>NW_027135939.1:2254101-2576116 GCF_039906515.1 Pseudorca crassidens
CATGTGGAACCCAGAGTATGATCCACCGTGTGATCGGGAAACTTGTTCAAATGTGTCTCAGTTTTCGTCCCCTGGTACTCGGGTGCAACATTCCAGACGCTTTACTAACACTCTCCCCACTTGGAGAGTCAGTGCCTTTAACCTCCTGTTTGGCCCAGTTTGCAATTTTTGTGGAAAATGAACAGGAATAGGGAGAACCAATGAGAGACTAGCTGGAGGTGTCTGGACGGGCAAATTTAACTCTCATTTCCCACCAAGAAGAGGAATTAACCAAAGGCTCAGCGAGCCATGCCGGAACCACACTAGGGCCTGAAGCAATCCTGCGGTGTTGCTGCCAGCTCACAAGAAAGCGAGTTGAAGACAGGAGCTCAGGGGCACTGTAATTTACAAACCTGCAGAGTTCTAAATGACAGCTATCGTCCAAAAATATATTGAAGTAAGGCTGCCAAGAGGACTTGAAAGCGGGGCAGAATTGCAGGAAACCGATTTCAGGAGGTAGACTGGAATTGCATGTAAAGCATAGGAAAAGAGGCAGAACGTCCACAATGATGCACTTGGCCAAAAAGGGCGTATGCGTTTTTTCCTGAATATATTCAGGAAAAAACGCATAAGCCCTTTTTGGCCAACCAAGCAAGCTTGCAAAGGAAATCTGCACCACAATGAAGTCTCACTGCCCCCCGGTCAAAAGGGCCATCTGAAAAAAGTGTAAAATCCATAAAGGCAGGACAGGCCATGGAGAACTGGGAGCCTTCTTATGCTGATGGGCGGGATGTTAATTGCCAACAGCCACTCTGGAGAAGTGTATGGTGTTTCCTGAAACATCTAAAAAACAAAGCAACAGAGTCTAGGGCACTTCCACTTATGGTCCTATAGATTAGGGAAATTAAAATCAAAAAGACACAGCCACCCCAAAATTTGGGATGGCTCTGTTTACAAGAACCTCGTTTACGGTACAAGTTCAATATCGCAGAAAATGAAAAATGGATAAAGAAGTTGTGGTACTTACGTACAATGCAATACCACTCAGCAATGAAATCTATGTCACCAGGCCAGTAGCAGCATAATGAGTGGATTCAGGTACGATGATTCTAAGTGAAATAAGTCACACAGAAAAAGAAACATCATAAGATATCACTAATACATGGAATGTAAACTTGGCTACACAGGAACTGAATTACAAAACAGAATAGGGTCTCAAATGTAGAAAACCAACTTATGCTTGCTTAAGGGGAAAGGTGAGTTGGGGTGCTGCATAAAACCAGAGATTGAAATTAGCCCAGATACCTTTCCATAAGACAAATATGTAATAGACAAGAGCTACTGCTTGCTCAACGAAGTGGACTCAACACCCCATATTAAACGCCTAAGAATATACCTGACTAGTAAGAATCTTAAAACCTATGGATTGATATGTCTACGAAAGAGAATCAAGCGTGTGTACAGCGGCATAAACGCAGCAGTGATAGGATTGGTGAGGTTCAGTGAGCAAATGCAGACCCTTTGAAGTCATATTGCATGGTACCCATTCCATGGTTCTCAACTCTCCAGGTTTAAGGGATTCTTCCTTCAGCTAAAACATGCATGTGGAACCCAGAGTATGATCCACCGTGTGATCGGGAAACGTGTTCAAATGTGTCTCAGTTTTCGTCCCCTGGTACTCGGGTGCAACATTCCAGATGCTTTACTAACACTCTCCCCACTTGGAGAGTCAGTGCCTTTAAACTCCTGTTTGGCCCAGTTTGCAATTTCTGCGGAAAATGAACAGGAATAGGGAGAACCAATGACAGACTAGCTGGAGGTGTCTGGACGGGCAAATTTAACTCTCATTTCCCACCAGAAAGAGGAATTAACCAAAGGCTCAGCGAGCCGTGCCGGAAACACACTAGGGCCTGAAGCAATCCTGCGGTGTTGCGGCCAGCTCACAAGAAAGCGAGTTGAAGAAAGTAGCTCAGGGGCACTGTAATTCACAAACCTTCAGAGTTCTAAATGACAGCTATCGTCCAAAAATATATTGAAGTAAGGCTGCCAAGAGGACTTGAAAGCGGGGAAGAATTGCAGGAAACCGATTTCAGGAGGTAGACTGGAATTGCATGTAAAGCATAGGAAAAGAGGCAGAACGTCCACAATGATGCACTTGGCCAAAAAGGGCGTATGCGTTTTTTCCTGAATATATTCAGGAAAAAACGCATACGCCCTTTTTGGCCAACCAAGCAAGCTTGCAAAGGAAATCTGCACTACAATGAAGTCTCACTGCCCCCCGGTCAAAAGGGCCATCTGAAAAAAGTGTAAAATCCAGAAAGGCAGGACAGGCCATGGAGAACTGGGAGCCTTCTTATGCTGATGGGCGGGATGTTAACTGCCAACAGCCACTCTGGAGAAGTGTATGGTGTTTCCTGAAACATCTAAAAAACAAAGCAACAGAGTCTAGGGCACTTCCACTTATGGTCCTATAGCTTAGGGAAATTAAAATCAAAAAGACACAGCCACCCCAATGTTTGGGACGGCTCTGTTTACAAGAACCTCGGTTACGGTACAAGTTCAATATCGCAGAAAGCGAAAAATGGATAAAGAAGTTGTGGTACTAACGTACAATGCAATATCACTCAGCAATGAAATCTCTGTCATCAGGCCCATAGCAGCATAATGAGTGGATTCAGGTACGATGATTCTAAGTGAAATATGTCACACAGAAAAAAAAACATCATAAGATAAAACTAATACACGGAATGTAAACTTGGCTACACAGGAACTGAATTACAAAACAGAATAGGGTCTCAAATGTAGAACACCAACATATGCTTGCTTAAGGGGAAAGGTGAGTTGGGGTGCTGCATAAAACCAGAGATTGAAATTAGCACAGATAACTTTCCATAAGCCAAATATGTAATAGACAAGAGCTACTGCTTGCTCAACGAAGTGGACTCAACACCCCATATTAAACGCCTAAGAATATACCTGACTAGTAAGAATCTTAAAACCAATGGATTTATATGTCTCCGAAAGAGAATCAAGCGTGTGTACAGCGGCATAAACGCAGCAGTGATAGGATTGGTGAGGTTCGGTGAGCAAATGCAGACCCTTTGAAGTCATATTGCATGGTACCCATTCCATGGTTCTCAACTCTCCAGGTTTAAGGGATTCTTCCTTCAGCTAAAACATGCATGTGGAACCCAGAGTATGATCCACCGTGTGATCGGGAAACGTGTTCAAATGTGTCTCAGTTTTCGTCCCCTGGTACTCGGGTGCAACATTCCAGAAGCTTTACTAAAACTCTCCCCACTTGGAGAGTCAGTGCCTTTAATCTCCTGTTTGGCCCAGTTTGCAATTTCTGCGGAAAATGAACAGGAATAGGGAGAAACAATGAGAGACTAGCTGGAGGTGTCTGGACGGGTAAATTGAACTCTCATTTCCCGCCAGGAAGAGGAATTAACCAAAGGCTCAGCGAGCCATGCCAGAACCACACTAGGGCCTGAAGCAATCCTGCAGTGTTGCGGCCAGCTCACAAGAAAGCGAGTTGAAGAAAGGAGCTCAGGGGCCCTGTAATTCACAAACCTGCAGAGTTCTCAATGACAGCTATCGTCCAAAAATATATTGAAGTAAGGCTGCCAAGAGGACTTGAAAGCGGGGCAGAATTGCAGGAAACCGATTTCAGGAGGTAGACTGGAATTGCATGTAAAGCATAGGAAAAGAGGCAGAACGTCCACAATGATGCACTTGGCCAAAAAGGGCGTATGCGTTTTTTCCTGAATATATTCAGGAAAAAACGCATACGCACTTTTTGGCCAACCAAGCAAGCTTGCAAAGGAAATCTGCACTACAATGAAGTCTCACTGCCCCCCGGTCAAAAGGGCCATCTGAAAAAAGTGTAAAATCCAGAAAGGCAGGACAGGCCATGGAGAACTGGGAGCCTAGTTAGACTGATGGGTGGGATGTAAATTTCCAACAGCCACTCTGGAGAAGTGTATGGTGTTTCCTGAAACATCTAAAAAACAAAGCAACAGAGCCTAGGGCACTTCCACTTATGGTCCTATAGATTAGGGAAATTAAAATAAAAAAGACACAGCCACCCCAAAGTTTGGGACGGCTCTGTTTACCAGAACCTCATTTACGGTACAAGTTCAATATCGCAGAAAGCGAAAAATGGATAAAGAAGTTGTGATACTTACGTACAATGCAATATCACTCAGCAATGAAATCTATGTCATCAGGCCAGTAGCAGCATAATGAGTGGATTCAGGTACGATGATTCTAAGTGAAAGAAATCACACAGAAAAAGAAACATCATAAGATATCACTAATACACGGAATGTAAACTTGCCTACACAGGAACTGAATTACAAAACAGAATAGGGTCTCAAATGTACAAAACCAACTTATGCTTGCTTAAGGGGAAAGGTGAGTTGGGGTGCTGCATAAAGCCAGAGATTGAAATTAACACAGATACCTTTCCATAAGCCAAATATGTAATAGACAAGAGCTACTGCTTGCTCAACGAAGTGGACTCAACACCCCATATTAAACGCCTAAGAATATACCTGACTAGTAAGAATCTTAAAACCTATGGATTTATATGTCTCCGAAAGAGAATCCAGCGTGTGTACAGCGGCATAAACGCAGCAGTGATAGGATTGGTGAGGTTCGGTGAGCAAATGCAGACCCTTTGAAGTCATATTGCATGGTACCCATTCCATGGGTCTCAACTCTCCAGGTTTAAGGGATTCTTCCTTCAGCTAAAACATGCATGTGGAACCCAGAGTATGATCCACCGTGTGATCGGGAAACGTGTTCAAATGTGTCTCAGTTTTCGTCCCCTGGTACTCGGGTGCAACATTCCAGACGCTTTACTAACACTCTCCCCACTTGGAGAGTCAGTGCCTTTAACCTCCTGTTTGGCCCAGTTTGCAATTTTTGTGGAAAATGAACAGGAATAGGGAGAACCAATGAGAGACTAGCTGGAGGTGTCTGGACGGGCAAATTTAACTCTCATTTCCCACCAGGAAGAGGAATTAACCAAAGGCTCAGCGAGCCATGCCGGAACCACACTAGGGCCTGAAGCAATCCTGCGGTGTTGTGGCCAGCTCACAAGAAAGCGAATTGAAGAAAGGAGCTCAGGGGCACTGTAATTCACAAACCTGCAGAGTTCTAAATGACAGCTATCGTCCAAAAATATATTGAAGTAAGGCTGCCAAGAGGACTTGAAAGCGGGGCAGAATTGCAGGAAACCGATTTCAGGAGGTAGACTGGAATTGCATGTAAAGCATAGGAAAAGAGGCAGAACGTCCACAATGATGCACTTGGCCAAAAAGGGCGTATGCGTTTTTTCCTGAATATATTCCTGAATATATTCAGGAAAAAACGCATACGCCCTTTTTGGCCAACCAAGCAAGCTTGCAAAGGAAATCTGCACTACAATGAAGTCTCACTGCCCCCCGGTCAAAAGGGCCATCTGAAAAAAGTGTAAAATCCAGAAAGGCAGGACAGGCCATGGAGAACTGGGAGCCTTGTTATGCTGATGGGCGGGATGTAAATTGCCAACAGCCACTCTGGAGAAGTGTATGGTGTTTCCTGAAACATCTAAAAAACAAAGCAACAGAGCCTAGGGCACTTCCACTTATGGTCCTATAGATTAGGGAAATTAAAATCAAAAAGACACAGCCACCCCAAAGTTTGGGACGGCTCTGTTTACAAGAACCTCATTTACGGTACAAGTTCAATATTGCAGAAAGCGAAAAATGGATAAAGAAGTTGTGGTACTTACGTACAATGCAATACCACTCAGCAATGAAATCTATGTCATCAGGCCAGTAGCAGCATAATGAGTGGATTCAGGTACGATGATTCTAAGTGAAATAAGTCACACAGAAAAAGAAACATCATAAGATATCACTAATACACGGAATGTAAACTTGGCTACACAGGAACTGAATTACAAAACAGAATAGGGTCTCAAATATAGAAAACCAACTTATGCTTGCTTAAGGGGAAAGGTGAGTTGGGGTGCTGCATAAAACCAGAGATTGAAATTAGCACAGATACCTTTCCATAAGCCAAATATGTAATACACAAGAGCTACTGCTTGCTCAACGAAGTGGACTCAACACCCCATATTAAACGCCTAAGAATATACCTGACTAGTAAGAATCTTAAAGCCTATGGATTTATATGTCTCCGAAAGAGAATCAAGCGTGTGTACAGCGGCATAAACACAGCAGTGATAGGATTGGTGAGGTTCGGTGAGCAAATGCAGACCCTTTGAAGTCATATTGCATGGTACCCATTCCATGCGTCTCAACTCTCCAGGTAAGGGATTCTTCCTTCAGCTAAAACATGCATGTGGAACCCAGAGTATGATCCACCGTGTGATCGGGAAACGTGTTCATATGTGTCTCAGTTTTCGTCCCCTGGTACTCGGGTGCAACATTCCAGATGTTTTACTAACACTCTCCCCACTTGGAGAGTCAGTGCCTTTAACCTCCTGTTTGGCCCAGTTTGCAATTTCTGTGGAAAATGAACAGGAATAGGGAGAACCAATGACAGACTAGCTGGAGGTGTCTGGACGGGCAAATTTAACTCTCATTTCCCACCAGGAAGAGGAATTAACCAAAGGCTCAGCGAGCCATGCCGAAACTACACTAGGGCTTGAAGCAATCCTGCGGTGTTGCGGCCAGCTCACAAGAAAGCGAGTTGAAGAAAGAAGCTCAGGGGCTCTGTAATTCACAAACCTGCAGAGTTATAAATGACAGCTATCATCCAAAATTATATTGAAGTAAGGCTGCCAAGAGGACTTGAAAGCGGGGCAGAATTGCAGGAAACCGATTTCAGGAGGTAGACTGGAATTGCATGAAAAGCATAGGAAAAGAGGCAGAACGTCCACAATGATGCACTTGGCCAAAAAGGGCGTATGCGTTTTTTCCTGAATATATTCAGGAAAAAACGCATACGCCCTTTTTGGCCAACCAAGCAAGCTTGCAAAGGAAATCTGCACTACAATGAAGTCTCACTGCCCCCCGGTCAAAAGGGCCATCTGAAAAAAGTGTAAAATCCAGAAAGGCAGGACAGGCCATGGAGAACTGGGAGCCTAGTTAGGCTGATGGGCGGGATGTAAATTGCCAACAGCCACTCTGCAGAAGTGTATGGTGTTTCCTGAAACATCTAGAAAACAAAGCAACAGAGCCTAGGGCACTTCCACTTATGGTCCTATAGATTAGGGAAATTAAAATCAAAAAGACACAGCCACCCCAAAGTTTGGGACGGCTCTGTTTACAAGAACCTCATTTACGTTACAAGTTCAATATTGCAGAAAGCGAAAAATGGATAAAGAAGTTGTGGTACTTACGTACAATGCAATACCACTCAGCAATGAAATCTATGTCATCAGGCCAGTAGCAGCATAATGAGTGGATTCAGGTACGATGATTCTAAGTGAAATAAGTCACACAGAAAAAGAAACATCATAAGATATCACTAATACACGGAATGTAAACTTGCCTACACAGGAACTGAATTACAAAACAGAATAGGGTCTCAAATGTAGAAAACCAACTTATGCTTGCTTAAGGGGAAAGGTGAGTTGGGGTGTTGCATAAAACCAGAGATTGAAATTAACACAGATACCTTTCCATAAGCCAAATATGTAATAGACAAGAGCTACTGCTTGCTCAACGAAGTGGACTCAACACCCCATATTAAACGCCTAAGAATATACCTGACTAGTAAGAATCTTAAAACCTATGGATTGATATGTCTACGAAAGAGAATCAAGCGTGTGTACAGCGGCATAAACGCAGCAGTGATAGGATTGGTGAGGTTCGGTGAGCAAATGCAGACCCTTTGAAGTCATATTGCATGGTACCCATTCCATGGTTCTCAACTCTCCAGGTTTAAGGGATTCTTCCTTCAGCTAAAACATGCATGTGGAACCCAGAGTATGATCCACCGTGTGATCAGGAAACTTGTTCAAATGTGTCTCAGTTTTCGTCCCCTGGTACTCGGGTGCAACATTCCAGACGCTTTACTAACACTCTCCCCACTTGGAGAGTCAGGGCCTTTAACCTCCTGTTTGGCCCAGTTTGCAATTTCTGCGGAAAATGAACAGGAATAGGGAGAACCAATGAGAGACTAGCTGGAGGTGTCTGGACGGGCAAATTTAACTCTCATTTCCCACCAGGAAGAGGAATTAACCAAAGGCTCAGCGAGCCATGCCGGAACAACACTAGGGCCTGAAGCAATCCTGCGGTGTTGCGGCCAGCTCACAAAAAAGCCAGTTGAAAAAAGGAGCTCAGGGGCACTGTAATTCACAAACCTTCAGAGTTCTAAATGACAGCTATCGTCCAAAAATATATTGAAGTAAGGCTGCCAAGAGGACTTGAAAGCGGGGCAGAATTGCAGGAAACCGATTTCAGGAGGTAGACTGGAATTGCATGTAAAGCATAGGAAAAGAGGCAGAACGTCCACAATGATGCACTTGGCCAAAAAGGGCGTATGCGTTTTTTCCTGAATATATTCAGGAAAAAACGCATACGCCCTTTTTGGCCAACCAAGCAAGCTTGCAAAGGAAATCTGCACTACAATGAAGTCTCACTGCCCCCCGGTCAAAAGGGCCATCTGAAAAAAGTGTAAAATCCAGAAAGGCAGGACAGGCCATGGAGAACTGGGAGCCTTGTTATGCTGATGGGCGGGATGTAAATTGCCAACAGCCACTCTGGAGAAGTGTATGGTGTTTCCTGAAACATTTAAAAAACAAAGCAACAGAGCCTAGGGCACTTCCACTTATGGTCCTATAGATTAGGGAAATTAAAATCAAAAAGACACAGCCACCCCAAAGTTTGGGACGGCTCTGTTTACAAGAACCTCATTTACGGTACAAGTTCAATATCGCAGAAAGCGAAAAATGGATAAAGAAGTTGTGGTACTTACGTACAATGCAATATCACTCAGCAATGAAATCTATGTCATCAGGCCAGTAGAAGCATAATGAGTGGATTCAGGTACGATGATTCTAAGTGAAATAAGTCACACAGAAAAAGAAACATCATAAGGTATCACTAATACACGGAATGTAAACTTGGCTACACAGGAACTGAATTACAAAACAGAATAGTGTCTCAAATGTAGAAAACCAACTTATGCTTGCTTAAGGGGAAAGGTGAGTTGGGGTGCTGCATAAAACCAGAGATTGAAATTAGCATAGATACCTTTCCATAAGTCAAATATGTAATAGACAAGAGCTACTGCTTGCTCAACGAAGTGGACTCAACACCCCATATTAAACGCCTAAGAATATACCTGACTAGTAAGAATCTTAAAACCTATGGATTTATATGTCTCCGAAAGAGAATCCAGCGTGTGTACAGCGGCATAAACGCAGCAGTGATAGGATTGGTGAGGTTCGGTGAGCAAATGCAGACCCTTTGAAGTCATATTGCATGGTACCCATTCCATGGGTCTCAACTCTCCAGGTTTAAGGGATTCTTCCTTCAGCTAAAACATGCATGTGGAACCCAGAGTATGATCCACCGTGTGATCGGGAAACGTGTTCAAATGTGTCTCAGTTTTCGTCCCCTGGTACTCGGGTGCAACATTCCAGACGCTTTACTAACACTCTCCCCACTTGCAGAGTCAGCGCCTTTAACCTCCTGTTTGGCCCAGTGTGCAATTTCTGCGGAAAATGAACAGGAATAGGGAGAACCAATGAGAGACTAGCTGGAGGTGTCTGGACGGGCAAATTTAACTCTCATTTCCCACCAGGAAGAGGAATTAACCAAAGGCTCAGCGAGCCATGCCGGAACCACACTAGGGCCTGAAGCAATCCTGCGGTGTTGTGGCCAGCTCACAAGAAATCGAGTTGAAGAAAGTAGCTCAGGGGCACTGTAATTCACAAACCTTCAGAGTTCTAAATGACAGCTATCGTCCAAAAATATATTGAAGTAAGGCTGCCAAGAGGACTTGAAAGCGGGGCAGAATTGCAGGAAACCGTTTTCAGGAGGTAGACTGGAATTGCATGTAAAGCATAGGAAAAGAGGCAGAACGTCCACAATGATGCACTTGGCCAAAAAGGGCGTATGCGTTTTTTCCTGAATATATTCAGGAAAAAACGCATACGCCCTTTTTGGCCAACCAAGCAAGCTTGCAAAGGAAATCTGCACTACAATGAAGTCTCACTGCCCCCCGGTCAAAAGGGCCATCTGGAAAAAGTGTAAAATCCAGAAAGGCAGGACAGACCATGGAGAACTGGGAGCCTAGTTAGGCTGATGGGCGGGATGTAAATTGCCAACAGCCACTTTGGAGAAGTGTATGGTGTTTCCTGAAACATCTGAAAAACAAAGCAACAGAGCCTAGGGCACTTCCATTTTTGGTCCTATAGATTAGGGAAATTAAAATCAAAAAGACACAGCCACCCCAAAGTTTGGGACGGCTCTATTTACAAGAACCTCGTTTACATTACAAGTTCAATATCGCAGAAAGTGAAAAATGGATAAAGAAATTGTGGTACTTACGTACAATGCAATATCACTCAGCAATGAAATCTATGTCATCAGGCCAGTAGCAGCATAATGAGTGGATTCAGGTACGATGATTCTAAGTGAAATAAGTCACACAGAAAAAGAAACATCATAAGGTATCACTAATACACGGAATGTAAACTTGGCTACACAGGAATTGAATTACAAAACAGAATAGGGTCTCAAATGTAGAAAACCAACTTATGCTTGCTTAAGGGGAAAGGTGAGTTGGGGTGCTGCATAAAACCAGAGATTGAAATTAACACAGATACCTTTCCATAAGCCAAATATGTAATAGACAAGAGCTACTGCTTGCTCAACGAAGTGGACTCAACACCCCATATTAAACGCCTAAGAATATACTTGACTAGTAAGAATCTTAAAGCCTATGGATTTATATGTCTCCGAAAGAGAATCCAGCGTGTGTACAGCGGCATAAACGCAGCAGTGATAGGATTGGTGAGGTTCGGTGAGCAAATGCAGACCCTTTGAAGTCATATTGCATGGTACCCATTCCATGGGTCTCAACTCTCCAGGTTTAAGGGATTCTTCATTCAGCTAAAACATGCATGTGGAACCCAGAGTATGATCCACCGTGTGATCGGGAAACGTGTTCAAATGTGTCTCAGTTTTCGTCCCCTGGTACTCGGGTGCAACATTCCAGACGCTTTACTAACACTCTCCCCACTTGGAGAGTCAGTGCCTTTAACCTCCTGTTTGGCCCAGTTTGCAATTTTTGTGGAAAATGAACAGGAATAGGGAGAACCAATGAGAGACTAGCTGGAGGTGTCTGGACGGGCAAATTTAACTCTCATTTCCCACCAGGAAGAGGAATTAACAAAAGGCTCAGCGAGCCATGCCGGAACCACACTAGGGCCTGAAGCAATCCTGCGGTGTTGTGGCCAGCTCACAAGAAAGCGAGTTGAAGAAAGGAGCTCAGGGGCACTGTAATTCACAAACCTGCAGAGTTATAAATGACAGCTATCGTCCAAAAATATATTGAAGTAAGGCTGCCAAGAGGACTTGAAAGCGGGGCAGAATTGCAGGAAACCGATTTCAGGAGGTAGACTGGAATTGCATGTAAAGCATAGGAAAAGAGGCAGAACGTCCACAATGATGCACTTGGCCAAAAAGGGCGTATGCGTTTTTTCCTGAATATATTCAGGAAAAAACGCATACGCCCTTTTTGGCCAACCAAGCAAGCTTGCAAAGGAAATCTGCACTACAATGAAGTCTCACTGCCCCCCGGTCAAAAGGGCCATCTGACAAAAGTGTAAAATCCAGAAAAGCAGGACAGGCCATGGAGAACTGGCAGCCTTGTTATGCTGATGGGCGGGATGTAAATTGCCAACAGCCACTCTGGAGAAGTGTATGGTGTTTCCTGAAACATCTAAAAAACAAAGCAACAGAGCCTAGGGCACTTCCACTTATGGTCCTATAGATTAGGGAAATTAAAATCAAAAAGACACAGCCACCCCAAAGTTTGGGACGGCTCTGTTTACAAGAACCTCATTTACGGTACAAGTTCAATATTGCAGAAAGCGAAAAATGGATAAAGAAGTTGTGGTACTTACGTACAATGCAATATCACTCAGCAATGAAATCTATGTCATCAGGCCAGTAGCAGCATAATGAGTGGATTCAGGTACGATGATTCTAAGTGAAATAAGTCACACATAAAAAGAAGCATCATAAGATATCACTGATACACGGAATGTAAACTTGGCTACACAGGAACTGAATTACAAAACAGAATAGGGTCTCAAATGTAGAAAACCAACTTATGCTTGCTTAAGGGGAAAGGTGAGTTGGGGTGCTGCATAAAACCAGAGATTGAAATTAGCACAGATACCTTTCCATAAGTCAAATATGTAATAGACAAGAGCTACTGCTTCCTCAACGAAGTGGACTCAACACCCCATATTAAACGCCTAAGAATATACCTGACTAGTAAGAATCTTAAAACCTATGGATTTATATGTCTCCGAAAGAGAATCCAGCGTGTGTACAGCGGCATAAACACAGCAGTGATAGGATTGGTGAGGTTCGGTGAGCAAATGCAGACCCTTTGAAGTCATATTGCATGGTACCCATTCCATGGGTCTCAACTCTCCAGGTTTAAGGGATTCTTCCTTCAGCTAAAACATGCATGTGGAACCCAGAGTATGATCCACCGTGTGATCGGGAAACGTGTTCAAATGTGTCTCAGTTTTCGTCCCCTGGTACTCGGGTGCAACATTCCAGACGCTTTACTAACACTCTCCCCACTTGGAGAGTCAGTGCCTTTAATCTCCTGTTTGGCCCAGTTTGCAATTTCTGCGGAAAATGAACAGGAATAGGGAGAACCAATGAGAGACTAGCTGGAGGTGTCTGGACGGGCAAATTTAACTCTCATTTCCCACCAGGAAGAGGAATTAACCAAAGGCTCAGCGAGCCATGCCGGAACCACACTAGGGCCTGAAGCAATCCTGCGGTGTTGCGGCCAGCTCACAAAAAAGCCACTTGAAAAAAGGAGCTCAGGGGCACTGTAATTCACAAAGCTTCAGAGTTATAAATGACAGCTATCGTCCAGAAATATATTGAAGTAAGGCTGCCAAGAGGACTTGAAAGCGGGGCAGAATTGCAGGAAACCGATTTCAGGAGGTAGACTGGAATTGCATGTAAAGCATAGGAAAAGAGGCAGAACGTCCACAATGATGCACTTGGCCAAAAAGGGCGTATGCGTTTTTTCCTGAATATATTCAGGAAAAAACGCATACGCCCTTTTTGGCCAACCAAGCAAGCTTGAAAAGGAAATCTGCACTACAATGAAGTCTCACTGCCCCCCGGTCAAAAGGGACATCTGGAAAAAGTGTAGAATCCAGAAAGGCAGGACAGACCATGGAGAACTGGGAGCCTACTTAGGCTGATGGGCGGGATGTAAATTGCCAACAGCCACTCTGGAGAAGTGTATGGTGTTTCCTGAAACATCTGAAAAACAAAGCAACAGAGCCTAGGGCACTTCCATTTTTGGTCCTATAAATTAGGGAAATTAAAATCAAAAAGACACAGCCACCCCAAAGTTTGGGACGGCTCTGTTTACAAGAACCTCGTTTACAGTACAAGTTCAATATCGCAGAAAGCGAAAAATGGATAAAGAAGTTGTGGTACTTATGTACAATGCAATATCACTCAGCAATGAAATCTATGTCATCAGGCCAGTAGCAGCATAATGAGTGGATTCAGGTACGATGATTCTAAGTGAAATAAGTCACACAGAAAAAGAAACATCATAAGGTATCACTAATACACGGAATGTAAACTTGGCTACACAGGAACTGAATTACAAAACAGAATAGGGTCTCAAATGTAGAAAACCAACTTATGCTTGCTTAAGGGGAAAGGTGAGTTGGGGTGCTGCATAAAACCAGAGATTGAAATTAACACAGATACCTTTCCATAAGCCAAATATGTAATAGACAAGAGCTACTGCTTGCTCAACGAAGTGGACTCAACACCCCATATTAAACGCCTAAGAATATACCTGACTAGTAAGAATCTTAAAACCTATGGATTTATATGTCTCCGAAAGAGAATCCAGCGTGTGTACAGCGGCATAAACGCAGCAGTGATAGGATTGGTGAGGTTCGGTGAGCAAATGCAGACCCTTTGAAGTCATATTGCATGGTACCCATTCCATGGGTCTCAACTCTCCAGATTTAAGGGATTCTTCCTTCAGCTAAAACATGCATGTGGAACCCAGAGTATGATCCACCGTGTGATCGGGAAACGTGTTCAAATGTGTCTCAGTTTTCGTCCCCTGGTACTCGGGTGCAACATTCCAGACGCTTTACTAACACTCTCCCCACTTGGAGAGTCAGTGCCTTTAACCTCCTGTTTGGCCCAGTTTGCAATTTTTGTGGAAAATGAACAGGAATAGGGAGAACCAATGAGAGACTAGCTGGAGGTGTCTGGACGGGCAAATTTAACTCTCATTTCCCACCAGGAAGAGGAATTAACCAAAGGCTAAGCGAGCCATGCCGAAACCACACTAGGGCCTGAAGCAATTCTGCGGTGTTGCGGCCAGATCACAAGAAAGCGAGTTGAAGAAAGGAGCTCAGGGGCACTGTAATTCACAAACCTACAGAGTTAAAAATGACAGCTATCGTCCAGAAATATATTGAAGTAAGGCTGCCAAGAGGACTTGAAAGCGGGGCAGAATTGCAGGAAACCGATTTCAGGAGGTAGACTGGAATTGCATGTAAAGCATAGGAAAAGAGGCAGAACGTCCACAATGATGCACTTGGCCAAAAAGGGCGTATGCGTTTTTTCCTGAATATATTCAGGAAAAAACGCATACGCCCTTTTTGGCCAACCAAGCAAGCTTGAAAAGGAAATCTGCACTACAATGAAGTCTCACTGCCCCCCGGTCAAAAGGGACATCTGGAAAAAGTGTAAAATCCAGAAAGGCAGGAGAGACCATGGAGAACTGGGAGCCTACTTAGGCTGATGGGCGGGATGTAAATTGCCAACAGCCACTCTGGAGAAGTGTATGGTGTTTCCTGAAACATCTGAAAAACAAAGCAACAGAGCCTAGGGCACTTCCATTTTTGGTCCTATAAATTAGGGAAATTAAAATCAAAAAGACACAGCCACCCCAAAGTTTGGGACGGCTCTGTTTACAAGAACCTCGTTTACAGTACAAGTTCAATATCGCAGAAAGCGAAAAATGGATAAAGAAGTTGTGGTACTTACGTACAATGCAATATCACTCAGCAATGAAATCTATGTCATCAGGCCAGTAGCAGCATAATGAGTGGATTCAGGTACGATGATTCTAAGTGAAATAAGTCACACAGAAAAAGAAACATCATAAGGTATCACTAATACACGGAATGTAAACTTGGCTACACAGGAACTGAATTACAAAACAGAATAGGGTCTCAAATGTAGAAAACCAACTTATGCTTGCTTAAGGGGAAAGGTGAGTTGGGGTGCTGCATAAAACCAGAGATTGAAATTAACACAGATACCTTTCCATAAGCCAAATATGTAATAGACAAGAGCTACTGCTTGCTCAACGAAGTGGACTCAACACCCCATATTAAACGCCTAAGAATATACCTGACTAGTAAGAATCTTAAAACCTATGGATTTATATGTCTCCGAAAGAGAATCCAGCGTGTGTACAGCGGCATAAACGCAGCAGTGATAGGATTGGTGAGGTTCGGTGAGCAAATGCAGACCCTTTGAAGTAATATTGCATGGTACCCATTCCATGGGTCTCAACTCTCCAGATTTAAGGGATTCTTCCTTCAGCTAAAACATGCATGTGGAACCCAGAGTATGATCCACCGTGTGATCGGGAAACATGTTCAAATGTGTCTCAGTTTTCGTCCCCTGGTACTCGGGTGCAACATTCCAGACGCTTTACTAACACTCTCCCCACTTGGAGAGTCAGTGCCTTTAACCTCCTGTTTGGCCCAGTGTGCAATTTTTGTGGAAAATGAACAGGAATAGGGAGAACCAATGAGAGACTAGCTGGAGGTGTCTGGACGGGCAAATTTAACTCTCATTTCCCACCAGGAAGAGGAATTAACCAAAGGCTCAGCGAGCCATGCCGAAACCACACTAGGGCCTGAAGCAATTCTGCGGTGTTGCGGCCAGATCACAAGAAAGCGAGTTGAAGAAAGGAGCTCAGGGGCACTGTAATTCACAAACCTACAGAGTTAAAAATGACAGCTATCGTCCAAAAATATATTGAAGTAAGGCTGCCAAGAGGACTTGAAATTGGGGCAGAATTGCAGGAAACCGATTTCAGGAGGTAGACTGGAATTGCATGTAAAGCATAGGAAAAGAGGCAGAACGTCCACAATGTTGCACTTGGCCAAAAAGGACATATGCGTTTTTTCCTGAATATATTCAGGAAAAAACGCATACGCCCTTTTTGGACAACCAAGCAAGCTTGCAAAGGAAATCTGCACTACAATGAAGTCTCACTGCCCCCCGGTCAAAAGGTCCATCTGAAAAAAGTGTAAAATCCAGAAAGGCAGGACAGGCCATGGAGAACTGGGAGCCTAGTTAGACTGATGGGCGGGATGTAAATTTCCAACAGCCACTCTGGAGAAGTGTATGGTGTTTCCTGAAACATCTAAAAAACAAAGCAACAGAGCCTAGGGCACTTCCACTTATGGTCCTATAGATTAGGGAAATTAAAATCAAAAAGACACAGCCACCCCAAAGTTTGGGACGGCTCTGTTTACAAGAACCTCGTTTACGGTACAAGTTCAATATCGCAGAAAGCGAAAAATGGATAAAGAAGTTGTGGTACTTACGTACAATGCAATACCACTCAGCAATGAAATCTATGTCATCAGGCCAGTAGCAGCATAATGAGTGGATTCAGGTACAATGATTCTAAGTGAAATATGTCACACAGAAAAAGAAACATCATAAGATATCACTAATACACGGAATGTAAACTTGCCTACACAGGAACTGAATTACAAAACAGAATAGGGTCTCAAATGTAGAAAACCAACTTATGCTTGCTTAAGGGGAAAGGTGAGTTGGGGTGCTGCATAAAACCAGAGATTGAAATTAGCACAGATACCTTTCCATAAGCCAAATATGTAATAGACAAGAGCTACTGCTTGCTCAACGAAGTGGACTCAACACCCCATATTAAACGCCTAAGAATATACCTGACTAGTAAGAATCTTAAAACCTATGGATTGATATGTCTACGAAAGAGAATCAAGCGTGTGTACAGCGGCATAAACGCAGCAGTGATAGGATTGGTGAGGTTCGGTGAGCAAATGCAGACCCTTTGAAGTCATATTGCATGGTACCCATTCCATGGTTCTCAACTCTCCAGGTTTAAGGGATTCTTCCTTCAGCTAAAACATGCATGTGGAACCCAGAGTATGATCCACCGTGTGATCGGGAAACGTGTTCAAATGTGTCTCAGTTTTCGTCCCCTGGTACTCGGGTGCAACATTCCAGATGCTTTACTAACACTCTCCCCACTTGGAGAGTCAGTGCCTTTAACCTCCTGTTTGGCCCAGTTTGCAATTTCTGTGGAAAATTAACAGGAATAGGGAGAACCAATGAGAGACTAGCTGGAGGTGTCTGGACGGGCAAATTTTACTCTCATTTCCCACCAGGAAGAGGAATTAACCAAAGGCTCAGCGAGCCGTGCCGGAACCACACTAGGGCCTGAAGCAATCCTGCGGTGTTGCGGCCAGCTCACAAGAAAGCGAGTTGAAGAAAGTAGCTCAGGGGCACTGTAATTCACAAACCTTCAGAGTTCTAAATGACAGCTATCGTCCAAAAATATATTGAAGTAAGGCTGCCAAGAGGACTTGAAAGCGGGGAAGAATTGCAGGAAACCGTTTTCAGGAGGTAGACTGGAATTGCATGTAAAGCATAGGAAAAGAGGCAAAACGTCCACAATGATGCACTTGGCCAAAAAGGGCGTATGCGTTTTTTCCTGAATATATTCAGGAAAAAACGCATACGCCCTTTTTGGCCAACCAAGCAAGCTTGCAAAGGAAATCTGCACTACAATGAAGTCTCACTGCCCCCCGGTCAAAAGGGCCATCTGAAAAAAGTGTAAAATCCAGAAAGGCAGGACAGACCATGGAGAACTGGGAGCCTACTTAGGCTGATGGGCGGGATGTAAATTGCCAACAGCCACTCTGGAGAAGTGTATGGTGTTTCCTGAAACATCTGAAAAACAAAGCAACAGAGCCTAGGGCACTTCCATTTTTGGTCCTATAGATTAGGGAAATTAAAATCAAAAAGACACAGCCACCCCAAAGTTTGGGACGGCTCTGTTTACAAGAACCTCGTTTATGGTACAAGTTCAATATGGCAGAAAGCGAAAAATGGATAAAGAAGTTGTGGTACTTACGTACAATGCAATATCACTCAGCAATGAAATCTATGTCATCAGGCCAGTAGGAGCATAATGAGTGGATTCAGGTACGATGATTCTAAGTGAAATAAGTCACACAGAAAAAGAAACATCATAAGGTATCACTAATACACGGAATGTAAACTTGGTTACACAGGAACTGAATTACAAAACAGAATAGGGTCTCAAATGTAGAAAACCAACTTATGCTTGCTTAAGGGGAAAGGTGAGTTGGGGTGCTGCATAAAACCAGAGATTGAAATTAGCACAGATACCTTTCCATAAGCCAAATATGTAATAGACAAGAGCTACTGCTTGCTCAACGAAGTGGACTCAACACCCCATATTAAACGCCTAAGAGTATACCTGACTAGTAAGAATCTTAAAACCTATGGATTGATATGTCTCCGAAAGAGAATCCAGCGTGTGTACAGCGGCATAAACGCAGCAGTGATAGGATTGGTGAGGTTCGGTGAGCAAATGCAGACCCTTTGAAGGCATATTGCATGGAACCCATTCCATGGTTCTAAACTCTCCAGGTTTAAGGGATTCTTCCTTCAGCTAAAACATGCATGTGGAACCCAGAGTATGATCCACCGTGTGATCGGGAAACGTGTTCAAATGTGTCTCAGTTTTCATCCCCTGGTACTCGGGTACAACATTCCAGACACTTTACTAACACTCTCCCCACTTGGAGAGTCAGTGCCTTTAACCTCCTGTTTGGCTCAGTTTGCAATTTCTGCGGAAAATGAACAGGAATAGGGAGAACCAATGAGAGACTAGCTGGAGGAGTCTGGACGGGCAAATTTAACTCTCATTTCCCAACAGGAAGAGGAATTAACCAAAGGCTCAGCGAGCCATGCCGGAACCACACTAGGGCCTGAAGCAATCCTGCGGTGTTGCGGCCAGCTCACAAGAAAGCCAGTTGAAAAAAGGAGCTCAGGGGCACTGTAATTCACAAAGCTTCAGAGTTATAAATGACAGCTATCATCCAAAAATATATTGAAGTAAGGCTGCCAAGAGGACTTGAAAGCGGGGCAGAATTGCAGGAAACCGATTTCAGGAGGTAGACTGGAATTGCATGTAAAGCATAGGAAAAGAGGCAGAACGTCCACAATGATGCACTTGGCCAAAAAGGGCGTATGCGTTTTTTCCTGAATATATTCAGGAAAAAACGCATACGCCCTTTTTGGAAAACCAAGCAAGCTTGCAAAGGAAATCTGCACTACAATGAAGTCTCACTGCCCCCTGGTCAAAAGGGCCATCTGAAAAAAGTGTAAAATACAGAAAGGCAGGACAGGCCATGGAGAACTGGGAGCCTTCTTATGCTGATGGGCGGGATGTTAATTGCCAACAGCCACTCTGGAGAAGTGTATGGTGTTTCCTGAAACATCTAAAAAACAAAGCAACAGAGTCTAGGGCACTTCCACTTATGGTCCTATAGCTTAGGGAAATTAAAATCAAAAAGACACAGCCACCCCAATGTTTGGGACGGCTCTGTTTACAAGAACCTCGGTTACGGTACAAGTTCAATATCGCAGAAAGCGAAAAACGGATAAAGAAGTTGTGGTACTAACGTACAATGCAATATCACTCAGCAATGAAATCTCTGTCATCAGGCCCATAGCAGCATAATGAGTGGATTCAGGTACGATGATTCTAAGTGAAATATGTCACACAGAAAAAAAAACATCATAAGATAAAACTAATACACGGAATGTAAACTTGGCTACACAGGAACTGAATTACAAAACAGAATAGGGTCTCAAATGTAGAACACCAACATATGCTTGCTTAAGGGGAAAGGTGAGTTGGGGTGCTGCATAAAACCAGAGATTGAAATTAGCACAGATACCTTTCCATAAGCCAAATATGTAATAGACAAGAGCTACTGCTTGCTCAACGAAGTGGACTCAACACCCCATATTAAACGCCTAAGAATATACCTGACTAGTAAGAATCTTAAAACCAATGGATTTATATGTCTCCGAAAGAGAATCAAGCGTGTGTACAGCGGCATAAACGCAGCAGTGATAGGATTGGTGAGGTTCGGTGAGCAAATGCAGACCCTTTGAAGTCATATTGCATGGTACCCATTCCATGGTTCTCAACTCTCCAGGTTTAAGGGATTCTTCCTTCAGCTAAAACATGCATGTGGAACCCAGAGTATGATCCACCGTGTGATCGGGAAACGTGTTCAAATGTGTCTCAGTTTTCGTCCCCTGGTACTCGGGTGCAACATTCCAGAAGCTTTACTAACACTCACCCCACTTGGAGAGTCAGTGCCTTTAACCTCCTGTTTGGCCCAGTTTGCAATTTCTGCGGAAAATGAACAGGAATAGGGAGAAACAATGAGAGACTAGCTGGAGGTGTCTGGACGGGTAAATTGAACTCTCATTTCCCGCCAGGAAGAGGAATTAACCAAAGGCTCAGCTAGCCATGCCAGAACCACACTAGGGCCTGAAGCAATCCTGCAGTGTTGCGGCCAGCTCACAAGAAAGCGAGTTGAAGAAAGGAGCTCAGGGGCCCTGTAATTCACAAACCTGCAGAGTTCTAAATGACAGCTATCGTCCAAAAATATATTGAAGTAAGGCTGCCAAGAGGACTTGAAAGCGGGGCAGAATTGCAGGAAACCGATTTCAGGAGGTAGACTGGAATTGCATGTAAAGCATAGGAAAAGAGGCAGAACGTCCACAATGATGCACTTGGCCAAAAAGGGCGTATGCGTTTTTTCCTGAATATATTCAGGAAAAAACGCATACGCCCTTTTTGGCCAACCAAGCAAGCTTGCAAAGGAAATCTGCACTACAATGAAGTCTCACTGCGCCCCGGTCAAAAGGGCCATCTGAAAAAAGTGTAAAATCCAGAAAGGCAGGACAGGCCATGGAGAACTGGGAGCCTAGTTAGACTGATGGGCGGGATGTAAATTTCCAACAGCCACTCTGGAGAAGTGTATGGTGTTTCCTGAAACATCTAAAAAACAAAGCAACAGAGCCTAGGGCACTTCCACTTATGGTCCTATAGATTAGGGAAATTAAAATCAAAAAGACACAGCCACCCCAAAGTTTGGGACGGCTCTGTTTACCAGAACCTCATTTACGGTACAAGTTCAATATCGCAGAAAGCGAAAAATGGATAAAGAAGTTGTGGTACTTACGTACAATGCAATATCACTCAGCAATGAAATCTATGTCATCAGGCCAGTAGCAGCATAATGAGTGGATTCAGGTACGATGATTCTAAGTGAAAGAAGTCACACAGAAAAAGAAACATCATAAGATATCACTAATACACAGAATGTAAACTTGCCTACACAGGAACTGAATTACAAAACAGAATAGGGTCTCAAATGTAGAAAACCAACTTATGCTTGCTTAAGGGGAAAGGTGAGTTGGGGTGCTGCATAAAACCAGAGATTGAAATTAGCACAGATACCTTTCCATAAGCCAAATATGTAATAGACAAGAGCTACTGCTTGCTCAACGAAGTGGACTCAACACCCCATATTAAACGCCTAAGAATATACCTGACTAGTAAGAATCTTAAAACCTATGGATTGATATGTCTACGAAAGAGAATCAAGCGTGTGTACAGCGGCATAAACGCAGCAGTGATAGGATTGGTGAGGTTCGGTGAGCAAATGCAGACCCTTTGAATTCATATTGCATGGTACCCATTCCATGGGTCTCAACTCTCCAGGTTTAAGGTATTCTTCCTTCAGCTAAAACATGCATGTGGAACCCAGAGTATGATCCACCGTGTGATCGGGAAACGTGTTCAAATGTGTCTCAGTTTTCGTCCCCTGGTACTCGGGTGCAACATTCCAGATGCTTTACTAACATTCTCCCCACTTGGAGAGTCAGTGCCTTTAACCTCCTGTTTGGCCCAGTTTGCAATTTCTGTGGAAAATTAACAGGAATAGGGAGAACCAATGACAGACTAGCTGGAGATGTCTGGACGGGCAAATTTAACTCTCATTTCCCACCAGGAAGAGGAATTAACCATAGGCTCAGCGAGCCATGCCGGAACCACATTAGGGCCTGAAGCAATCCTGCGGTGTTGTGGCCAGCTCACAAGAAAGCCAGTTGAAAAAAGGAGCTCAGGGGCACTGTAATTCACAAACCATCAGAGTTATAAATGACAGCTATCGTCCAAAAATATATTGAAGTAAGGCTGCCAAGAGGACTTGAAAGCGGGGCAGAATTGCAGGAAACCGATTTCAGGAGGTAGACTGGAATTGCATGTAAAGCATAGGAAAAGAGGCAGAACGTCCACAATGATGCACTTGGCCAAAAAGGGCGTATGCGTTTTTTCCTGAATATATTCCTGAATATATTCAGGAAAAAACGCATACGCCCTTTTTGGCCAACCAAGCAAGCTTGCAAAGGAAATCTGCACTACAATGAAGTCTCACTGCCCCCCGGTCAAAAGGGCCATCTGAAAAAAGTGTAAAATCCAGAAAGGCAGGACAGGCCATGGAGAACTGGGAGCCTTGTTATGCTGATGGGCGTGATGTAAATTGCCAACAGCCACTCTGGAGAAGTGTATGGTGTTTCCTGAAACATCTAAAAAACAAAGCAACAGAGCCTAGGGCACTTCCACTTATGGTCCTATAGCTTAGGGAAATTAAAATCAAAAAGACACAGCCACCCCAAAGTTTGGGACGGCTCTGTTTACAAGAACTTCATTTACGGTACAAGTTCAATATCGCAGAAAGCGAAAAATGGATAAAGAAGTTGTGGTACTTACGTACAATGCAATATCACTCAGCAATGAAATCTATGTCATCAGGCCAGTAGCAGCATAATGAGTGGATTCAGGTACGATGATTCTAAGTGAAATATGTCACACAGAAAAAGAAACATCATAAGGTATCATTAATACATGGAATGTAAACTTGGCTACACAGGAACTGAATTACAAAACAGAATAGGGTCTCAAATGTACAAAACCAACTTATGCTTGCTTAAGGGGAAAGGTGAGTTGGGGTGCTGCATAAAGCCAGAGATTGAAATTAACACAGATACCTTTCCATAAGCCAAATATGTAATAGACAAGAGCTACTGCTTGCTCAACGAAGTGGACTCAACACCCCATATTAAACGCCTAAGAATATACCTGACTAGTAAGAATCTTAAAACCTATGGATTTATATGTCTCCGAAAGAGAATCCAGCGTGTGTACAGCGGCATAAACGCAGCAGTGATAGGATTGGTGAGGTTCGGTGAGCAAATGCAGACCCTTTGAAGTCATATTGCATGGTACCCATTCCATGGGTCTCAACTCTCCAGGTTTAAGGGATTCTTCCTTCAGCTAAAACATGCATGTGGAACCCAGAGTATGATCCACCGTGTGATCGGGAAACGTGTTCAAATGTGTCTCAGTTTTCGTCCCCTGGTACTCGGGTGCAACATTCCAGACGCTTTACTAACACTCTCCCCACTTGGAGAGTCAGTGCCTTTAACCTCCTGTTTGGCCCAGTTTGCAATTTTTGTGGAAAATGAACAGGAATAGGGAGAACCAATGAGAGACTAGCTGGAGGTGTCTGGACGGGCAAATTTAACTCTCATTTCCCACCAGGAAGAGGAATTAACCAAAGGCTCAGCGAGCCATGCAGGAACCACACTAGGGCCTGAAGCAATCCTGCGGTGTTGTGGCCAGCTCACAAGAAAGCGAGTTGAAGAAAGGAGCTCAGGGGCACTGTAATTCACAAACCTGCAGAGTTATAAATGACAGCTATCGTCCAAAAATATATTGAAGTAAGGCTGCCAAGAGGACTTGAAAGCGGGGCAGAATTGCAGGAAACCGATTTCAGGAGGTAGACTGGAATTGCATGTAAAGCATAGGAAAAGAGGCAGAACGTCCACAATGATGCACTTGGCCAAAAAGGGCGTATGCGTTTTTTCCTGAATATATTCAGGAAAAAACGCATACGCCCTTTTTGGCCAACCAAGCAAGCTTGCAAAGGAAATCTGCACTACAATGAAGTCTCACTGCCCCCCGGTCAAAAGGGCCATCTGAAAAAAGTGTAAAATCCAGAAAAGCAGGACAGGCCATGGAGAACTGGGAGCATTCTTATGCTGATGGGCGGGATGTAAATTGCCAACAGCCACTCTGGAGAAGTGTATGGTGTTTCCTGAAACATCTAAAAAACAAAGCAACAGAGCCTAGGGCACTTCCACTTATGGTCCTATAGCTTAGGGAAATTAAAATCAAAAAGACACAGCCACCCCAAAGTTCGGGACGGCTCTGTTTACAAGAACCTCGTTTACGGTACAAGTTCAATATCGCAGAAAGTGAAAAATGGATAAAGAAGTTGTGGTACTTACGTACAATGCAATATCACTCAGCAATGAAATCTATGTCATCAGGCCAGTAGCAGCATAATGAGTGGATTCAGGTACGATGATTCTAAGTGAAATAAATCACACAGAAAAAGAAACATCATAAGGTATCACTAATACACGGAATGTAAACATGGCTACACAGGAACTGAATTACAAAACAGAATAGGGTCTCAAATGAAGAAAACCAACTTACGCTTGCTTAAGAGGAAAGGTTAGTTGGGGTGCTGCATAAAACCAGAGATTGAAATTAACACAGATACCTTTCCATAAGCCAAATATGTAATAGACAAGAGCTACTGCTTGCTCAACGAAGTGGACTCAACACCCCATATTAAACGCCTAAGAATATACCTGACTAGTAAGAATCTTAAAACCTATGGATTGATATGTCTACGAAAGAGAATCAAGCGTGTGTACAGCGGCATAAACGCAGCAGTGATAGGATTGGTGAGGTTCGGTGAGCAAATGCAGACCCTTTGAAGTCATATTGCATGGTACCCATTCCATGGTTCTCAACTCTCCAGGTTTAAGGGATTCTTCCTTCAGCTAAAACATGCATGTGGAACCCAGAGTATGATCCACCATGTGATCGGGAAACGTGTTCAAATGTGTCTCAGTTTTCGTCCCCTGGTACTCGGGTGCAACATTCCAGATGCTTTACTAACACTCTCCCCACTTGGAGAGTCAGTGCCTTTAACCTCCTGTTTGGCCCAGTTTGCAATTTCTGTGGAAAATTAACAGGAATAGGGAGAACCAATGACAGACTAGCTGGAGGTGTCTGGACGGGCAAATTTAACTCTCATTTCCCACCAGGAAGAGGAATTAACCAAAGGCTCAGCGAGCCATGCCGGAACCACATTAGGGCCTGAAGCAATCCTGCGGTGTTGCGGCCAGCTCACAAGAAAGCCAGTTGAAAAAAGGAGCTCAGGGGCACTGTAATTCACAAACCTTCAGAGTTATAAATGACAGCTATCGTCCAAAAATATATTGAAGTAAGGCTGCCAAGAGGACTTGAAAGCGGGGCAGAATTGCAGGAAACCGATTTCAGGAGGTAGACTGGAATTGCATGTAAAGCATAGGAAAAGAGGCAGAACGTCCACAATGATGCACTTGGCCAAAAAGGGCGTATGCGTTTTTTCCTGAATATATTCCTGAATATATTCAGGAAAAAACGCATACGCCCTTTTTGGCCAACCAAGCAAGCTTGCAAAGGAAATCTGCACTACAATGAAGTCTCACTGCCCCCAGGTCAAAAGGGCCATCTGAAAAAAGTGTAAAATCCAGAAAGGCAGGACAGGCCATGGAGAACTGGGAGCCTTGTTATGCTGATGGGCGGGATGTAAATTGCCAACAGCCACTCTGGAGAAGTGTATGGTGTTTCCTGAAACATCTAAAAAACAAAGCAACAGAGCCTAGGGCACTTCCACTTATGGTCCTATAGATTAGGGAAATTAAAATCAAAAAGACACAGCCACCCCGAAGTTTGGGACGGCTCTGTTTTCAAGAACCTCATTTACGGTACAAGTTCAATATTGCAGAAAGCGAAAAATGGATAAAGAAGTTGTGGTACTTACGTACAATGCAATATCACTCAGCAATGAAATCTATGTCATCAGGCCCATAGCAGGATAATGAGTGGATTCAGGTACGATGATTCTAAGTAAAATAAGTCACACAGAAAAAGGAACATCATAAGGTATCACTAATACACGGAATGTAAACTTGGCTACACAGGAATTGAATTACAAAACAGAATAGGGTCTCAAATGTAGAAAACCAACTTATGCTTGCTTAAGGGGAAAGGTGAGTTGGGGTGCTGCATAAAACCAGAGATTGAAATTAGCACAGATACCTTTCCATAAGCCAAATATGTAATAGACAAGAGCTACTGCTTGCTCAATGAAGTGGACTCAACACCCCATATTAAACGCCTAAGAATATACCTGACTAGTAAGAATCTTAAAGCCTATGGATTTATATGTCTCCGAAAGAGAATCAAGCGTGTGTACAGCAGCATAAACGCAGCAGTGATAGGATTGGTGAGGTTCGGTGAGCAAATGCAGACCCTTTGAAGTCATATTGCATGGTACCCATTCCATGCGTCTCAACTCTCCAGGTAAGGGATTCTTCCTTCAGCTAAAACATGCATGTGGAACCCAGAGTATGATCCACCGTGTGATCGGGAAACGTGTTCATATGTGTCTCAGTTTTCGTCCCCTGGTACTCGGGTGCAACATTCCAGACTCTTTACTAACACTCTCCCCACTTGGAGAGTCAGTGCCTTTAACCTCCTGTTTGGCCCAGTTTGCAATTTCTGTGGAAAATTAACAGGAATAGGGAGAACCAATGACAGACTAGCTGGAGGTGTCTGGACGGGCAAATTTAACTCTCATTTCCCACCAGGAAGAGGAATTAACCAAAGGCTCAGCGAGCCATGCTGAAACTACACTAGTGCTTGAAGCAATCCTGCGGTGTTGCGGCCAGCTCACAAGAAAGCGAGTTGAAGAAAGAAGCTCAGGGGCACTGTAATTCACAAACCTGCAGAGTTATAAATGACAGCTATCATCCAAAAATATATTGAAGTAAGGCTGCCAAGAGGACTTGAAAGCGGGGCAGAATTGCAGGAAACCGATTTCAGGAGGTAGACTGGAATTGCATGAAAAGCATAGGAAAAGAGGCAGAACGTCCACAATGATGCACTTGGCCAAAAAGGGCGTATGCGTTTTTTCCTGAATATATTCAGGAAAAAACGCATACGCCCTTTTTGGCCAACCAAGCAAGCTTGAAAAGGAAATCTGCACTACAATGAAGTCTCACTGCCCCCCGGTCAAAAGGGCCATCTGAAAAAAGTGTAAAATCCAGAAAGGCAGGACAGGCCATGGAGAACTGGGAGCCTACTTAGGCTGATGGGCGGGATGTAAATTGCCAACAGCCACTCTGCCGAAGTGTATGGTGTTTCCTGAAACATCTAAAAAACAAAGCAACAGAGCCTAGGGCACTTCCACTTATGGTCCTATAGATTAGGGAAATTAAAATCAAAAAGACACAGCCACCCCAAAGTTTGGGACGGCTCTGTTTACAAGAACCTCATTTACGGTACAAGTTCAATATTGCAGAAAGCGAAAAATGGATAAAGAAGTTGTGGTACTTACGTACAATGCAATACCACTCAGCAATGAAATCTATGTCATCAGGCCAGTAGCAGCATAATGAGTGGATTCAGGTACGATGATTCTAAGTGAAATAAGTCACACAGAAAAAGAAACATCATAAGATATCACTAATACACGGAATGTAAACTTGCCTACACAGGAACTGAATTACAAAACAGAATAGGGTCTCAAATGTAGAAAACCAACTTATGCTTGCTTAAGGGGAAAGGTGAGTTGGGGTGTTGCATAAAACCAGAGATTGAAATTAACACAGATACCTTTCCATAAGCCAAATATGTAATAGACAAGAGCTACTGCTTGCTCAACGAAGTGGACTCAACACCCCATATTAAACGCCTAAGAATATACCTGACTAGTAAGAATCTTAAAACCTATGGGTTGATATGTCTACGAAAGAGAATCAAGCGTGTGTACAGCGGCATAAACGCAGCAGTGATAGGATTGGTGAGGTTCGGTGAGCAAATGCAGACCCTTTGAAGTCATATTGCATGGTACCCATTCCATGGTTCTCAACTCTCCAGGTTTAAGGGATTCTTCCTTCAGCTAAAACATGCATGTGGAACCCAGAGTATGATCCACCATGTGATCGGGAAACTTGTTCAAATGTGTCTCAGTTTTCTTCCCCTGGTACTCGGGTGCAACATTCCAGACGCTTTACTAACACTCTCCCCACTTGGAGAGTCAGGGCCTTTAAACTCCTGTTTGGCCCAGTTTGCAATTTCTGCGGAAAATGAACAGGAATAGGGAGAACCAATGAGAGACTAGCTGGAGGTGTCTGGACGGGCAAATTTAACTCT
The DNA here is from genome assembly GCF_039906515.1 of Pseudorca crassidens. NCBI lineage: Eukaryota > Metazoa > Chordata > Mammalia > Artiodactyla > Delphinidae > Pseudorca > Pseudorca crassidens. Next base: position 2,282,818 of record NW_027135939.1, read on the forward strand.
CATTTCCCACCAGGAAGAGGAATTAACCAAAGGCTCAGCGAGCCATGCCGGAACAACACTAGGGCCTGAAGCAATCCTGCGGTGTTGCGGCCAGCTCACAAAAAAGCCAGTTGAAAAAAGGAGCTCAGGGGCACTGTAATTCACAAAGCTTCAGAGTTATAAATGACAGCTATCGTCCAAAAATATATTGAAGTAAGGCTGCCAATAGGACTTGAAAGCGGGGCAGAATTGCAGGAAACCGATTTCAGGAGGTAGACTGGAATTGCATGTAAAGCATAGGAAAAGAGGCAGAACGTCCACAATGATGCACTTGGCCAAAAAGGGCGTATGCGTTTTTTCCTGAATATATTCAGGAAAAAACGCAAACGCCCTTTTTGGCCAACCAAGCAAGCTTGCAAAGGAAATCTGCACTACAATGAAGTCTCACTGCCCCCCGGTCAAAAGGGCCATCTGGAAAAAGTGTAAAATCCAGAAAGGCAGGACAGACCATGGAGAACTGGGAGCCTACTTAGGCTGATGGGCGGGATGTAAATTGCCAACAGCCACTCTGGAGAAGTCTATGGTGTTTCCTGAAACATCTGAAAAACAAAGCAACAGAGCCTAGGGCACTTCCATTTTTGGTCCTATAGATTAGGGAAATTAAAATCAAAAAGACACAGCCACCCCAAAGTTTGGGACGGCTCTGTTTACAAGAACCTCGTTTCCGGTACAAGTTCAATATCGCAGAAAGCGAAAAATGGATAAAGAAGTTGTGGTACTTACGTACAATGCAATATCACTCAGCAATGAAATCTATGTCATCAGGCCAGTAGCAGCATAATGAGTGGATTCAGGTAGGATGATTCTAAGTGAAATAAGTCACACAGAAAACGAAACATCATAAGATATCACTAATACACGGAATGTAAACTTGGCTACACAGGAACTGAATTACAAAACAGAATAGGGTCTCAAATGTAGAAAACCAACTTATGCTTGCTTAAGGGGAAAGGTGAGTTGGGGTGCTGCATAAAACCAGAGATTGAAATTAACACAGATACCTTTCCATAAGCCAAATATGTAATAGACAAGAGCTACTGCTTGCTCAACGAAGTGGACTCAACACCCCATATTAAACGCCTAAGAATATACCTGACTAGTAAGAATCTTAAAACCTATGGATTTATATGTCTCCGAAAGAGAATCCAGCGTGTGTACAGCGGCATAAACGCAGCAGTGATAGGATTGGTGAGGTTTGGTGAGCAAATGCAGACCCTTTGAAGTCATATTGCATGGTACCCATTCCATGGGTCTCAACTCTCCAGATTTAAGGGATTCTTCCTTCAGCTAAAACATGCATGTGGAACCCAGAGTATGATCCACCGTGTGATCGGGAAACGTGTTCAAATGTGTCTCAGTTTTCGTCCCCTGGTACTCGGGTGCAACATTCCAGACGCTTTACTAACACTCTCCCCACTTGGAGAGTCAGTGCCTTTAACCTCCTGTTTGGCCCAGTTTGCAATTTTTGTGGAAAATGAACAGGAATAGGGAGAACCAATGAGAGACTAGCTGGAGGTGTCTGGACGGGCAAATTTAACTCTCATTTCCCACCAGGAAGAGGAATTAAACAAAGGCTCAGTGAGCCATGTCGGAACCACACTAGGGCCTGAAGCAATCCTGCGGTGTTGTGGCCAGCTCACAAGAAAGCGAGTTGAAGAAAGGAGCTCAGGGGCACTGTAATTCACAAACCTGCAGAGTTATAAATGACAGCTATCGTCCAAAAATATATTGAAGTAAGGCTGGCAAGAGGACTTGAAAGCGGGGCAGAATTGCAGGAAACCGATTTCAGGAGGTAGACTGGAATTGCATGTAAAGCATAGGAAAAGAGGCAGAACGTCCACAATGATGCACTTGGCCAAAAAGGGCGTATGCGTTTTTTCCTGAATATATTCAGGAAAAAACGCATACGCCCTTTTTGGCCAACCAAGCAAGCTTGCAAAGGAAATCTGCACTACAATGAAGTCTCACTGCCCCCCGGTCAAAAGGGCCATCTGACAAAAGTGTAAAATCCAGAAAAGCAGGACAGGCCATGGAGAACTGGGAGCCTTGTTATGCTGATGGGCGGGATGTAAATTGCCAACAGCCACTCTGGAGAAGTGTATGGTGTTTCCTGAAACATTTAAAAAACAAAGCAACAGAGTCTAGGGCACTTCCACTTATGGTCCTATAGCTTAGGGAAATTAAAATCAAAAAGACACAGCCACCCCAATGTTTGGGACGGCTCTGTTTACAAGAACCTCGGTTACGGTACAAGTTCAATATCGCAGAAAGCGAAAAATGGATAAAGAAGTTGTGGTACTAACGTACAATGCAATATCACTCAGCAATGAAATCTCTGTCATCAGGCCCATAGCAGCATAATGAGTGGATTCAGGTACGATGATTCTAAGTGAAATATGTCACACAGAAAAAAAAACATCATAAGATAAAACTAATACACGGAATGTAAACTTGGCTACACAGGAACTGAATTACAAAACAGAATAGGGTCTCAAATGTAGAACACCAACATATGCTTGCTTAAGGGGAAAGGTGAGTTGGGGTGCTGCATAAAACCAGAGATTGAAATTAGCACAGATACCTTTCCATAAGCCAAATATGTAATAGACAAGAGCTACTGCTTGCTCAACGAAGTGGACTCAACACCCCATATTAAACGCCTAAGAATATACCTGACTAGTAAGAATCTTAAAACCAATGGATTTATATGTCTCCGAAAGAGAATCAAGCGTGTGTACAGCGGCATAAACGCAGCAGTGATAGGATTGGTGAGGTTCGGTGAGCAAATGCAGACCCTTTGAAGTCATATTGCATGGTACCCATTCCATGGTTCTCAACTCTCCAGGTTTAAGGGATTCTTCCTTCAGCTAAAACATGCATGTGGAACCCAGAGTATGATCCACCGTGTGATCGGGAAACGTGTTCAAATGTGTCTCAGTTTTCGTCCCCTGGTACTCGGGTGCAACATTCCAGAAGCTTTACTAACACTCACCCCACTTGGAGAGTCAGTGCCTTTAACCTCCTGTTTGGTCCAGTTTGCAATTTCTGCGGAAAATGAACAGGAATAGGGAGAAACAATGAGAGACTAGCTGGAGGTGTCTGGACGGGTAAATTGAACTCTCATTTCCCGCCAGGAAGAGGAATTAACCAAAGGCTCAGCTAGCCATGCCAGAACCACACTAGGGCCTGAAGCAATCCTGCAGTGTTGCGGCCAGCTCACAAGAAAGCGAGTTGAAGAAAGGAGCTCAGGGGCCCTGTAATTCACAAACCTGCAGAGTTCTAAATGACAGCTATCGTCCAAAAATATATTGAAGTAAGGCTGCCAAGAGGACTTGAAAGCGGGGCAGAATTGCAGGAAACCGATTTCAGGAGGTAGACTGGAATTGCATGTAAAGCATAGGAAAAGAGGCAGAACGTCCACAATGATGCACTTGGCCAAAAAGGGCGTATGCGTTTTTTCCTGAATATATTCAGGAAAAAACGCATACGCCCTTTTTGGCCAACCAAGCAAGCTTGCAAAGGAAATCTGCACTACAATGAAGTCTCACTGCCCCCCGGTCAAAAGGGCCATCTGACAAAAGTGTAAAATCCAGAAAAGCAGGACAGGCCATGGAGAACTGGGAGCATTCTTATGCTGATGGGCGGGATGTAAATTGCCAACAGCCACTCTGGAGAAGTGTATGGTGTTTCCTGAAACATCTAAAAAACAAAGCAACAGAGCCTAGGGCACTTCCACTTATGGTCCTATAGCTTAGGGAAATTAAAATCAAAAAGACACAGCCACCCCAAAGTTCGGGACGGCTCTGTTTACAAGAACCTCGTTTACGGTACAAGTTCAATATCGCAGAAAGTGAAAAATGGATAAAGAAGTTGTGGTACTTACGTACAATGCAATATCACTCAGCAATGAAATCTATGTCATCAGGCCAGTAGCAGCATAATGAGTGGATTCAGGTACGATGATTCTAAATGAAATAAATCACACAGAAAAAGAAACATCATAAGGTATCACTAATACACGGAATGTAAACATGGCTACACAGGAACTGAATTACAAAACAGAATAGGGTCTCAAATGAAGAAAACCAACTTACGCTTGCTTAAGAGGAAAGGTTAGTTGGGGTGCTGCATAAAACCAGAGATTGAAATTAACACAGATACCTTTCCATAAGCCAAATATGTAATAGACAAGAGCTACTGCTTGCTCAACGAAGTGGACTCAACACCCCATATTAAACGCCTAAGAATATACCTGACTAGTAAGAATCTTAAAACCTATGGATTGATATGTCTACGAAAGAGAGTCAAGCGTGTGTACAGCGGCATAAACGCAGCAGTGATAGGATTGGTGATGTTCGGTGAGCAAATGCAGACCCTTTGAAGTCATATTGCATGGTACCCATTCCATGGTTCTCAACTCTCCAGGTTTAAGGGATTCTTCCTTCAGCTAAAACATGCATGTGGAACCCAGAGTATGATCCACCATGTGATCGGGAAACGTGTTCAAATGTGTCTCAGTTTTCGTCCCCTGGTACTCGGGTGCAACATTCCAGATGCTTTACTAACACTCTCCCCACTTGGAGAGTCAGTGCCTTTAACCTCCTGTTTGGCCCAGTTTGCAATTTCTGTGGAAAATTAACAGGAATAGGGAGAACCAATGACAGACTAGCTGGAGGTGTCTGGACGGGCAAATTTAACTCTCATTTCCCACCAGGAAGAGGAATTAACCAAAGGCTCAGCGAGCCATGCCGGAACCACATTAGGGCCTGAAGCAATCCTGCGGTGTTGCGGCCAGCTCACAAGAAAGCCAGTTGAAAAAAGGAGCTCAGGGGCACTGTAATTCACAAACCTTCAGAGTTATAAATGACAGCTATCGTCCAAAAATATATTGAAGTAAGGCTGCCAAGAGGACTTGAAAGCGGGGCAGAATTGCAGGAAACCGATTTCAGGAGGTAGACTGGAATTGCATGTAAAGCATAGGAAAAGAGGCAGAACGTCCACAATGATGCACTTGGCCAAAAAGGGCGTATGCGTTTTTTCCTGAATATATTGCGGAATATATTCAGGAAAAAACGCATACGCCCTTTTTGGCCAACCAAGCAAGCTTGCAAAGGAAATCTGCACTACAATGAAGTCTCACTGCCCCCCGGTCAAAAGGGCCATCTGAAAAAAGTGTAAAATCCAGAAAGGCAGGACAGGCCATGGAGAACTGGGAGCCTTGTTATGCTGATGGGCGGGATGTAAATTGCCAACAGCCACTCTGGAGAAGTGTATGGTGTTTCCTGAAACATCTAAAAAACAAAGCAACAGAGCCTAGGGCACTTCCACTTATGGTCCTATAGATTAGGGAAATTAAAATCAAAAAGACACAGCCACCCCAAAGTTTGGGACGGCTCTGTTTTCAAGAACCTCATTTACGGTACAAGTTCAATATTGCAGAAAGCGAAAAATGGATAAAGAAGTTGTGGTACTTACGTACAATGCAATATCACTCAGCAATGAAATCTATGTCATCAGGCCCATAGCAGGATAATGAGTGGATTCAGGTACGATGATTCTAAGTAAAATAAGTCACACAGAAAAAGGAACATCATAAGGTATCACTAATACACAGAATGTAAACTTGGCTACACAGGAATTGAATTACAAAACAGAATAGGGTCTCAAATGTAGAAAACCAACTTATGCTTGCTTAAGGGGAAAGGTGAGTTGGGGTGCTGCATAAAACCAGAGATTAAAATTAGCACAGATACCTTTCCATAAGCCAAATATGTAATAGACAAGAGCTACTGCTTGCTCAATGAAGTGGACTCAACACCCCATATTAAACGCCTAAGAATATACCTGACTAGTAAGAATCTTAAAGCCTATGGATTTATATGTCTCCGAAAGAGAATCAAGCGTGTGTACAGCAGCATAAACGCAGCAGTGATAGGATTGGTGAGGTTCGGTGAGCAAATGCAGACCCTTTGAAGTCATATTGCATGGTACCCATTCCATGCGTCTCAACTCTCCAGGTAAGGGATTCTTCCTTCAGCTAAAACATGCATGTGGAACCCAGAGTATGATCCACCGTGTGATCGGGAAACGTGTTCATATGTGTCTCAGTTTTCGTCCCCTGGTACTCGGGTGCAACATTCCAGACTCTTTACTAACACTCTCCCCACTTGGAGAGTCAGTGCCTTTAACCTCCTGTTTGGCCCAGTTTGCAATTTCTGTGGAAAATGAACAGGAATAGGGAGAACCAATGACAGACTAGCTGGAGGTGTCTGGACGGGCAAATTTAACTCTCATTTCCCACCAGGAAGAGGAATTAACCAAAGGCTCAGCGAGCCATGCTGAAACTACACTAGTGCTTGAAGCAATCCTGCGGTGTTGCGGCCAGCTCACAAGAAAGCGAGTTGAAGAAAGAAGCTCAGGGGCACTGTAATTCACAAACCTGCAGAGTTATAAATGACAGCTATCATCCAAAAATATATTGAAGTAAGGCTGCCAAGAGGACTTGAAAGCGGGGCAGAATTGCAGGAAACCGATTTCAGGAGGTAGACTGGAATTGCATGAAAAGCATAGGAAAAGAGGCAGAACGTCCACAATGATGCACTTGGCCAAAAAGGGCGTATGCGTTTTTTCCTGAATATATTCAGGAAAAAACGCATACGCCCTTTTTGGCCAACCAAGCAAGCTTGCAAAGGAAATCTGCACTACAATGAAGTCTCACTGCCCCCCGGTCAAAAGGGCCATCTGAAAAAAGTGTAAAATCCAGAAAGGCAGGACAGGCCATGGAGAACTGGGAGCCTAGTTAGGCTGATGGGCGGGATGTAAATTGCCAACAGCCACTCTGCAGAAGTGTATGGTGTTTCCTGAAACATCTAAAAAACAAAGCAACAGAGCCTAGGGCACTTCCATTTTTGGTCCTATAGATTAGGGAAATTAAAATCAAAAAGACACAGCCACCCCAAAGTTTGGGACGGCTCTGTTTACAAGAACCTCGTTTCCGGTACAAGTTCAATATCGCAGAAAGCGAAAAATGGATAAAGAAGTTGTGGTACTTACGTACAATGCAATATCACTCAGCAATGAAATCTATGTCATCAGGCCAGTAGCAGCATAATGAGTGGATTCAGGTACGATGATTCTAAGTGAAATAAGTCACACAGAAAAAGAAACATCATAAGATATCACTGATACACGGAATGTAAACTTGGCTACACAGGAACTGAATTACAAAACAGAATAGGGTCTCAAATGTAGAAAACCAACTTATGCTTGCTTAAGGGGAAAGGTGAGTTGGGGTGCTGCATAAAACCAGAGATTGAAATTAACACAGATACCTTTCCATAAGCCAAATATGTAATAGACAAGAGCTACTGCTTGCTCAACGAAGTGGACTCAACACCCCATATTAAACGCCTAAGAATATACCTGACTAGTAAGAATCTTAAAACCTATGGATTTATATGTCTCCGAAAGAGAATCAAGCGTGTGTACAGCGGCATAAACGCAGCAGTGATAGGATTGGTGAGGTTCGGTGAGCAAATGCAGACCCTTTGAAGTCATATTGCATGGTACCCATTCCATGGGTCTCAACTCTCCAGATTTAAGGGATTCTTCCTTCAGCTAAAACATGCATGTGGAACCCAGAGTATGATCCACCGTGTGATCGGGAAACGTGTTCAAATGTGTCTCAGTTTTCGTCCCCTGGTACTCGGGTGCAACATTCCAGACGCTTTACTAACACTCTCCCCACTTGGAGAGTCAGTGCCTTTAACCTCCTGTTTGGCCCAGTTTGCAATTTTTGTGGAAAATGAACAGGAATAGGGAGAACCAATGAGAGACTAGCTGGAGGTGTCTGGACGGGCAAATTTAACTCTCATTTCCCACCAGAAAGAGGAATTAACCAAAGGCTCAGCGAGCCATGCCGGAACCACACTAGGGCCTGAAGCAATCCTGCGGTGTTGTGGCCAGCTCACAAGAAAGCGAGTTGAAGAAAGGAGCTCAGGGGCACTGTAATTCACAAACCTGCAGAGTTATAAATGACAGCTATCGTCCAAAAATATATTGAAGTAAGGCTGCCAAGAGGACTTGAAAGCGGGGCAGAATTGCAGGAAACCGATTTCAGGCGGTAGACTGGAATTGCATGTAAAGCATAGGAAAAGAGGCAGAACGTCCACAATGATGCACTTGGCCAAAAAGGGCGTATGCGTTTTTTCCTGAATATATTCAGGAAAAAACGCATACGCCCTTTTTGGCCAACCAAGCAAGCTTGCAAAGGAAATCTGCACTACAATGAAGTCTCACTGCCCCCCGGTCAAAAGGGCCATCTGAAAAAAGTGTAAAATCCAGAAAGGCAGGACAGGCCATGGAGAACTGGGAGCCTTGTTATGCTGATGGGCGGGATGTAAATTGCCAACAGCCACTCTGGAGAAGTGTATGGTGTTTCCTGAAACATCTAAAAAACAAAGCAACAGAGCCTAGGGCACTTCCACTTATGGTCCTATAGATTAGGGAAATTAAAATCAAAAAGACACAGCCACCCCAAAGTTTGGGACGGCTCTGTTTACAAGAACCTCATTTACGGTACAAGTTCAATATCGCAGAAAGCAAAAAATGGATAAAGAAATTGTGGTACTTACGTACAATGCAATATCACTCAGCAATGAAATCTATGTCATCAGGCCAGTAGCAGCATAATGAGTGGATTCAGTTACGATGATTCTAAGTGAAATAAGTCACACAGAAAAAGAAACATCATAAGGTATCACTAATACACGGAATGTAAACTTGGCTACACAGGAACTGAATTACAAAACAGAATAGGGTCTCAAATGTAGAAAACCAACTTATGCTTGCTTAAGGGGAAAGGTGAGTTGGGGTGCTCCATAAAACCAGAGATTGAAATTAACACAGATACCTTTCCATAAGCCAAATATGTAATAGACAAGAGCTACTGCTTGCTCAATGAAGTGGACTCAACACCCCATATTAAACGCCTAAGAATATACCTGACTAGTAAGAATCTTAAAACCTATGGATTTATATGTCTCCGAAAGAGAATCCAGCGTGTGTACAGCGGCATAAACGCAGCAGTGATAGGATTGGTGAGGTTCGGTGAGCAAATGCAGACCCTTTGACGTCATATTGCATGGTACCCATTCCATGGGTCTCAACTCTCCAGGTTTAAGGGATTCTTCCTTCAGCTAAAACATGCATGTGGAACCCAGAGTATGATCCACCGTGTGATCGGGAAACGTGTTCAAATGTGTCTCAGTTTTCGTCCCCTGGTACTCGGGTGCAACATTCCAGACGCTTTACTAACACTCCCCCACTTGGAGAGTCAGTGCCTTTAACCTCCTGTTTGGCCCAGTTTGCAATTTCTGTGGAAAATGGACAGGAATAGGGAGAACCAATGAGAGACTAGCTGGAGGTGTCTGGACGGGCAAATTTAACTCTCATTTCCCACCAGGAAGAGGAATTAACCAAAGGCTCAGCGAGCCATGCCGGAACCACACTAGGGCCTGAAGCAATCCTGCGGTGTTGTGGCCAGCTCACAAGAAAGCGAGTTGAAGAAAGGAGCTCAGGGACACTGTAATTCACAAACCTGCAGAGTTATAAATGACAGCTATCGTCCAAAAATATATTGAAGTAAGGCTGCCAAGAGGACTTGAAAGCGGGGCAGAATTGCAGGAAACCGATTTCAGGAGGTAGACTGGAATTGCATGAAAAGCATAGGAAAAGAGGCAGAACGTCCACAATGATGCACTTGGCCAAAAAGGGCGTATGCGTTTTTTCCTGAATATATTCAGGAAAAAACGCATACGCCCTTTTTGGCCAACCAAGCAAGCTTGCAAAGGAAATCTGCACTACAATGAAGTCTCACTGCCCCCCGGTCAAAAGGGCCATCTGAAAAAAGTGTAAAATCCAGAAAGGCAGGACAGGCCATGGAGAACTGGGAGCCTAGTTAGGCTGATGGGCGGGATGTAAATTGCCAACAGCCACTCTGCAGAAGTGTATGGTGTTTCCTGAAACATCTAAAAAACAAAGCAACAGAGCCTAGGGCACTTCCACTTATGGTCCTATAGATTAGGGAAATTAAAATCAAAAAGACACAGCCACCCCAAAGTTTGGGACGGCTCTGTTTACAAGAACCTCATTTACGGTACAAGTTCAATATTGCAGAAAGCGAAAAATGGATAAAGAAGTTGTGGTACTTACGTACAATGCAATACCACTCAGCAATGAAATCTATGTCATCAGGCCAGTAGCAGCATAATGAGTGGATTCAGGTACGATGATTCTAAGTGAAATAAGTCACACAGAAAAAGAAACATCATAAGATATCACTAATACACGGAATGTAAACTTGGCTACACAGGAACTGAATTACAAAACAGAATAGGGTCTCAAATGTAGAAAACCAACTTATGCTTGCTTAAGGGGAAAGGTGAGTTGGGGTGTTGCATAAAACCAGAGATTGAAATTAACACAGATACCTTTCCATAAGCCAAATATGTAATAGACAAGAGCTACTGCTTGCTCAACGAAGTGGACTCAACACCCCATATTAAACGCCTAAGAATATACCTGACTAGTAAGAATCTTAAAACCTATGGATTGATATGTCTACGAAAGAGAATCAAGCGTGTGTACAGCGGCATAAACGCAGCAGTGATAGGATTGGTGAGGTTCGGTGAGCAAATGCAGACCCTTTGAAGTCATATTGCATGGTACCCATTCCATGGTTCTCAACTCTCCAGGTTTAAGGGATTCTTCCTTCAGCTAAAACATGCATGTGGAACCCAGAGTATGATCCACCATGTGATCGGGAAACTTGTTCAAATGTGTCTCAGTTTTCTTCCCCTGGTACTCGGGTGCAACATTCCAGACGCTTTACTAACACTCTCCCCAGTTGGAGAGTCAGGGCCTTTAACCTCCTGTTTGGCCCAGTTTGCAATTTCTGCGGAAAATGAACAGGAATAGGGAGAACCAATGAGAGACTAGCTGGAGGTGTCTGGACGGGCAAATTTAACTCTCATTTCCCACCAGGAAGAGGAATTAACCAAAGGCTCAGCGAGCCATGCCGGAACAACACTAGGGCCTGAAGCAATCCTGCGGTGTTGCGGCCAGCTCACAAAAAAGCCAGTTGAAAAAAGGAGCTCAGGGGCACTGTAATTCACAAAGCTTCAGAGTTATAAATGACAGCTATCGTCCAAAAATATATTGAAGTAAGGCTGCCAAGAGGACTTGAAAGCGGGGCAGAATTGCAGGAAACCGATTTCAGGAGGTAGACTGGAATTGCATGTAAAGCATAGGAAAAGAGGCAGAACGTCCACAATGATGCACTTGGCCAAAAAGGGCGTATGCGTTTTTTCCTGAATATATTCAGGAAAAAACGAATACGCCCTTTTTGGCCAACCAAGCAAGCTTGCAAAGGAAATCTGCACTACAATGAAGTCTCACTGCCCCCCGGTCAAAAGGGCCATCTGGAAAAAGTGTAAAATCCAGAAAGGCAGGACAGACCATGGAGAACTGGGAGCCTACTTAGGCTGATGGGCGGGATGTAAATTGCCAACAGCCACTCTGGAGAAGTCTATGGTGTTTCCTGAAACATCTGAAAAACAAAGCAACAGAGCCTAGGGCACTTCCATTTTTGGTCCTATAGATTAGGGAAATTAAAATCAAAAAGACACAGCCACCCCAAAGTTTGGGACGGCTCTGTTTACAAGAACCTCCTTTACGGTACAAGTTCAATATCGCAGAAAGCGAAAAATGGATAAAGAAGTTGTGGTACTTACGTACAATGCAATATCACTCAGCAATGAAATCTATGTCATCAGGCCAGTAGCAGCATAATGAGTGGATTCAGGTAGGATGATTCTAAGTGAAATAAGTCACACAGAAAAAGAAACATCATAAGGTATCACTAATACACGGAATGTAAACTTGGCTACACAGGAACTGAATTACAAAACAGAATAGGGTCTCAAATGTAGAAAACCAACTTATGCTTGCTTAAGGGGAAAGGTGAGTTGGGGTGCTGCATAAAACCAGAGATTGAAATTAACACAGATACCTTTCCATAAGCCAAATATGTAATAGACAAGAGCTACTGCTTGCTCAACGAAGTGGACTCAACACCCCATATTAAACGCCTAAGAATATACCTGACTAGTAAGAATCTTAAAACCTATGGATTTATATGTCTCCGAAAGAGAATCCAGCGTGTGTACAGCGGCATAAACGCAGCAGTGATAGGATTGGTGAGGTTCGGTGAGCAAATGCAGACCCTTTGAAGTCATATTGCATGGTACCCATTCCATGGGTCTCAACTCTCCAGATTTAAGGGATTCTTCCTTCAGCTAAAACATGCATGTGGAACCCAGAGTATGATCCACCATGTGATCGGGAAACGTGTTCAAATGTGTCTCAGTTTTCGTCCCCTGGTACTCGGGTGCAACATTCCAGACGCTTTACTAACACTCTCCCCACTTGGAGAGTCAGTGCCTTTAACCTCCTGTTTGGCCCAGTTTGCAATTTTTGTGGAAAATGAACAGGAATAGGGAGAACCAATGAGAGACTAGCTGGAGGTGTCTGGACGGGCAAATTTAACTCTCATTTCCCATCAGGAAGAGGAATTAACCAAAGGCTCAGTGAGCCATGCCGGAACCACACTAGGGCCTGAAGCAATCCTGCGGTGTTGTGGCCAGCTCACAAGAAAGCGAGTTGAAGAAAGGAGCTCAGGGGCACTGTAATTCACAAACCTGCAGAGTTCTAAATGACAGCTATCGTCCAAAAATATATTGAAGTAAGGCTGCCAAGAGGACTTGAAAGCGGGGCAGAATTGCAGGAAACCGATTTCAGGAGGTAGACTGGAATTGCATGTAAAGCATAGGAAAAGAGGCAGAACGTCCACAATGATGCACTTGGCCAAAAAGGGCGTATGCGTTTTTTCCTGAATATATTCAGGAAAAAACGCATACGCCCTTTTTGGCCAACCAAGCAAGCTTGCAAAGGAAATCTGCAGTACAATGAAGTCTCACTGCCCCCCGGTCAAAAGGGCCATCTGACAAAAGTGTAAAATCCAGAAAAGCAGGACAGGCCATGGAGAACTGGGAGCCTTGTTATGCTGATGGGCGGGATGTAAATTGCCAACAGCCACTCTGGAGAAGTGTATGGTGTTTCCTGAAACATTTAAAAAACAAAGCAACAGAGCCTAGGGCACTTCCACTTATGGTCCTATAGATTAGGGAAATTAAAATCAAAAAGACACAGCCACCCCAAAGTTTGGGACGGCTCTGTTTACAAGAAACTCATTTACGGTACAAGTTCAATATCGCAGAAAGCGAAAAATGGATAAAGAAGTTGTGGTACTTACGTACAATGCAATATCACTCAGCAATGAAATCTATGTCATCAGGCCAGTAGAAGCATAATGAGTGGATTCAGGTACGATGATTCTAAGTGAAATAAGTCACACAGAAAAAGAAACATCATAAGGTATCACTAATACACGGAATGTAAACTTGGCTACACAGGAACTGAATTACAAAACAGAATAGTGTCTCAAATGTAGAAAACCAACTTATGCTTGCTTAAGGGGAAAGGTGAGTTGGGGTGCTGCATAAAACCAGAGATTGAAATTAGCATAGATACCTTTCCATAAGTCAAATATGTAATAGACAAGCGCTACTGCTTGCTCAACGAAGTGGACTCAACAGCCCATATTAAACGCCTAAGAATATACCTGACTAGTAAGAATCTTAAAACCTATGGATTTATATGTCTCCGAAAGAGAATCCAGCGTGTGTACAGCGGCATAAACGCAGCAGTGATAGGATTGGTGAGGTTCGGTGAGCAAATGCAGACCCTTTGAAGTCATATTGCATGGTACCCATTCCATGGTTCTCAACTCTCCAGGTTTAAGGGATTCTTCCTTCAGCTAAAACATGCATGTGGAACCCAGAGTATGATCCACCGTGTGATCGGGAAACGTGTTCAAATGTGTCTCAGTTTTCGTCCCCTGGTACTCGGGTGCAACATTCCAGACGCTTTACTAACACTCTCCCCACTTGCAGAGTCAGCGCCTTTAACCTCCTGTTTGGCCCAGTGTGCAATTTCTGCGGAAAATGAACAGGAATAGGGAGAACCAATGAGAGACTAGCTGGAGGTGTCTGGACGGGCAAATTTAACTCTCATTTCCCACCAAGAAGAGGAATTAACCAAAGGCTCAGCGAGCCATGCCGGAACCACACTAGGGCCTGAAGCAATCCTGTGGTGTTGTGACCAGCTCAAAGAAATCGAGTTGAAGAAAGTAGCTCAGGGGCACTGTAATTCACAAACCTTCAGAGTTCTAAATGACAGCTATCGTCCAAAAATATATTCAAGTAAGGCTGCCAAGAGGACTTGAAAGCGGGGCAGAATTGCAGGAAACCGTTTTCAGGAGGTAGACTGGAATTGCATGTAAAGCATAGGAAAAGAGGCAGAACGTCCACAATGATGCACTTGGCCAAAAAGGGCGTATGCGTTTTTTCCTGAATATATTCAGGAAAAAACGCATACGCCCTTTTTGGCCAACCAAGCAAGCTTGCAAAGGAAATCTGCACTACAATGAAGTCTCACTGCCCCCCGGTCAAAAGGGCCATCTGGAAAAAGTGTAAAACCCAGAAAGGCAGGACAGACCATGGAGAACTGGGAGCCTAGTTAGGCTGATGGGCGGGATGTAAATTGCCAACAGCCACTTTGGAGAAGTGTATGGTGTTTCCTGAAACATCTGAAAAACAAAGCAACAGAGCCTAGGGCACTTCCATTTTTGGTCCTATAGATTAGGGAAATTAAAATCAAAAAGACACAGCCACCCCAAAGTTTGGGACGGCTCTGTTTACAAGAACCTCGTTTACAGTACAAGTTCAATATCGCAGAAAGTGAAAAATGGATAAAGAAGTTGTGGTACTTACGTACAATGCAATATCACTCAGCAATGAAATCTATGTCATCAGGCCAGTAGCAGCATAATGAGTGGATTCAGGTACGATGATTCTAAGTGAAATAAGTCACACAGAAAAAGAAACATCATAAGGTATCACTAATACACGGAATGTAAACTTGGCTACACAGGAACTGAATTACAAAACAGAATAGGGTCTCAAATGTAGAAAACCAACTTATGCTTGCTTAAGGGGAAAGGTGAGTTGGGGTGCTGCATAAAACCAGAGATTGAAATTAGCACAGATACATTTCCATAAGCCAAATATGTAATAGACAAGAGCTACTGCTTGCTCAACGAAGTGGACTCAACACCCCATATTAAACGCCTAAGAATATACCTGACTAGTAAGAATCTTAAAACCTATGGATTTATATGTCTCCGAAAGAGAATCCAGCGTGTGTACAGCGGCATAAACGCAGCAGTGATAGGATTGGTGAGGTTCGGTGAGCAAATGCAGACCCTTTGAAGTCATATTGCATGGTACCCATTCCATGGGTCTCAACTCTCCAGATTTAAGGGATTCTTCCTTCAGCTAAAACATGCATGTGGAACCCAGAGTATGATCCACCGTGTGATCGGGAAACGTGTTCAAATGTGTCTCAGTTTTCATCCCCTGGTACTCGGGTGCAACATTCCAGACGCTTTACTAACACTCTCCCCACTTGGAGAGTCAGTGCCTTTAACCTCCTGTTTGGCCCAGTTTGCAATTTTTGTGGAAAATGAACAGGAATAGGGAGAACCAATGAGAGACTAGGTGGAGGTGTCTGGACGGGCAAATTTAACTCTCATTTCCCACCAGGAAGAGGAATTAACCAAAGGCTCAGCGAGCCATGCCGGAACCACACTAGGGCCTGAAGCAATCCTGCGGTGTTGTGGCCAGCTCACAAGAAAGCGAGTTGAAGAAATGAGCTCAGGGGCACTGTAATTCACAAACCTGCAGAGTTATAAATGACAGCTATCGTCCAAAAATATATTGAAGTAAGGCTGCCAAGAGGACTTGAAAGCGGGGCAGAATTGCAAGAAACCGATTTCAGGAGGTAGACTGGAATTGCATGTAAAGCATAGGAAAAGAGGCAGAACGTCCACAATGATGCACTTGGCCAAAAAGTGCGTATGTGTTTTTTCTTGAATATATTCAGGAAAAAACGCATAAGCCCTTTTTGGCCAACCAAGCAAGCTTGCAAAGGAAATCTGCACTACAAAGAAGTCTCACTGCCCCCCGGTCAAAAGGGCCATCTGACAAAAGTGTAAAATCCAGAAAAGCAGGACAGGCCATGGAGAACTGGGAGCCTTGTTATGCTGATGGGCGGGATGTAAATTGCCAACAGCCACTCTGGAGAAGTGTATGGTGTTTCCTGAAACATTTAAAAAACAAAGCAACAGAGCCTAGGGCACTTCCACTTATGGTCCTATAGATTAGGGAAATTAAAATCAAAAAGACACAGCCACCCCAAAGTTTGGGACGGCTCTGTTTACAAGAACCTCATTTACGGTACAAGTTCAATATCGCAGAAAGCGAAAAATGGATAAAGATGTTGTGGTACTTACGTA
This sequence comes from Pseudorca crassidens, assembly GCF_039906515.1. Lineage (NCBI taxonomy): Eukaryota > Metazoa > Chordata > Mammalia > Artiodactyla > Delphinidae > Pseudorca > Pseudorca crassidens. The sequence continues at coordinate 2,299,391 of NW_027135939.1, forward strand.
CAATGCAATATCACTCAGCAATGAAATCTATGTCATCAGGCCAGTAGAAGCATAATGAGTGGATTCAGGTACGATGATTCTAAGTGAAATAAGTCACACAGAAAAAGAAACATCATAAGGTATCACTAATACACGGAATGTAAACTTGGCTACACAGGAACTGAATTACAAAACAGAATAGGGTCTCAAATGTAGAAAACCAACTTATGCTTGCTTAAGGGGAAAGGTGAGTTGGGGTGCTGCATAAAACCAGAGATTGAAATTAGCACAGATACCTTTCCATAAGTCAAATATGTAATAGACAAGAGCTACTGCTTGCTCAACGAAGTGGACTCAACACCCCATATTAAACGCCTAAGAATATACCTGACTAGTAAGAATCTTAAAACCTATGGATTTATATGTCTCCGAAAGAGAATCCAGTGTGTGTACAGCGGCATAAACGCAGCAGTGATAGGATTGGTGAGGTTCGGTGAGCAAATGCAGACCCTTTGAAGTCATATTGCATGGTACCCATTCCATGGGTCTCAACTCTCCAGGTTTAAGGGATTCTTCCTTCAGCTAAAACATGCATGTGGAACCCAGAGTATGATCCACCGTGTGATCGGGAAACGTGTTCAAATGTGTCTCAGTTTTCGTCCCCTGGTACTCGGGTGCAACATTCCAGACGCTTTACTAACATTCTCCCCACTTGCAGAGTCAGCGCCTTTAACCTCCTGTTTGGCCCAGTGTGCAATTTCTGCGGAAAATGAACAGGAATAGGGAGAACCAATGACAGACTAGCTGGAGGTGTCTGGACGGGCAAACTTAACTCTCATTTCCCACCAGGAAGAGGAATTAACCAAAGGCTCAGCGAGCCATGCCGGAACCACACTAGGGCCTGAAGCAATCCTGCGGTGTTGTGGCCAGCTCACAAGAAATCGAGTTGAAAAAAGGAGCTCAGGGGCACTGTAATTCACAAACCTTCAGAGTTCTAAATGACAGCTATCGTCCAAAAATATATTGAAGTAAGGCTGCCAAGAGGACTTGAAAGCGGGGCAGAATTGCAGGAAACCGTTTTCAGGAGGTAGACTGGAATTGCATGTAAAGCATAGGAAAAGAGGCAGAACGTCCACAATGATGCACTTGGCCAAAAAGGGCGTATGCGTTTTTTCCTGAATATATTCAGGAAAAAACGCATACGCCCTTTTTGGCCAACCAAGCAAGCTTGCAAAGGAAATCTGCACTACAATGAAGTCTCACTGCCCCCCGGTCAAAAGGGCCATCTGGAAAAAGTGTAAAATCCAGAAAGGCAGGACAGACCATGGAGAACTGGGAGCCTACTTAGGCTGATGGGTGGGATGTAAATTGCCAACAGCCACTCTGGAGAAGTGTATGGTGTTTCCTGAAACATCTGAAAAACAAAGCAACAGAGCCTAGGGCACTTCCATTTTTGGAACTATAGATTAGGGAAATTAAAATCAAAAAGACACAGCCACCCCAAAGTTTGGGACGGCTCTGTTTACAAGAACCTCATTTACGGTACAAGTTCAATATCGCAGAAAGCGAAAAATGGATAAAGAAGTTGTGGTACTTACGTACAATGCAATATCACTCAGCAATGAAATCTATGTCATCAGGCCAGTAGCAGCATAATGAGTGGATTCAGCTACGATGATTCTAAGTGAAATAAGTCACACAGAAAAAGAAACATCATAAGGTATCACTAATACACGGAATGTAAACTTGGCTACACAGGAACTGAATTACAAAACAGAATAGGGTCTCAAATGTAGAAAACCAACTTATGCTTGCTTAAGGGGAAAGGTGAGTTGGGGTGCTGCATAAAACCAGAGATTGAAATTAGCACAGATACATTTCCATAAGTCAAATATGTAATAGACAAGAGCTACTGCTTGCTCAACGAAGTGGACTCAACACCCCATATTAAACGCCTAAGAATATACCTGACTAGTAAGAATCTTAAAGCCTATGGATTTATATGTCTCCGAAAGAGAATCAAGCGTGTGTACAGCGGCATAAACGCAGCAGTGATAGGATTGGTGAGGTTTGGTGAGCAAATGCAGACCCTTTGAAGTCATATTGCATGGTACCCATTCCATGCGTCTCAACTCTCCATGTAAGGGATTCTTCCTTCAGCTAAAACATGCATGTGGAACCCAGAGTATGATCCACCATGTGATCGGGAAACGTGTTCATATGTGTCTCAGTTTTCGTCCCCTTGTACTCGGGTGCAACATTCCAGACGCTTTACTAACACTCTCCCCACTTGGAGAGTCAGTGCCTTTAACCTCCTGTTTGGCCCAGTTTGCAATTTCTGTGGAAAATTAACAGGAATAGAGAGAACCAATGACAGACTAGCTGGAGGTGTCTGGACGGGCAAATTTAACTCTCATTTCCCACCAGGAAGAGGAATTAACCAAAGGCTCAGCGAGCCATGCCGAAACTACACTAGGGCCTGAAGCAATCCTGCGGTGTTGCGGCCAGCTCACAAGAAAGCGAGTTGAAGAAAGAAGCTCAGGGGCACTGTAATTCACAAACCTGCAGAGTTATAAATGACAGCTATCATCCAAAAATATATTGAAGGAAGGCTGCCAAGAGGACTTGAAAGCGGGGCAGAATTGCAGGAAACCGATTTCAGGAGGTAGACTGGAATTGCTTGTAAAGCATAGGAAAAGAGGCAGAATGTCCACAATGATGCACTTGGCCAAAAAGGGCGTATGCGTTTTTTCCTGAATATATTCCTGAATATATTCAGGAAAAAACGCATACGCCCTTTTTGGCCAACCAAGCAAGCTTGCAAAGGAAATCTGCACTACAATGAAGTCTCACTGTCCCCCGGTCAAAAGGGCCATCTGAAAAAAGTGTAAAATCCAGAAAGGCAGGACAGGCCATGGAGAACTGGGAGCCTTGTTATGCTGATGGGCGGGATGTAAATTGCCAACAGCCACTATGGAGAATTGTATGGTGTTTCCTAAAACATCTAAAAAACAAAGCAACAGAGCCTAGGGCACTTCCACTTATGGTCCTATAGATTAGGGAAATTAAAATCAAAAAGACACAGTCACCCCAAAGTTTGGGATGGCTATGTTTACAAGAACCTCATTTACGGTACAAGTTCAATATCGCAGAAAGCGAAAAATGGATAAAGAAGTTGTGGTACTTACGTACAATGCAATATCACTCAGCAATGAAATCTATGTCATCAGGACAGTAGCAGCATAATGAGTGAATTCAGGTACGATGATTCTAAGTAAAATAAGTCACACAGAAAAAGAAACATCATAAGGTATCACTAATACACGGAATGTAAACTTGGCTACACAGGAACTGAATTACAAAACAGAATAGGGTCTCAAATGTAGAAAACCAACTTATGCTTGCTTAAGGGGAAAGGTGAGTTGGGGTGCTGCATAAAACCAGAGATTGAAATTAGCACAGATACATTTCCATAAGTCAAATATGTAATAGACAAGAGCTACTGCTTGCTCAACGAAGTGGACTCAACACCCCATATTAAACGCCTAAGAATATACCTGACTAGTAAGAATCTTAAAGCCTATGGATTTATATGTCTCCGAAAGAGAATCAAGCGTGTGTACAGCGGCATAAACGCAGCAGTGATAGGATTGGTGAGGTTTGGTGAGCAAATGCAGACCCTTTGAAGTCATATTGCATGGTACCCATTCCATGCGTCTCAACTCTCCATGTAAGGGATTCTTCCTTCAGCTAAAACATGCATGTGGAACCCAGAGTATGATCCACCATGTGATCGGGAAACGTGTTCATATGTGTCTCAGTTTTCGTCCCCTTGTACTCGGGTGCAACATTCCAGACGCTTTACTAACACTCTCCCCACTTGGAGAGTCAGTGCCTTTAACCTCCTGTTTGGCCCAGTTTGCAATTTCTGTGGAAAATTAACAGGAATAGAGAGAACCAATGACAGACTAGCTGGAGGTGTCTGGACGGGCAAATTTAACTCTCATTTCCCACCAGGAAGAGGAATTAACCAAAGGCTCAGCGAGCCATGCCAAAACTACACTAGGGCCTGAAGCAATCCTGCGGTGTTGCGGCCAGCTCACAAGAAAGCGAGTTGAAGAAAGAAGCTCAGGGGCACTGTAATTCACAAACCTGCAGAGTTATAAATGACAGCTATCATCCAAAAATATATTGAAGTAAGGCTGCCAAGAGGACTTGAAAGCGGGGCAGAATTGCAGGAAACCGATTTCAGGAGGTAGACTGGAATTGCATGAAAAGCATAGGAAAAGAGGCAGAACGTCCACAATGATGCACTTGGCCAAAAAGGGCGTATGCGTTTTTTCCTGAATATATTCAGGAAAAAACGCATACGCCCTTTTTGGCCAACCAAGCAAGCTTGCAAAGGAAATCTGCACTACAATGAAGTCTCACTGCCCCGCAGTCAAAAGGGCCATCTGAAAAAAGTGTAAAATCCAGAAAGGCAGGACAGGCCATGGAGAACTGGGAGCCTTCTTATGCTGATGGGCGGGATGTAAATTGCAAACAGCCACTCTGGAGAAGTGTATGGTGTTTCCTGAAACATCTAAAAAACAAAGCAACAGAGCCTAGGGCACTTCCACTTATGGTCCTATAGCTTAGGGAAATTAAAATCAAAAAGACACAGCCACCCCAAAGTTCGGGACGGCTCTGTTTACAAGAACCTCGTTTACGGTACAAGTTCAATATCGCAGAAAGCAAAAAATGGATAAAGAAGTTGTGGTACTTACGTACAATGCAATATCACTCAGCAATGAAATCTATGTCATCAGACCAGTAGCAGCATAATGAGTGGATTCAGGTACGATGATTCTAAGTGAAATAAATCACACAGAAAAAGAAACATCATAAGGTATCACTAATACACGGAATGTAAACATGTCTACACAGGAACTGAATTACAAAACAGAATAGGGTCTCAAATGAAGAAAACCAACTTACGCTTGCTTAAGAGGAAAGGTTAATTGGGGTGCTGCATAAAACCAGAGATTGAAATTAACACAGATACCTTTCCATAAGCCAAATATGTAATAGACAAGAGCTACTGCTTGCTCAACGAAGTGGACTCAACACCACATATTAAACGCCTAAGAATATACTTGACTAGTAAGAATCTTAAAACCTATGGATTTATATGTCTCCGAAAGAGAATCAAGCGTGTGTACAGCGGCATAAACGCAGCAGTGATAGGATTGGTGAGGTTCGGTGAGCAAATGCAGACCCTTTGAAGTCATATTGCATGGTACCCATTCCATGCGTCTCAACTCTCCAGGTAAGGGATTCTTCCTTCAGCTAAAACATGCATGTGGAACCCAGAGTATGATCCACCATGTGATCGGGAAACGTGTTCATATGTGTCTCAGTTTTCGTCCCCTGGTACTCGGGTGCAACATTCCAGACGCTTTACTAACACTCTCCCCACTTGGAGAGTCAGTGCCTTTAACCTCCTGTTTGGCCCAGTTTGCAATTTCTGCGGAAAATGAACAGGAATAGGGAGAACCAATGAGAGACTAGCTGGAGGTGTCTGGACGGGCAAATTTAACTCTCATTTCCCACCAGGAAGAGGAATTAACCAAAGGCTCAGCGAGCCATGCCGGAACCACACTAGGGCCTGAAGCAATCCTGCGGTGTTGTGGCCAGCTCACAAGAAAGCGAGTTGAAGAAAGGAGCTCAGGGGCACTGTAATTCACAAACCTGCAGAGTTATAAATGACAGCTATCGTCCAAAAATATATTGAAGTAAGGCTGCCAAGAGGACTTGAAAGCGGGGCAGAATTGCAGGAAACCGATTTCAGGAGGTAGACTGGAATTGCATGTAAAGCATAGGAAAAGAGGCAGAACGTCCACAATGATGCACTTGGCCAAAAAGGGCGTATGCGTTTTTTCCTGAATATATTCAGGAAAAAACGCATACGCCCTTTTTGGCCAACCAAGCAAGCTTGCAAAGGAAATCTGCACTACAATGAAGTCTCACTGCCCCCCGGTCAAAAGGGCCATCTGACAAAAGTGTAAAATCCAGAAAAGCAGGACAGGCCATGGAGAACTGGGAGCCTTGTTATGCTGATGGGCGGGATGTAAATTGCCAACAGCCACTCTGGAGAAGTGTATGGTGTTTCCTGAAACATCTAAAAAACAAAGCAACAGAGCCTAGGGCACTTCCACTTATGGTGCTATAGATTAGGGAAATTAAAATCAAAAAGACACAGCCACCCCAAAGTTTGGGACGGCTCTGTTTACAAGAACCTCATTTACGGTACAAGTTCAATATCGCAGAAAGCGAAAAATGGATAAAGAAGTTGTGGTACTTACGTACAATGCAATATCACTCAGCAATGAAATCTATGTCATCAGGCCAGTAGAAGCATAATGAGTGGATTCAGGTACGATGATTCTAAGTGAAATAAGTCACACAGAAAAAGAAACATCATAAGGTATCTCTACTACACGGAATGTAAACTTGGCTACACAGGAACTGAATTACAAAAGAGAATAGGGTCTCAAATGTAGAAAACCAACTTATGCTTGCTTAAGGGGAAAGGTGAGTTGGGGTGCTGCATAAAACCAGAGATTGAAATTAGCATAGATACCTTTCCATAAGTCAAATATGTAATAGACAAGAGCTACTGCTTGCTCAACGAAGTGGACTCAACACCCCATATTAAACGCCTAAGAATATACCTGACTAGTAAGAATCTTAAAACCTATGGATTTATATGTCTCCGAAAGAGAATCCAGCGTGTGTACAGCGGCATAAACGCAGCAGTGATAGGATTGGTGAGGTTCGGTGAGCAAATGCAGACCCTTTGAAGTCATATTGCATGGTACCCATTCCATGGTTCTCAACTCTCCAGGTTTAAGGGATTCTTCCTTCAGCTAAAACATGCATGTGGAACCCAGAGTATGATCCACCGTGTGATCGGGAAACGTGTTCAAATGTGTCTCAGTTTTCGTACCCTGGTACTCGGGTGCAACATTCCAGACGCTTTCCTAACACTCTCCCCACTTGGAGAGTCAGCGCCTTTAACCTCCTGTTTGGCCCAGTGTGCAATTTCTGCGGAAAATGAACAGGAATAGGGAAAACCAATGACAGACTAGCTGGAGGTGTCTGGACGGGCAAATTTAACTCTCATTTCCCACCAGGAAGAGGAATTAACCAAAGGCTCAGCGAGCCATGCCGGAACCACACTAGGGCCTGAAGCAATCCTGCGGTGTTGCGGCCAGCTCACAAGAAAGCCAGTTGAAAAAAGGAGCTCAGGGGCACTGTAATTCACAAAACTTCAGAGTTATAAATGACAGCTATCGTCCAAAAATATATTGAAGGAAGGCTGCCAAGAGGACTTGAAAGCGGGGCAGAATTGCAGGAAACCGATTTCAGGAGGTAGACTGGAATTGCATGAAAAGCATAGGAAAAGAGGCAGAACGTCCACAATGATGCACTTGGCCAAAAAGGGCGTATGCGTTTTTTCCTGAATATATTCAGGAAAAAACGCATACGCCCTTTTTGGCCAACCAAGCAAGCTTGCAAAGGAAATCTGCACTACAATGAAGTCTCACTGCCCCCCGGTCAAAAGGGCCATCTGAAAAAAGTGTAAAATCCAGAAAGGCAGGACAGGCCATGGAGAACTGGGAGCCTTCTTATGCTGATGGGCGGGATGTAAATTGCCAACAGCCACTCTGGAGAAGTGTATGGTGTTTCCTGAAACATCTAAAAAACAAAGCAACAGAGCCTAGGGCACTTCCACTTATGGTCCTATAGATTAGGGAAATTAAAATCAAAAAGACACAGCCACCCCAAAGTTTGGGACGGCTCTGTTTACAAGAACCTCATTTACGGTACAAGTTCAATATCGCAGAAAACGAAAAATGGATAAAGAAGTTGTGGTACTTACGTACAATGCAATATCACTCAGCAATGAAATCTATGTCATCAGGCCAGTAGCAGCATAATGAGTGGATTCAGGTACGATGATTCTAAGTGAAATAAGTCACACATAAAAAGAAGCATCATAAGATATCACTAATACACGGAATGTAAACTTGGCTACACAGGAACTGAATTACAAAACAGAATAGGGTCTCAAATGTAGAAAACCAACTTATGCTTGCTTAAGGGGAAAGGTGAGTTGGGGTGCTGCATAAAACCAGAGATTGAAATTAGCACAGATACCTTTCCATAAGTCAAATATGTAATAGACAAGAGCTACTGCTTCCTTAACGAAGTGGACTCAACACCCCATATTAAACGCCTAAGAATATACCTGACTAGTAAGAATCTTAAAACCTATGGATTTATATGTCTCTGAAAGAGAATCCAGCGTGTGTACAGCGGCATAAACGCAGCAGTGATAGGATTGGTGAGGTTCGGTGAGCAAATGCAGACCCTTTGAAGTCATATTGCATGGTACCCATTCCATGGTTCTCAACTCTCCAGGTTTAAGGGATTCTTCCTTCAGCTAAAACATGCATGTGGAACCCAGAGTATGATCCACCGTGTGATCGGGAAACGTGTTCAAATGTGTCTCAGTTTTCGTACCCTGGTACTCGGGTGCAACATTCCAGATGCTTTACTAACACTCTCCCCACTTGGAGAGTCAGTGCCTTTAACCTCCTGTTTGGCCCAGTTTGCAATTTCTGCGGAAAATGAACAGGAATAGGGAGAACCAATGAGAGACTAGCTGGAGGTGTCTGGACGGGCAAATTTAACTCTCATTTCCCACCAGGAAGAGGAATTAACCAAAGGCTCAGCGAGCCATGCCAGAACCACACTAGGGCCTGAAGCAATCCTGCGGTGTTGCGGCCAGCTCACAAAAAAGCCAGTTGAAAAAAGGAGCTCAGGGGCACTGTAATTCACAAAGCTTCAGAGTTATAAATGACAGCTATCGTCCAAAAATATATTGAAGTAAGGCTGCCAAGAGGACTTGAAAGCGGGGCAGAATTGCAGGAAACCGATGTCAGGAGGTAGACTGGAATTGCATGTAAAGCATAGGAAAAGAGGCAGAACGTCCACAATGATGCACTTGGCCAAAAAGGGCGTATGCGTTTTTTCCTGAATATATTCAGGAAAAAACGCATACGCCCTTTTTGGCCAACCAAGCAAGCTTGCAAAGGAAATCTGCACTACAATGAAGTCTCACTGCCCCCCGGTCAAAAGGGCCATCTGAAAAAAGTGTAAAATCCAGAAAGGCAGGACAGGCCATGGAGAACTGGGAGCCTTCTTATGCTGATGGGCGGGATGTAAATTGCCAACAACCACTCTGGAGAAGTGTATGGTGTTTCCTGAAACATCTAAAAAACCAAACCAACAGAGCCTAGGGCACTTCCACTTATGGTCCTATAGATTAGGGAAATTAAAATCAAAAAGACACAGTCACCCCAAAGTTTGGGACGGCTCTGTTTACAAGAACCTCATTTACGGTACAAGTTCAATATCGCAGAAAGCGAAAAATGGATAAAGAAGTTGTGGTACTTACGTACAATGCAATATCACTCAGCAATGAAATCTATGTCATCAGGACAGTAGCAGCATAATGAGTGAATTCAGGTACGATGATTCTAAGTAAAATAAGTCACACAGAAAAAGAAACATCATAAGGTATCACTAATACACGGAATGTAAACTTGGCTACACAGGAACTGAATTACAAAACAGAATAGGGTCTCAAATGTAGAAAACCAACTTATGCTTGCTTAAGGGGAAAGGTGAGTTGGGGTGCTGCATAAAACCAGAGATTGAAATTAGCACAGATACATTTCCATAAGTCAAATATGTAATAGACAAGAGCTACTGCTTGCTCAACGAAGTGGACTCAACACCCCATATTAAACGCCTAAGAATATACCTGACTAGTAAGAATCTTAAAGCCTATGGATTTATATGTCTCCGAAAGAGAATCCAGCGTGTGTACAGCGGCATAAACGCAGCAGTGATAGGATTGGTGAGGTTCGGTGAGCAAATGCAGACCCTTTGAAGTCATATTGCATGGTACCCATTCCATGCGTCTCAACTCTCCATGTAAGGGATTCTTCCTTCAGCTAAAACATGCATGTGGAACCCAGAGTATGATCCACCGTGTGATCGGGAAACGTGTTCAAATGTGTCTCAGTTTTCGTACCCTGGTACTCGGGTGCAACATTCCAGACGCTTTCCTAACACTCTCCCCACTTGGAGAGTCAGCGCCTTTAACCTCCTGTTTGGCCCAGTGTGCAATTTCTGCGGAAAATGAACAGGAATAGGGAAAACCAATGACAGACTAGCTGGAGGTGTCTGGACGGGCAAATTTAACTCTCATTTCCCACCAGGAAGAGGAATTAACCAAAGGCTCAGCGAGCCATGCCGGAACCACACTAGGGCCTGAAGCAATCCTGCGGTGTTGCGGCCAGCTCACAAGAAAGCCAGTTGAAAAAAGGAGCTCAGGGGCACTGTAATTCACAAAACTTCAGAGTTATAAATGACAGCTATCGTCCAAAAATATATTGAAGGAAGGCTGCCAAGAGGACTTGAAAGCGGGGCAGAATTGCAGGAAACCGATTTCAGGAGGTAGACTGGAATTGCATGAAAAGCATAGGAAAAGAGGCAGAACGTCCACAATGATGCACTTGGCCAAAAAGGGCGTATGCGTTTTTTCCTGAATATATTCAGGAAAAAACGCATACGCCCTTTTTGGCCAACCAAGCAAGCTTGCAAAGGAAATCTGCACTACAATGAAGTCTCACTGCCCCCCGGTCAAAAGGGCCATCTGAAAAAAGTGTAAAATCCAGAAAGGCAGGACAGGCCATGGAGAACTGGGAGCCTTCTTATGCTGATGGGCGGGATGTAAATTGCCAACAGCCACTCTGGAGAAGTGTATGGTGTTTCCTGAAACATCTAAAAAACAAAGCAACAGAGCCTAGGGCACTTCCACTTATGGTCCTATAGATTAGGGAAATTAAAATCAAAAAGACACAGCCACCCCAAAGTTTGGGACGGCTCTGTTTACAAGAACCTCATTTACGGTACAAGTTCAATATCGCAGAAAACGAAAAATGGATAAAGAAGTTGTGGTACTTACGTACAATGCAATATCACTCAGCAATGAAATCTATGTCATCAGGCCAGTAGCAGCATAATGAGTGGATTCAGGTACGATGATTCTAAGTGAAATAAGTCACACATAAAAAGAAGCATCATAAGATATCACTAATACACGGAATGTAAACTTGGCTACACAGGAACTGAATTACAAAACAGAATAGGGTCTCAAATGTAGAAAACCAACTTATGCTTGCTTAAGGGGAAAGGTGAGTTGGGGTGCTGCATAAAACCAGAGATTGAAATTAGCACAGATACCTTTCCATAAGTCAAATATGTAATAGACAAGAGCTACTGCTTCCTTAACGAAGTGGACTCAACACCCCATATTAAACGCCTAAGAATATACCTGACTAGTAAGAATCTTAAAACCTATGGATTTATATGTCTCTGAAAGAGAATCCAGCGTGTGTACAGCGGCATAAACGCAGCAGTGATAGGATTGGTGAGGTTCGGTGAGCAAATGCAGACCCTTTGAAGTCATATTGCATGGTACCCATTCCATGGTTCTCAACTCTCCAGGTTTAAGGGATTCTTCCTTCAGCTAAAACATGCATGTGGAACCCAGAGTATGATCCACCGTGTGATCGGGAAACGTGTTCAAATGTGTCTCAGTTTTCGTACCCTGGTACTCGGGTGCAACATTCCAGATGCTTTACTAACACTCTCCCCACTTGGAGAGTCAGTGCCTTTAACCTCCTGTTTGGCCCAGTTTGCAATTTCTGCGGAAAATGAACAGGAATAGGGAGAACCAATGAGAGACTAGCTGGAGGTGTCTGGACGGGCAAATTTAACTCTCATTTCCCACCAGGAAGAGGAATTAACCAAAGGCTCAGCGAGCCATGCCAGAACCACACTAGGGCCTGAAGCAATCCTGCGGTGTTGCGGCCAGCTCACAAAAAAGCCAGTTGAAAAAAGGAGCTCAGGGGCACTGTAATTCACAAAGCTTCAGAGTTATAAATGACAGCTATCGTCCAAAAATATATTGAAGTAAGGCTGCCAAGAGGACTTGAAAGCGGGGCAGAATTGCAGGAAACCGATGTCAGGAGGTAGACTGGAATTGCATGTAAAGCATAGGAAAAGAGGCAGAACGTCCACAATGATGCACTTGGCCAAAAAGGGCGTATGCGTTTTTTCCTGAATATATTCAGGAAAAAACGCATACGCCCTTTTTGGCCAACCAAGCAAGCTTGCAAAGGAAATCTGCACTACAATGAAGTCTCACTGCCCCCCGGTCAAAAGGGCCATCTGAAAAAAGTGTAAAATCCAGAAAGGCAGGACAGGCCATGGAGAACTGGGAGCCTTCTTATGCTGATGGGCGGGATGTAAATTGCCAACAACCACTCTGGAGAAGTGTATGGTGTTTCCTGAAACATCTAAAAAACCAAACCAACAGAGCCTAGGGCACTTCCACTTATGGTCCTATAGATTAGGGAAATTAAAATCAAAAAGACACAGTCACCCCAAAGTTTGGGACGGCTCTGTTTACAAGAACCTCATTTACGGTACAAGTTCAATATCGCAGAAAGCGAAAAATGGATAAAGAAGTTGTGGTACTTACGTACAATGCAATATCACTCAGCAATGAAATCTATGTCATCAGGACAGTAGCAGCATAATGAGTGAATTCAGGTACGATGATTCTAAGTAAAATAAGTCACACAGAAAAAGAAACATCATAAGGTATCACTAATACACGGAATGTAAACTTGGCTACACAGGAACTGAATTACAAAACAGAATAGGGTCTCAAATGTAGAAAACCAACTTATGCTTGCTTAAGGGGAAAGGTGAGTTGGGGTGCTGCATAAAACCAGAGATTGAAATTAGCACAGATACATTTCCATAAGTCAAATATGTAATAGACAAGAGCTACTGCTTGCTCAACGAAGTGGACTCAACACCCCATATTAAACGCCTAAGAATATACCTGACTAGTAAGAATCTTAAAGCCTATGGATTTATATGTCTCCGAAAGAGAATCCAGCGTGTGTACAGCGGCATAAACGCAGCAGTGATAGGATTGGTGAGGTTCGGTGAGCAAATGCAGACCCTTTGAAGTCATATTGCATGGTACCCATTCCATGCGTCTCAACTCTCCATGTAAGGGATTCTTCCTTCAGCTAAAACATGCATGTGGAACCCAGAGTATGATCCACCATGTGATCGGGAAACGTGTTCATATGTGTCTCAGTTTTCGTCCCCTGGTACTCGGGTGCAACATTCCAGACGCTTTACTAACACTCTACCCACTTGGAGAGTCAGTGCCTTTAACCTCCTGTTTGGCCCAGTTTGCAATTTCTGTGGAAAATTAACAGGAATAGAGAGAACCAATGACAGACTAGCTGGAGGTGTCTGGACGGGCAAATTTAACTCTCATTTCCCACCAGGAAGAGGAATTAACCAAAGGCTCAGCGAGCCATGCCGAAACTACACTAGGGCCTGAAGCAATCCTGCGGTGTTGCGGCCAGCTCACAAAAAGCGAGTTTAAGAAAGAAGCTCAGGGGCACTGTAAGTCACAAACCTGCAGAGTTATAAATGACAGCTATCATCCAAAAATATATTGAAGTAAGGCTGCCAAGAGGACTTGAAAGCGGGGCAGAATTGCAGGAAACCGATTTCAGGAGGTAGACTGGAATTGCATGAAAAGCATAGGAAAAGAGGCAGAACGTCCACAATGATGCACTTGGCCAAAAAGGGCGTATGCGTTTTTTCCTGAATATATTCAGGAAAAAACGCATACGCCCTTTTTGGCCAACCAAGCAAGCTTGCAAAGGAAATCTGCACTACAATGAAGTCTCACTGCCCCCCGGTCAAAAGGGCCATCTGAAAAAAGTGTAAAATCCAGAAAGGCAGGACAGGCCATGGAGAACTGGGAGCCTTCTTATGCTGATAGGCGGGATGTAAATTGCCAAAAGCCACTCTGGAGAAGTGTATGGTGTTTCCTGAAACATCTAAAAAACAAAGCAACAGAGCCTAGGGCACTTCCACTTATGGTCCTATAGATTAGGGAAATTAAAATCAAAAAGACACAGCCACCCCAAAGTTTGGGACGGCTCTGTTTACAAGAACCTCATTTACGGTACAAGTTCAATATCGCAGAAAACGAAAAATGGATAAAGAAGTTGTGGTACTTACGTACAATGCAATATCACTCAGCAATGAAATCTATGTCATCAGGCCAGTAGCAGCATAATGAGTGGATTCAGGTACGATGATTCTAAGTGAAATAAGTCACACATAAAAAGAAGCATCATAAGATATCACTAATACACGGAATGTAAACTTGGCTACACAGGAACTGAATTACAAAACAGAATAGGGTCTCAAATGTAGAAAACCAACTTATGCTTGCTTAAGGGGAAAGGTGAGTTGGGGTGCTGCATAAACCCAGAGATTGAAATTAGCACAGATACCTTTCCATAAGTCAAATATGTAATAGACAAGAGCTACTGCTTCCTTAACGAAGTGGACTCAACACCCCATATTAAACGCCTAAGAATATACCTGACTAGTAAGAATCTTAAAACCTATGGATTTATATGTCTCTGAAAGAGAATCCAGCGTGTGTACAGCGGCATAAACGCAGCAGTGATAGGATTGGTGAGGTTCGGTGAGCAAATGCAGACCCTTTGAAGTCATATTGCATGGTACCCATTCCATGGTTCTCAACTCTCCAGGTTTAAGGGATTCTTCCTTCAGCTAAAACATGCATGTGGAACCCAGAGTATGATCCACCGTGTGATCGGGAAACGTGTTCAAATGTGTCTCAGTTTTCGTACCCTGGTACTCGGGTGCAACATTCCAGATGCTTTACTAACACTCTCCCCACTTGGAGAGTCAGTGCCTTTAACCTCCTGTTTGGCCCAGTTTGCAATTTCTGCGGAAAATGAACAGGAATAGGGAGAACCAATGAGAGACTAGCTGGAGGTGTCTGGACGGGCAAATTTAACTCTCATTTCCCACCAGGAAGAGGAATTAACCAAAGGCTCAGCGAGCCATGCCAGAACCACACTAGGGCCTGAAGCAATCCTGCGGTGTTGCGGCCAGCTCACAAAAAAGCCAGTTGAAAAAAGGAGCTCAGGGGCACTGTAATTCACAAAGCTTCAGAGTTATAAATGACAGCTATCGTCCAAAAATATATTGAAGTAAGGCTGCCAAGAGGACTTGAAAGCGGGGCAGAATTGCAGGAAACCGATGTCAGGAGGTAGACTGGAATTGCATGTAAAGCATAGGAAAAGAGGCAGAACGTCCACAATGATGCACTTGGCCAAAAAGGGCGTATGCGTTTTTTCCTGAATATATTCAGGAAAAAACGCATACGCCCTTTTTGGCCAACCAAGCAAGCTTGCAAAGGAAATCTGCACTACAATGAAGTCTCACTGCCCCCCGGTCAAAAGGGCCATCTGAAAAAAGTGTAAAATCCAGAAAGGCAGGACAGGCCATGGAGAACTGGGAGCCTTCTTATGCTGATGGGCGGGATGTAAATTGCCAACAACCACTCTGGAGAAGTGTATGGTGTTTCCTGAAACATCTAAAAAACCAAACCAACAGAGCCTAGGGCACTTCCACTTATGGTCCTATAGATTAGGGAAATTAAAATCAAAAAGACACAGTCACCCCAAAGTTTGGGACGGCTCTGTTTACAAGAACCTCATTTACGGTACAAGTTCAATATCGCAGAAAGCGAAAAATGGATAAAGAAGTTGTGGTACTTACGTACAATGCAATATCACTCAGCAATGAAATCTATGTCATCAGGACAGTAGCAGCATAATGAGTGAATTCAGGTACGATGATTCTAAGTAAAATAAGTCACACAGAAAAAGAAACATCATAAGGTATCACTAATACACGGAATGTAAACTTGGCTACACAGGAACTGAATTACAAAACAGAATAGGGTCTCAAATGTAGAAAACCAACTTATGCTTGCTTAAGGGGAAAGGTGAGTTGGGGTGCTGCATAAAACCAGAGATTGAAATTAGCACAGATACATTTCCATAAGTCAAATATGTAATAGACAAGAGCTACTGCTTGCTCAACGAAGTGGACTCAACACCCCATATTAAACGCCTAAGAATATACCTGACTAGTAAGAATCTTAAAGCCTATGGATTTATATGTCTCCGAAAGAGAATCCAGCGTGTGTACAGCGGCATAAACGCAGCAGTGATAGGATTGGTGAGGTTCGGTGAGCAAATGCAGACCCTTTGAAGTCATATTGCATGGTACCCATTCCATGCGTCTCAACTCTCCATGTGAGGGATTCTTCCTTCAGCGAAAACATGCATGTGGAACCCAGAGTATGATCCACCATGCGATCGGGAAACGTGTTCATATGTGTCTCAGTTTTCGTCCCCTGGTACTCGGGTGCAACATTCCAGACGCTTTACTAACACTCTCCCCACTTGGAGAGTCAGTGCCTTTAACCTCCTGTTTGGCCCTGTTTGCAATTTCTGTGGAAAATTAACAGGAATAGAGAGAACCAATGACAGACTAGCTGGAGGTGTCTGGACGGGCAAATTTAACTCTCATTTCCCACCAGGAAGAGGAATTAACCAAAGGCTCAGCGAGCCATGCTGAAACTACACTAGGGCCTGAAGCAATCCTGCGGTGTTGCGGCCAGCTCACAAGAAAGCGAGTTGAAGAAAGAAGCTCAGGGGCACTGTAATTCACAAACCTGCAGAGTTAAAAATGACAGCTATCATCCAAAAATATATTGAAGTAAGGCTGCCAAGAGGACTTGAAAGCGGGGCAGAATTGCAGGAAACCGATTTCAGGAGGTAGACTGGAATTGCATGAAAAGCATAGGAAAAGAGGCAGAACGTCCACAATGATGCACTTGGCCAAAAAGGGCGTATGCGTTTTTTCCTGAATATATTCAGGAAAAAACGCATACGCCCTTTTTGGCCAACCAAGCAAGCTTGCAAAGGAAATCTGCACTACAATGAAGTCTCACTGCCCCCCGGTCAAAAGGGCCATCTGAAAAAAGTGTAAAATCCAGAAAGGCAGGACAGGCCATGGAGAACTGGGAGCCTTCTTATGCTGATGGGCGGGATGTAAATTGCAAACAGCCACTCTGGAGAAGTGTATGGTGTTTCCTGAAACATCTAAAAAACAAAGCAACAGAGCCTAGGGCACTTCCACTTATGGTCCTATAGCTTAGGGAAATTAAAATCAAAAAGACACAGCCACCCCAAAGTTCGGGACGGCTCTGTTTACAAGAACCTCGTTTACGGTACAAGTTCAATATCGCAGAAAGCGAAAAATGGATAAAGAAGTTGTGGTACTTACGTACAATGCAATATCACTCAGCAATGAAATCTATGTCATCAGGCCAGTAGCAGCATAATGAGTGGATTCAGGTACGATGATTCTAAGTGAAATAAGTCACACATAAAAAGAAGCATCATAAGATATCACTAATACACGGAATGTAAACTTGGCTACACAGGAACTGAATTACAAAACAGAATAGGGTCTCAAATGTAGAAAACCAACTTATGCTTGCTTAAGGGGAAAGGTGAGTTGGGGTGCTGCATAAAACCAGAGATTGAAATTAGCACAGATACCTTTCCATAAGTCAAATATGTAATAGACAAGAGCTACTGCTTCCTTAACGAAGTGGACTCAACACCCCATATTAAACGCCTAAGAATATACCTGACTAGTAAGAATCTTAAAACCTATGGATTGATATGTCTACGAAAGAGAATCCAGCGTGTGTACAGCGGCATAAACGCAGCAGTGATAGGATTGGTGAGGTTCGGTGAGCAAATGCAGACCCTTTGAAGTCATATTGCATGGTACCCATTCCATGGTTCTCAACTCTCCAGGTTTAAGGGATTCTTCCTTCAGCTAAAACATGCATGTGGAACCCAGAGTATGATCCACCGTGTGATCGGGAAACGTGTTCAAATGTGTCTCAGTTTTCGTACCGTGGTACTCGGGTGCAACATTCCAGATGCTTTACTAACACTCTCCCCACTTGGAGAGTCAGTGCCTTTAACCTCCTGTTTGGCCCAGTTTGCAATTTCTGCGGAAAATGAACAGGAATAGGGAGAACCAATGAGAGACTAGCTGGAGGTGTCTGGACGGGCAAATTTAACTCTCATTTCCCACCAGGAAGAGGAATTAACCAAAGGCTCAGCGAGCCATGCCGGAACCACACTAGGGCCTGAAGCAATCCTGCGGTGTTTCGGCCAGCTCACAAAAAAGCCAGTTGAAAAAAGGAGCTCAGGGGCACTGTAATTCACAAAGCTTCAGAGTTATAAATGACAGCTATCGTCCAAAAATATATTGAAGTAAGGCTGCCAAGAGGACTTGAAAGCGGGGCAGAATTGCAGGAAACCGATTTCAGGAGGTAGACTGGAATTGCATGTAAAGCATAGGAAAAGAGGCAGAACGTCCACAATGATGCACTTGGCCAAAAAGGGCATATGCGTTTTTTCCTGAATATATTCAGGAAAAAACGCATACGCCCTTTTTGGCCAACCAAGCAAGCTTGCAAAGGAAATCTGCACTACAATGAAGTCTCACTGCCCCCCGGTCAAAAGGGCCATCTGAAAAAAGTGTAAAATCCAGAAAGGCAGGACAGGCCATGGAGAACTGGGAGCCTTCTTATGCTGATGGGCGGGATGTAAATTGCCAACAGCCACTCTGGAGAAGTGTATGGTGTTTCCTGAAACATCTAAAAAACAAAGCAACAGAGCCTAGGGCACTTCCACTTATGGTCCTATAGATTAGGGAAATTAAAATCAAAAAGACACAGCCACCCCAGAGTTTGGGATGGCTCTGTTTACAAGAACCTCATTTACGGTACAAGTTCAATATTGCAGAAAGCGAAAAATGGATAAAGAAGTTGTGGTACTTACGTACAATGCAATATCACTCAGCAATGAAATCTATGTCATCAGGCCAGTAGCAGCATAATGAGTGGATTCAGGTACGATGATTCTAAGTGAAATATGTCACACAGAAAAAGAAACATCATAAGATATCACTAATACACGGAATGTAAACTTGGCTACACAGGAACTGAATTACAAAACAGAATAGGGTCTCAAATGTAGAAAACCAACTTATGCTTGCTTAAGGGGAAAGGTGAGTTGGGGTGCTGCATAAAACCAGAGATTGAAATTAGCACAGATACCTTTCCATAAGCCAAATATGTAATAGACAAGAGCTACTGCTTGCTCAACGAAGTGGACTCAACACCCCATATTAAACGCCTAAGAATATACCTGACTAGTAAGAATCTTAAAACCTATGGATTTATATGTCTCCGAAAGAGAATCAAGCGTGTGTACAGCGGCATAAACGCAGCAGTGATAGGATTGGTGAGGTTCGGTGAGCAAATGCAGACCCTTTGAAGTCATATTGCATGGTACCCATTCCATGGTTCTCAACTCTCCAGGTTTAAGGGATTCTTCCTTCAGCTAAAACATGCATGTGGAACTCAGAGTATGATCCACTGTGTGATTGGGAAACGTGTTCCAATGTGTCTCAGTTTTCGTCCCCTGGTACTCGGGTGCAACATTCCAGACGCTTTACTAACACTCTCCCCACTTGGAGAGTCAGTGCCTTTAACCTCCTGTTTGGCCCAGTTTGCAATTTCTGCGGAAAATGAACAGGAATAGGGAGAACCAATGAGAGACTAGCTGGAGGTGTCTGGACGGGCAAATTTAACTCTCATTTCCCACCAGGAAGAGGAATTAACCAAAGGCTCAGCGAGCCATGCCGGAACCACACTAGGGCCTGAAGCAATCCTGCGGTGTTGTGGCCAGCTCACAAGAAAGCGAGTTGAAGAAAGGAGCTCAGGGGCACTGTCATTCACAAACCTGCAGAGTTATAAATGACAGCTATCATCCAAAAATATATTGAAGTAAGGCTGGCAAGAGGACTTGAAAGCAGGGCAGAATTGCAGGAAACCGATTTCAGGAGGTAGACTGGAATTGCATGTAAAGCATAGGAAAAGAGGCAGAACGTCCACAATGATGCACTTGGCCTAAAAGGGCGTATGCGTTTTTTCCCGAATATCAGGAAAAAACGCATACGCCCTTTTTGGCCAACCAAGCAAGCTTGCAAAGGAAATCTGCACTACAATGAAGTCTCACTGCCCCCCGGTCAAAAGGGCCATCTGAAAAAAGTGTAAAATCCAGAAAGGCAGGACAGGCCATGGAGAACTGGGAGCCTTCTTATGCTGATGGGCGGGATGTAAATTGCAAACAGCCACTCTGGAGAAGTGTATGGTGTTTCCTGAAACATCTAAAAAACAAAGCAACAGAGCCTAGGGCACTTCCACTTATGGTCCTATAGATTAGGGAAATTAAAATCAAAAAGACACAGCCACCCCAAAGTTTGGGACGGCTCTGTTTACAAGAACCTCATTTACGGTACAAGTTCAATATTGCAGAAAGCGAAAAATGGATAAAGAAGTTGTGGTACTTACGTACAATTCAATACCACTCAGCAATGAAATCTATGTCATCAGGCCAGTAGCAGCATAATGAGTGGATTCAGGTACGATGATTCTAAGTGAAATAAATCACACAGAAAAAGAAACATCATAAGGTATCACTAATACACGGAATGTAAACTTGGCTACACAGGAACTGAATTACAAAACAGAATAGGGTCTCAAATGTAGAAAACCAACTTATGCTTGCTTAAGGGGAAAGGTGAGTTGGGGTGCTGCATAAAACCAGAGATTGAAATTAACACAGATACCTTTCCATAAGCCAAATATGTAATAGACAAGAGCTACTGCTTGCTCAACGAAGTGGACTCAACACCCCATATTAAACGCCTAAGAATATACCTGACTAGTAAGAATCTTAAAACCTATGGATTTATATGTCTCCGAAAGAGAATCCAGCGTGTGTACAGCGGCATAAACGCAGCAGTGATAGGATTGGTGAGGTTCGGTGAGCAAATGCAGACCCTTTGAAGTCATATTGCATGGTACCCATTCCATGGGTCTCAACTCTCCAGGTTTAAGGGATTCTTCCTTCAGCTAAAACATGCATGTGGAACCCAGAGTATGATCCACCGTGTGATCGGGAAACGTGTTCAAATGTGTCTCAGTTTTCGTCCCCTGGTACTCGGGTGCAACATTCCAGACGCTTTACTAACACTCTCCCCACTTGGAGAGTCAGTGCCTTTAACCTCCTGTTTGGCCCTGTTTGCAATTTTTGTGGAAAATGAACAGGAATAGGGAGAACCAATGAGAGACTAGCTGGAGGTGTCTGGACGGGCAAATTTAACTCTCATTTCCCACCAGGAAGAGGAATTAACCAAAGGCTCAGCGAGCCATGCCGGAACCACACTAGGGCCTGAAGCAATCCTGCGGTGTTGTGGCCAGCTCACAGAAAGCGAGTTGAAGAAAGGAGCTCAGGGGCCCTGTAATTCACACACCTGCAGAGTTCTAAATGACAGCTATCGTCCAAAAATATATTGAAGTAAGGCTGCCAAGAGGACTTGAAAGCGGGGCAGAATTGCAGGAAACCGATTTCAGGAGGTAGACTGGAATTGCATGTAAAGCATAGGAAAAGAGGCAGAACGTCCACAATGATGCACTTGGCCAAAAAGGGCGTATGCGTTTTTTCCTGAATATATTCAGGAAAAAACGCATACGCCCTTTTTGGCCA
Source organism: Pseudorca crassidens (assembly GCF_039906515.1). Taxonomy (NCBI): domain Eukaryota; kingdom Metazoa; phylum Chordata; class Mammalia; order Artiodactyla; family Delphinidae; genus Pseudorca; species Pseudorca crassidens. The sequence continues at coordinate 2,321,125 of NW_027135939.1, forward strand.
ACCAAGCAAGCTTGCAAAGGAAATCTGCACTACAATGAAGTCTCACTGCCCCCCGGTCAAAAGGGCCATCTGAAAAAAGTGTAAAATCCAGAAAGGCAGGACAGGCCATGGAGAACTGGGAGCCTTCTTATGCTGATGGGCGGGATGTAAATTGCCAACAGCCACTCTGGAGAAGTGTATGGTGTTTCCTGAAACATCTAAAAAACAAAGCAACAGAGCCTAGGGCACTTCCACTTATGGTCCTATAGATTAGGGAAATTAAAATCAAAAAGACACAGCCACCCCAGAGTTTGGGATGGCTCTGTTTACAAGAACCTCATTTACGGTACAAGTTCAATATTGCAGAAAGCGAAAAATGGATAAAGAAGTTGTGGTACTTACGTACAATGCAATATCACTCAGCAATGAAATCTATGTCATCAGGCCAGTAGCAGCATAATGAGTGGATTCAGGTACGATGATTCTAAGTGAAATATGTCACACAGAAAAAGAAACATCATAAGATATCACTAATACACGGAATGTAAACTTGGCTACACAGGAACTGAATTACAAAACAGAATAGGGTCTCAAATGTAGAAAACCAACTTATGCTTGCTTAAGGGGAAAGGTGAGTTGGGGTGCTGCATAAAACCAGAGATTGAAATTAGCACAGATACCTTTCCATAAGCCAAATATGTAATAGACAAGAGCTACTGCTTGCTCAACGAAGTGGACTCAACACCCCATATTAAACGCCTAAGAATATACCTGACTAGTAAGAATCTTAAAACCTATGGATTTATATGTCTCCGAAAGAGAATCCAGCGTGTGTACAGCGGCATAAACGCAGCAGTGATAGGATTGGTGAGGTTCGGTGAGCAAATGCAGACCCTTTGAAGTCATATTGCATGGTACCCATTCCATGGTTCTCAACTCTCCAGGTTTAAGGGATTCTTCCTTCAGCTAAAACATGCATGTGGAACTCAGAGTATGATCCACTGTGTGATTGGGAAACGTGTTCCAATGTGTCTCAGTTTTCGTCCCCTGGTACTCGGGTGCAACATTCCAGACGCTTTACTAACACTCTCCCCACTTGGAGAGTCAGTGCCTTTAACCTCCTGTTTGGCCCAGTTTGCAATTTCTGCGGAAAATGAACAGGAATAGGGAGAACCAATGAGAGACTAGCTGGAGGTGTCTGGACGGGCAAATTTAACTCTCATTTCCCACCAGGAAGAGGAATTAACCAAAGGCTCAGCGAGCCATGCCGGAACCACACTAGGGCCTGAAGCAATCCTGCGGTGTTGTGGCCAGCTCACAAGAAAGCGAGTTGAAGAAAGGAGCTCAGGGGCACTGTCATTCACAAACCTGCAGAGTTATAAATGACAGCTATCATCCAAAAATATATTGAAGTAAGGCTGGCAAGAGGACTTGAAAGCAGGGCAGAATTGCAGGAAACCGATTTCAGGAGGTAGACTGGAATTGCATGTAAAGCATAGGAAAAGAGGCAGAACGTCCACAATGATGCACTTGGCCTAAAAGGGCGTATGCGTTTTTTCCCGAATATCAGGAAAAAACGCATACGCCCTTTTTGGCCAACCAAGCAAGCTTGCAAAGGAAATCTGCACTACAATGAAGTCTCACTGCCCCCCGGTCAAAAGGGCCATCTGAAAAAAGTGTAAAATCCAGAAAGGCAGGACAGGCCATGGAGAACTGGGAGCCTTCTTATGCTGATGGGCGGGATGTAAATTGCAAACAGCCACTCTGGAGAAGTGTATGGTGTTTCCTGAAACATCTAAAAAACAAAGCAACAGAGCCTAGGGCACTTCCACTTATGGTCCTATAGATTAGGGAAATTAAAATCAAAAAGACACAGCCACCCCAAAGTTTGGGACGGCTCTGTTTACAAGAACCTCATTTACGGTACAAGTTCAATATTGCAGAAAGCGAAAAATGGATAAAGAAGTTGTGGTACTTACGTACAATTCAATACCACTCAGCAATGAAATCTATGTCATCAGGCCAGTAGCAGCATAATGAGTGGATTCAGGTACGATGATTCTAAGTGAAATATGTCACACAGAAAAAGAAACATCATAAGATATCACTAATACACGGAATGTAAACTTGGCTACACAGGAACTGAATTACAAAACAGAATAGGGTCTCAAATGTAGAAAACCAACTTATGCTTGCTTAAGGGGAAAGGTGAGTTGGGGTGCTGCATAAAACCAGAGATTGAAATTAGCACAGATACCTTTCCATAAGCCAAATATGTAATAGACAAGAGCTACTGCTTGCTCAACGAAGTGGACTCAACACCCCATATTAAACGCCTAAGAATATACCTGACTAGTAAGAATCTTAAAACCTATGGATTTATATGTCTCCGAAAGAGAATCCAGCGTGTGTACAGCGGCATAAACGCAGCAGTGATAGGATTGGTGAGGTTCGGTGAGCAAATGCAGACCCTTTGAAGTCATATTGCATGGTACCCATTCCATGGTTCTCAACTCTCCAGGTTTAAGGGATTCTTCCTTCAGCTAAAACATGCATGTGGAACTCAGAGTATGATCCACTGTGTGATTGGGAAACGTGTTCCAATGTGTCTCAGTTTTCGTCCCCTGGTACTCGGGTGCAACATTCCAGACGCTTTACTAACACTCTCCCCACTTGGAGAGTCAGTGCCTTTAACCTCCTGTTTGGCCCAGTTTGCAATTTCTGCGGAAAATGAACAGGAATAGGGAGAACCAATGAGAGACTAGCTGGAGGTGTCTGGACGGGCAAATTTAACTCTCATTTCCCACCAGGAAGAGGAATTAACCAAAGGCTCAGCGAGCCATGCCGGAACCACACTAGGGCCTGAAGCAATCCTGCGGTGTTGTGGCCAGCTCACAAGAAAGCGAGTTGAAGAAAGGAGCTCAGGGGCACTGTCATTCACAAACCTGCAGAGTTATAAATGACAGCTATCATCCAAAAATATATTGAAGTAAGGCTGGCAAGAGGACTTGAAAGCAGGGCAGAATTGCAGGAAACCGATTTCAGGAGGTAGACTGGAATTGCATGTAAAGCATAGGAAAAGAGGCAGAACGTCCACAATGATGCACTTGGCCTAAAAGGGCGTATGCGTTTTTTCCCGAATATCAGGAAAAAACGCATACGCCCTTTTTGGCCAACCAAGCAAGCTTGCAAAGGAAATCTGCACTACAATGAAGTCTCACTGCCCCCCGGTCAAAAGGGCCATCTGAAAAAAGTGTAAAATCCAGAAAGGCAGGACAGGCCATGGAGAACTGGGAGCCTTCTTATGCTGATGGGCGGGATGTAAATTGCAAACAGCCACTCTGGAGAAGTGTATGGTGTTTCCTGAAACATCTAAAAAACAAAGCAACAGAGCCTAGGGCACTTCCACTTATGGTCCTATAGATTAGGGAAATTAAAATCAAAAAGACACAGCCACCCCAAAGTTTGGGACGGCTCTGTTTACAAGAACCTCATTTACGGTACAAGTTCAATATTGCAGAAAGCGAAAAATGGATAAAGAAGTTGTGGTACTTACGTACAATTCAATACCACTCAGCAATGAAATCTATGTCATCAGGCCAGTAGCAGCATAATGAGTGGATTCAGGTACGATGATTCTAAGTGAAATAAATCACACAGAAAAAGAAACATCATAAGGTATCACTAATACACGGAATGTAAACTTGGCTACACAGGAACTGAATTACAAAACAGAATAGGGTCTCAAATGTAGAAAACCAACTTATGCTTGCTTAAGGGGAAAGGTGAGTTGGGGTGCTGCATAAAACCAGAGATTGAAATTAACACAGATACCTTTCCATAAGCCAAATATGTAATAGACAAGAGCTACTGCTTGCTCAACGAAGTGGACTCAACACCCCATATTAAACGCCTAAGAATATACCTGACTAGTAAGAATCTTAAAACCTATGGATTTATATGTCTCCGAAAGAGAATCCAGCGTGTGTACAGCGGCATAAACGCAGCAGTGATAGGATTGGTGAGGTTCGGTGAGCAAATGCAGACCCTTTGAAGTCATATTGCATGGTACCCATTCCATGGGTCTCAACTCTCCAGGTTTAAGGGATTCTTCCTTCAGCTAAAACATGCATGTGGAACCCAGAGTATGATCCACCGTGTGATCGGGAAACGTGTTCAAATGTGTCTCAGTTTTCGTCCCCTGGTACTCGGGTGCAACATTCCAGACGCTTTACTAACACTCTCCCCACTTGGAGAGTCAGTGCCTTTAACCTCCTGTTTGGCCCTGTTTGCAATTTTTGTGGAAAATGAACAGGAATAGGGAGAACCAATGAGAGACTAGCTGGAGGTGTCTGGACGGGCAAATTTAACTCTCATTTCCCACCAGGAAGAGGAATTAACCAAAGGCTCAGCGAGCCATGCCGGAACCACACTAGGGCCTGAAGCAATCCTGCGGTGTTGTGGCCAGCTCACAAGAAAGCGAGTTGAAGAAAGGAGCTCAGGGGCCCTGTAATTCACACACCTGCAGAGTTCTAAATGACAGCTATCGTCCAAAAATATATTGAAGTAAGGCTGCCAAGAGGACTTGAAAGCGGGGCAGAATTGCAGGAAACCGATTTCAGGAGGTAGACTGGAATTGCATGTAAAGCATAGGAAAAGAGGCAGAACGTCCACAATGATGCACTTGGCCAAAAAGGGCGTATGCGTTTTTTCCTGAATATATTCAGGAAAAAACGCATACGCCCTTTTTGGCCAACCAAGCAAGCTTGCAAAGGAAATCTGCACTACAATGAAGTCTCACTGCCCCCCGGTCAAAAGGGCCATCTGAAAAAAGTGTAAAATCCAGAAAGGCAGGACAGGCCATGGAGAACTGGGAGCCTTCTTATGCTGATGGGCGGGATGTAAATTGCCAACAGCCACTCTGGAGAAGTGTATGGTGTTTCCTGAAACATCTAAAAAACAAAGCAACAGAGCCTAGGGCACTTCCACTTATGGTCCTATAGATTAGGGAAATTAAAATCAAAAAGACACAGCCACCCCAGAGTTTGGGATGGCTCTGTTTACAAGAACCTCATTTACGGTACAAGTTCAATATTGCAGAAAGCGAAAAATGGATAAAGAAGTTGTGGTACTTACGTACAATGCAATATCACTCAGCAATGAAATCTATGTCATCAGGCCAGTAGCAGCATAATGAGTGGATTCAGGTACGATGATTCTAAGTGAAATATGTCACACAGAAAAAGAAACATCATAAGATATCACTAATACACGGAATGTAAACTTGGCTACACAGGAACTGAATTACAAAACAGAATAGGGTCTCAAATGTAGAAAACCAACTTATGCTTGCTTAAGGGGAAAGGTGAGTTGGGGTGCTGCATAAAACCAGAGATTGAAATTAGCACAGATACCTTTCCATAAGCCAAATATGTAATAGACAAGAGCTACTGCTTGCTCAACGAAGTGGACTCAACACCCCATATTAAACGCCTAAGAATATACCTGACTAGTAAGAATCTTAAAACCTATGGATTTATATGTCTCCGAAAGAGAATCCAGCGTGTGTACAGCGGCATAAACGCAGCAGTGATAGGATTGGTGAGGTTCGGTGAGCAAATGCAGACCCTTTGAAGTCATATTGCATGGTACCCATTCCATGGTTCTCAACTCTCCAGGTTTAAGGGATTCTTCCTTCAGCTAAAACATGCATGTGGAACTCAGAGTATGATCCACTGTGTGATTGGGAAACGTGTTCCAATGTGTCTCAGTTTTCGTCCCCTGGTACTCGGGTGCAACATTCCAGACGCTTTACTAACACTCTCCCCACTTGGAGAGTCAGTGCCTTTAACCTCCTGTTTGGCCCAGTTTGCAATTTCTGCGGAAAATGAACAGGAATAGGGAGAACCAATGAGAGACTAGCTGGAGGTGTCTGGACGGGCAAATTTAACTCTCATTTCCCACCAGGAAGAGGAATTAACCAAAGGCTCAGCGAGCCATGCCGGAACCACACTAGGGCCTGAAGCAATCCTGCGGTGTTGTGGCCAGCTCACAAGAAAGCGAGTTGAAGAAAGGAGCTCAGGGGCACTGTCATTCACAAACCTGCAGAGTTATAAATGACAGCTATCATCCAAAAATATATTGAAGTAAGGCTGGCAAGAGGACTTGAAAGCAGGGCAGAATTGCAGGAAACCGATTTCAGGAGGTAGACTGGAATTGCATGTAAAGCATAGGAAAAGAGGCAGAACGTCCACAATGATGCACTTGGCCTAAAAGGGCGTATGCGTTTTTTCCCGAATATCAGGAAAAAACGCATACGCCCTTTTTGGCCAACCAAGCAAGCTTGCAAAGGAAATCTGCACTACAATGAAGTCTCACTGCCCCCCGGTCAAAAGGGCCATCTGAAAAAAGTGTAAAATCCAGAAAGGCAGGACAGGCCATGGAGAACTGGGAGCCTTCTTATGCTGATGGGCGGGATGTAAATTGCAAACAGCCACTCTGGAGAAGTGTATGGTGTTTCCTGAAACATCTAAAAAACAAAGCAACAGAGCCTAGGGCACTTCCACTTATGGTCCTATAGATTAGGGAAATTAAAATCAAAAAGACACAGCCACCCCAAAGTTTGGGACGGCTCTGTTTACAAGAACCTCATTTACGGTACAAGTTCAATATTGCAGAAAGCGAAAAATGGATAAAGAAGTTGTGGTACTTACGTACAATTCAATACCACTCAGCAATGAAATCTATGTCATCAGGCCAGTAGCAGCATAATGAGTGGATTCAGGTACGATGATTCTAAGTGAAATAAATCACACAGAAAAAGAAACATCATAAGGTATCACTAATACACGGAATGTAAACTTGGCTACACAGGAACTGAATTACAAAACAGAATAGGGTCTCAAATGTAGAAAACCAACTTATGCTTGCTTAAGGGGAAAGGTGAGTTGGGGTGCTGCATAAAACCAGAGATTGAAATTAACACAGATACCTTTCCATAAGCCAAATATGTAATAGACAAGAGCTACTGCTTGCTCAACGAAGTGGACTCAACACCCCATATTAAACGCCTAAGAATATACCTGACTAGTAAGAATCTTAAAACCTATGGATTTATATGTCTCCGAAAGAGAATCCAGCGTGTGTACAGCGGCATAAACGCAGCAGTGATAGGATTGGTGAGGTTCGGTGAGCAAATGCAGACCCTTTGAAGTCATATTGCATGGTACCCATTCCATGGGTCTCAACTCTCCAGGTTTAAGGGATTCTTCCTTCAGCTAAAACATGCATGTGGAACCCAGAGTATGATCCACCGTGTGATCGGGAAACGTGTTCAAATGTGTCTCAGTTTTCGTCCCCTGGTACTCGGGTGCAACATTCCAGACGCTTTACTAACACTCTCCCCACTTGGAGAGTCAGTGCCTTTAACCTCCTGTTTGGCCCTGTTTGCAATTTTTGTGGAAAATGAACAGGAATAGGGAGAACCAATGAGAGACTAGCTGGAGGTGTCTGGACGGGCAAATTTAACTCTCATTTCCCACCAGGAAGAGGAATTAACCAAAGGCTCAGCGAGCCATGCCGGAACCACACTAGGGCCTGAAGCAATCCTGCGGTGTTGTGGCCAGCTCACAAGAAAGCGAGTTGAAGAAAGGAGCTCAGGGGCCCTGTAATTCACACACCTGCAGAGTTCTAAATGACAGCTATCGTCCAAAAATATATTGAAGTAAGGCTGCCAAGAGGACTTGAAAGCGGGGCAGAATTGCAGGAAACCGATTTCAGGAGGTAGACTGGAATTGCATGTAAAGCATAGGAAAAGAGGCAGAACGTCCACAATGATGCACTTGGCCAAAAAGGGCGTATGCGTTTTTTCCTGAATATATTCAGGAAAAAACGCATACGCCCTTTTTGGCCAACCAAGCAAGCTTGCAAAGGAAATCTGCACTACAATGAAGTCTCACTGCCCCCCGGTCAAAAGGGCCATCTGAAAAAAGTGTAAAATCCAGAAAAGCAGGACAGGCCATGGAGAACTGGGAGCCTTGTTATGCTGATGGGCGGGATGTAAATTGCCAACAGCCACTCTGGAGAAGTGTATGGTGTTTCCTGAAACATCTAAAAAACAAAGCAACAGAGCCTAGGGCACTTCCACTTATGGTCCTATAGATTAGGGAAATTAAAATCAAAAAGACACAGCCACCCCAAAGTTTGGGACGGCTCTGTTTACAAGAACCTCATTTACGGTACAAGTTCAATATCGCAGAAAGCGAAAAATGGATAAAGAAGTTGTGGTACTTACGTACAATGCAATATCACTCAGCAATGAAATCTATGTCATCAGGCCAGTAGAAGCATAATGAGTGGATTCAGGTACGATGATTCTAAGTGAAATAAGTCACACAGAAAAAGAAACATCATAAGGTATCACTACTACACGGAATGTAAACTTGGCTACACAGGAACTGAATTACAAAACAGAACAGGGTCTCAAATGTAGAAAACCAACTTATGCTTGCTTAAGGGGAAAGGTGAGTTGGGGTGCTGCATAAAACCAGAGATTGAAATTAGCATAGATACCTTTCCATAAGTCAAATATGTAATAGACAAGAGCTACTGCTTGCTCAACGAAGTGGACTCAACACCCCATATTAAACGCCTAAGAATATACCTGACTAGTAAGAATCTTAAAACCTATGGATTTATATGTCTCCGAAAGAGAATCCAGCGTGTGTACAGCGGCATAAACGCAGCAGTGATAGGATTGGTGAGGTTCGGTGAGCAAATGCAGACCCTTTGAAGTCATATTGCATGGTACCCATTCCATGGGTCTCAACTCTCCAGGTTTAAGGGATTCTTCCTTCAGCTAAAACATGCATGTGGAACCCAGAGTATGATCCACCGTGTGATCGGGAAACGTGTTCAAATGTGTCTCAGTTTTCGTCCCGTGGTACTCGGGTGCAACATTCCAGATGCTTTACTAACACTCTCCCCACTTGGAGAGTCAGCGCCTTTAACCTCCTGTTTGGCCCAGTGTGCAATTTCTGCGGAAAATGAACAGGAATAGGGAGAACGAATGACAGACTAGCTGGAGGTGTCTGGACGGGCAAATTTAACTCTCATTTCCCACCAGGAAGAGGAATTAACCAAAGGCTCAGCGAGCCATGCCGGAACCACACTAGGGCCTGAAGCAATCCTGCGGTGTTGCGGCCAGCTCACAAGAAAGCCAGTTGAAAAAAGGAGCTCAGGGGCACTGTAATTCACAAAACTTCAGAGTTATAAATGACAGCTATCGTCCAAAAATATATTGAAGTAAGGCTGCCAAGAGGACTTGAAAGCGGGGCAGAATTGCAGGAAACCGATTTCAGGAGGTAGACTGGAATTGCATGTAAAGCATAGGAAAGGAGGCAGAATGTCCACAATGATGCACTTGGCCAAAAAGGGCGTATGCGTTTTTTCCTGAATATATTCCTGAATATATTCAGGAAAAAACGCATACGCCCTTTTTGGCCAACCAAGCAAGCTTGCAAAGGAAATCTGCACTACAATGAAGTCTCACTGCCCCCCGGTCAAAAGGGCCATCTGAAAAAAGTGTAAAATCCAGAAAGGCAGGACAGGCCATGGAGAACTGGGAGCCTTGTTATGCTGATGGGCGGGATGTAAATTGCCAACAGCCACTCTGGAGAATTGTATGGTGTTTCCTGAAACATCTAAAAAACAAAGCAACAGAGCCTAGGGCACTTCCACTTATGGTCCTATAGATTAGGGAAATTAAAATCAAAAAGACACAGTCACCCCAAAGTTTGGGACGGCTATGTTTACAAGAACCTCATTTACGGTACAAGTTCAATATCGCAGAAAGCGAAAAATGGATAAAGAAGTTGTGGTACTTACGTACAATGCAATATCACTCAGCAATGAAATCTATGTCATCAGGACAGTAGCAGCATAATGAGTGAATTCAGGTACGTTGATTCTAAGTAAAATAAGTCACACAGAAAAAGAAACATCATAAGGTATCACTAATACACGGAATGTAAACTTGGCTACACAGGAACTGAATTACAAAACAGAATAGGGTCTCAAATGTAGAAAACCAACTTATGCTTGCTTAAGGGGAAAGGTGAGTTGGGGTGCTGCATAAAACCAGAAATTGAAATTAGCACAGATACATTTCCATAAGTCAAATATGTAATAGACAAGAGCTACTGCTTGCTCAACGAAGTGGACTCAACACCCCATATTAAACGCCTAAGAATATACCTGACTAGTAAGAATCTTAAAGCCTATGGATTTATATGTCTCCGAAAGAGAATCAAGCGTGTGTACAGCGGCATAAACGCAGCAGTGATAGGATTGGTGAGGTTCGGTGAGCAAATGCAGACCCTTTGAAGTCATATTGCATGGTACCCTTTCCATGGTTCTCAACTCTCCAGGTTTAAGGGATTCTTCCTTCAGCTAAAACATGCATGTGGAACCCAGAGTATGATCCACCATGTGATCGGGAAACGTGTTCATATGTGTCTCAGTTTTCGTCCCCTGGTACTCGGGTGCAACATTCCAGACGCTTTACAAACACTCTCCCCACTTGGAGAGTCAGTGCCTTTAACCTCCTGTTTGGCCCAGTTTGCAATTTCTGTGGAAAATTAACAGGAATAGAGAGAACCAATGACAGACTAGCTGGAGGTGTCTGGACGGGCAAATTTAACTCTCATTTCCCACCAGGAAGAGGAATTAACCAAAGGCTCAGCGAGCCATGCCGGAACCACACTAGGGCCTGAAGCAATCCTGCGGTGTTGCGGCCAGCTCACAAAAAAGCCAGTTTAAAAAAGGAGCTCAGTGGCACTGTAATTCACAAAACTTCAGAGTTATAAATGACAGCTATCGTCCAAAAATATATTGAAGTAAGGCTGCCAAGAGGACTTGAAAGCGGGGCAGAATTGCAGGAAACCGATTTCAGGAGGTAGACTGGAATTGCATGTAAAGCATAGGAAAAGAGGCAGAACGTCCACAATGATGCACTTGGCCAAAAAGGGCGTATGCGTTTTTTCCTGAATATATTCCTGAATATATTCAGGAAAAAACGCATACGCCCTTTTTCGCCAACCAAGCAAGCTTGCAAAGGAAATCTGCACTACAATGAAGTCTCACTGCCCCCCGGTCAAAAGGGCCATCTGAAAAAAGTGTAAAATCCAGAAAGGCAGGACAGGCCATGGAGAACTGGGAGCCTTGTTATGCTGATGGGCATGATGTAAATTGCCAACAGCCACTCTGGAGAAGTGTATGGTGTTTCCTGAAACATCTAAAAAACAAAGCAACAGAGCCTAGGGCACTTCCACTTATGGTCCTATAGATTAGGGAAATTAAAATCAAAAAGACACAGCCACCCCAAAGTTTGGGACGGCTATGTTTACAAGAACCTCATTTATGGTACAAGTTCAATATCGCAGAAAGCGAAAAATGGATAAAGAAGTTGCGGTACTTACGTACAATGCAATATCACTCAGCAATGAAATCTATGTCATCAGGCCCGAAGCAGCATAATGAGTGGATTCAGGTACGATGATTCTAAGTGAAATATGTCACACAGAAAAAGAAACATCATAAGATATCACTAATACACGGAATGTAAACTTGGCTACACAGGAACTGAATTACAAAACAGAATAGGGTCTCAAATGTAGAAAACCAACTTATGCTTGCTTAAGGGGAAAGGTGAGTTGGGGTGCTGCATAAAACCAGAGATTGAAATTAGCACAGATACATTTCCATAAGTCAAATATGTAATAGACAAGAGCTACTGCTTGCTCAATGAAGTGGACTCAACACCACATATTAAACGCCTAAGAATATACCTGACTAGTAAGAATCTTAAAGCCTATGGATTTATATGTCTCCGAAAGAGAATCCAGCGTGTGTACAGCGGCATAAACGCAGCAGTGATAGGATTGGTGAGGTTCGGTGAGCAAATGCAGACCCTTTGAAGTCATATTGCATGGTACCCATTCCATGGTTCTCAACTCTCCAGGTTTAAGGGATTCTTCCTTCAGCTAAAACATGCATGTGGAACCCAGAGTATGATCCACCGTGTGATCGGGAAACGTGTTCCAATGTGTCTCACTTTTCGTCCCCTGGTACTCGGGAGCAACATTCCAGACGCTTTACTAACACTCTCCCCACTTGGAGAGTCAGTGCCTTTAACCTCCTGTTTGGCCCAGTTTGCAATTTCTGCGGAAAATGAACAGGAATGGGGAGAACCAATGAGAGACTAGCTGGATGTGTCTGGACGGGCAAATTTAACTCTCATTTCCCACCAGGAAGAGGAATTAACCAAAGGCTCAGCGAGCCATGCCGGAACCACACTAGGGCCTGAAGCAATCCTGCGGTGTTGCGGCCAGCTCACAAGAAAGCGAGTTGAAGAAAGGAGCTCAGGGGCACTGTCATTCACAAACCTGCAGAGTTATAAATGACAGCTATCATCCAAAAATATATTGAAGTAAGGCTGGCAAGAGGACTTGAAAGCAGGGCAGAATTGCAGGAAACCGATTTCAGGAGGTAGACTGGAATTGCATGTAAAGCATAGGAAAAGAGGCAGAACGTCCACAATGATGCACTTGGCCAAAAAGGGCGTATGCGTTTTTTCCCGAATATCAGGAAAAAACGCATACGCACTTTTTGGCCAACCAAGCAAGCTTGCAAAGGAAATCTGCACTACAATGAAGTCTCACTGCCCCCCGGTCAAAAGGGCCATCTGAAAAAAGTGTAAAATCCAGAAAGGCAGGACAGGCCATGGAGAACTGGGAGCCTTCTTATGCTGATGGGCGGGATGTAAATTGCCAACAGCCACTCTGGAGAAGTGTATGGTGTTTCCTGAAACATCTAAAAAACAAAGCAACAGAGCCTAGGGCACTTCCACTTATGGTCCTATAGATTAGGGAAATTAAAATCAAAAAGACACAGCCACCCCAGAGTTTGGGATGGCTCTGTTTACAAGAACCTCATTTACGGTACAAGTTCAATATTGCAGAAAGCGAAAAATGGATAAAGAAGTTGTGGTACTTACGTACAATGCAATATCACTCAGCAATGAAATCTATGTCATCAGGCCCGAAGCAGCATAATGAGTGGATTCAGGTACGATGATTCTAAGTGAAATATGTCACACAGAAAAAGAAACATCATAAGATATCACTAATACACGGAATGTAAACTTGGCTACACAGGAACTGAATTACAAAACAGAATAGGGTCTCAAATGTAGAAAACCAACTTATGCTTGCTTAAGGGGAAAGGTGAGTTGGGGTGCTGCATAAAACCAGAGATTGAAATTAGCACAGATACCTTTCCATAAGCCAAATATGTAATAGACAAGAGCTACTGCTTGCTCAACGAAGTGGACTCAACACCCCATATTAAACGCCTAAGAATATACCTGACTAGTAAGAATCTTAAAACCTATGGATTTATATGTCTCCGAAAGAGAATCCAGCGTGTGTACAGCGGCATAAACGCAGCAGTGATAGGATTGGTGAGGTTCGGTGAGCAAATGCAGACCCTTTGAAGTCATATTGCATGGTACCCATTCCATGGTTCTCAACTCTCCAGGTTTAAGGGATTCTTCCTTCAGCTAAAACATGCATGTGGAACTCAGAGTATGATCCACTGTGTGATCGGGAAACGTGTTCCAATGTGTCTCAGTTTTCGTCCCCTGGTACTCGGGTGCAACATTCCAGACGCTTTACTAACACTCTCCCCACTTGGAGAGTCAGTGCCTTTAACCTCCTGTTTGGCCCAGTTTGCAATTTTTGTGCAAAATGAACAGGAATAGGGAGAACCAATGAGAGACTAGCTGGAGGTGTCTGGACGGGCAAATTTAACTCTCATTTCCCACCAGGAAGAGGAATTAACCAAAGGCTCAGCGAGCCATGCCGGAACCACACTAGGGCCTGAAGCAATCCTGCGGTGTTGCGGCCAGCTCACAAGAAAGCCAGTTGAAAAAAGGAGCTCAGGGGCACTGTAATTCACAAAACTTCAGAGTTATAAATGACAGCTATCGTCCAAAAATATATTGAAGTAAGGCTGCCAAGAGGACTTGAAAGCGGGGCAGAATTGCAGGAAACCGATTTCAGGAGGTAGACTGGAATTGCATGTAAAGCATAGGAAAAGAGGCAGAACGTCCACAATGATGCACTTGGCCAAAAAGGGCGTATACGTTTTTTCCCGAATATCAGGAAAAAACGCATACGCCCTTTTTGGCCAACCAAGCAAGCTTGCAAAGGAAATCTGCACTACAATGAAGTCTCACTGCCCCCCGGTCAAAAGGGCCATCTGAAAAAAGTGTAAAATCCAGAAAGGCAGGACAGGCCATGGAGAACTGGGAGCCTTCTTATGCTGATGGGCGGGATGTAAATTGCAAACAGCCACTCTGGAGAAGTGTATGGTGTTTCCAGAAACATCTAAAAAACAAAGCAACAGAGCCTAGGGCACTTCCACTTATGGTCCTATAGATTAGGGAAATTAAAATCAAAAAGACACAGCAACCCCAAAGTTTGGGTCAGCTCTGTTTACAAGAACCTCGTTTATGGTACAAGTTCAATATCGCAGAAAGCGAAAAATGGATAAAGAAGTTGTGGTACTTACCTACAATGCAATATCACTCAGCAATGAAATCTATGTCATCAGGCCAGTAGCAGCATAATGAGTGGAATCAGGTAGGATGATTCTAAGTGAAATAAGTCACACAGAAAAAGAAACATCATAAGGTATCACTAATACACGGAATGTAAACTTGGCTACACAGGAACTGAATTACAAAACAGAATAGGGTCTCAAATGTAGAAAACCAACTTATGCTTGCTTAAGGGGAAAGGTGAGTTGGGGTGCTGCATAAAACCAGAGATTGAAATTAGCACAGATACCTTTCCATAAGCCAAATATGTAATAGACAAGAGCTACTGCTTGCTCAACGAAGTGGACTCAACACCCCATATTAAACGCCTAAGAATATACCTGACTAGTAAGAATCTTAAAACCTATGGATTTATATGTCTCCGAAAGAGAATCCAGCGTGTGTACAGCGGCATAAACGCAGCAGTGATAGGATTGGTGAGGTTCGGTGAGCACATGCAGACCCTTTGAAGTCATATTGCATGGTACCCATTCCATGGGTCTCAACTCTCCAGGTTTAAGGGATTCTTCCTTCAGCTAAAACATGCATGTGGAACCCAGAGTATGATCCACCGTGTGATCGGGAAACGTGTTCAAATGTGTCTCAGTTTTCGTCCCCTGGTACTCGGATGCAACATTCCAGACGCTTTACTAACACTCTCCCCACTTGGAGAGTCAGTGCCTTTAACCTCCTGTTTGGCCCTGTTTGCAATTTTTGTGGAAAATGAACAGGAATAGGGAGAACCAATGAGAGACTAGCTGGAGGTGTCTGGACGGGAAATTTAACTCTCATTTCCCACCAGGAAGAGGAATTAACGAAAGGCTCAGCGAGCCATGCTGGAACCACACTAGGGCCTGAAGCAATCCTGTAGTGTTGTGGCCAGCTCACAAGAAAGCGAGTTGAAGAAAGGAGCTCAGGGGCACTGTAATTCACAAACCTGCAGAGTTATAAATGACAGCTATCGTCCAAAAATATATTGAAGTAAGGCTGCCAAGAGGACTTGAAAGCGGGGAAGAATTGCAGGAAACCGATTTCAGGAGGTAGACTGGAATTGCATGTAAAGCATAGGAAAAGAGGCAGAACGTCCACAATGATGCACTTGGCCTAAAAGGGCGTATGCGTTTTTTCCTGAATATATCCCTGAATATATTCAGGAAAAAACGCATACACTCTTTTTGGCCAACCAAGAAAGCTTGCAAAGGAAATCTGCACTACAATGAAGTCTCACTGCCCCCCGGTCAAAAGGGACATCTGAAAAAAGTGTAAAATCCAGAAAGGCAGGACAGGCCATGGAGAACTGGGAGCCTTCTTATGCTGATGGGCGGGATGTAAATTGCCAACAGCCACTCTGGAGAAGTGTATGGTGTTTCCTGAAACATCTAAAAAACAAAGCAACAGAGCCTAGGGCACTTACACTTATGGTCCTATAGATTAGGGAAATTAAAATCAAAAAGACACAGCCACCCCAAAGTTCGGGACGGCTCTGTTTACAAGAACCTCATTTACGGTACAAGTTCAATATCGCAGAAAGTGAAAAATGGATAAAGAAGTTGTGGTACTTACGTACAATGCAATATCACTCAGCAATGAAATCTATGTCATCAGGCCAGTAGCAGCATAATGAGTGAATTCAGGTACGATGATTCTAAGTAAAATAAGTCACACAGAAAAAGAAACATCATGAGTTATCACTAATACACGGAATGTAAACTTGGCTACACAGGAACTGAATTACAAAACAGAATAGGGTCTCAAATGTAGAAAACCAACTTATGCTTGCTTAAGGGGAAAGGTGAGTTGGGGTGCTGCATAAAACCAGAGATTGAAATTAGCACAGATACATTTCCATAAGTCAAATATGTAATAGACAAGAGCTACTACTTGCTCAACGAAGTGGACTCAACACCCCATATTAAACGCATAAGAATATACCTGACTAGTAAGAATCTTAAAGCCTATGGATTTATATGTCTCCGAAAGAGAATCAAGCGTGTGTACAGCGGCATAAACACAGCAGTGATAGGATTGGTGAGGTTCGGTGAGCAAATGCAGACCCTTTGAAGTCATATTGCATGGTACCCATTCCATGTGTCTCAACTCTCCTGGTAAGGGATACTTCCTTCAGCTAAAACATGCATGTGGAACCCAGAGTATGATCCACCGTGTGATCGGGAAACGTGTTCATATGTGTCTCAGTTTTCGTCCCCTGGTACTCGGGTGCAACATTCCAGACGCTTTACTAACACTCTCCCCACTTGGAGAGTCAGTGCCTTTAACCTCCTGTTTGGCCCAGTTTGCAATTTCTGTGGAAAATGAACAGGAATAGGGAGAACCAATGAGAGACTAGCTGGAGGTGTCTGGACGGGCAAATTTAACTCTCATTTCCCACCAGGAAGAGGAATTAACCAAAGGCTCAGCGAGCCGTGCCGGAACCACACTAGGGCCTGAAGCAATCCTGCGGTGTTGCGGCCAGCTCACAAGAAAGCGAGTTGAAGAAAGTAGCTCAGGGGCACTGTAATTCACAAAACTTCAGAGTTCTAAATGACAGCTATCGTCCAAAAATATATTGAAGTAAGGCTGCCAAGAGGACTTGAAAGCGGGGCAGAATTGCAGGAAACCGTTTTCAGGAGGTAGACTGGAATTGCATGTAAAGCATAAGAAAAGAGGCAGACCGTCCACAATGATGCACTTGGCCAAAAAGGGCGTATGCGTTTTTTCCTGAATATATTCAGGAAAAAACGCATACGCCCTTTTTGGCCAACCAAGCAAGCTTGCAAAGGAAATCTGCACTACAATGATGTCTCACTGCCCCCCGGTCAAAAGGGCCATCTGAAAAATGTGTAAAATCCAGAAAGTCAGGACAGGCCATGGAGAACTGGGAGCCTTGTTATGCTGATGGGCGGGATGTAAATTGCCAACAGCCACTCTGGAGAAGTGTATGGTGTTTCCTGAAACATCTAAAAAACAAAGCAACAGAGCCTAGGGCACTTACACTTATGGTCCTATAGATTAGGGAAATTAAAATAAAAAAGACACAGCCACCCCAAAGTTCGGGACGGCTCTGTTTACAAGAACCTCATTTACGGTACAAGTTCAATATCGCAGAAAGCGAAAAATGGATAAAGAAGTTGTGGTACTTACGTACAATGCAATATCACTCAGCAATGAAATCTATGTCATCAGGCCAGTAGCAGCATAATGAGTGAATTCAGGTACGATGATTCTAAGTAAAATAAGTCACACAGAAAAAGAAACATCATGAGTTATCACTAATACACGGAATGTAAACTTGGCTACACAGGAACTGAATTACAAAACAGAATAGGGTCTCAAATGTAGAAAACCAACTTATGCTTGCTTAAGGGGAAAGGTGAGTTGGGGTGCTGCATAAAACCAGAGATTGAAATTAGCACAGATACATTTCCATAAGTCAAATATGTAATAGACAAGAGCTACTACTTGCTCAACGAAGTGGACTCAACACCCCATATCAAACGCCTAAGAATATACCTGACTAGTAAGAATCTTAAAGCCTATGGATTTATATGTCTCCGAAAGAGAATCAAGCGTGTGTACAGCGGCATAAACACAGCAGTGATAGGATTGGTGAGGTTCGGTGAGCAAATGCAGACCCTTTGAAGTCATATTGCATGGTACCCATTCCATGCGTCTCAACTCTCCAGGTAAGGGATACTTCCTTCAGCTAAAACATGCATGTGGAACCCAGAGTATGATCCACCGTGTGATCGGGAAACGTGTTCATATGTGTCTCAGTTTTCGTCCCCTGGTACTCGGGTGCAACATTCCAGACGCTTTACTAACACTCTCCCCACTTGGAGAGTCAGTGCCTTTAACCTCCTGTTTGGCCCAG
Source organism: Pseudorca crassidens (assembly GCF_039906515.1). Classification (NCBI taxonomy): domain Eukaryota; kingdom Metazoa; phylum Chordata; class Mammalia; order Artiodactyla; family Delphinidae; genus Pseudorca; species Pseudorca crassidens. The sequence continues at coordinate 2,339,634 of NW_027135939.1, forward strand.
TTTGCAATTTCTGCGGAAAATGAACAGGAATAGGGAGAACCAATGACAGACTAGCTGGAGGTGTCTGGACGGGCAAATTTAACTCTCATTTCCCACCAGGAAGAGGAATTAACCAAAGGCTCAGCGAGCCGTGCCGGAACCACACTAGGGCCTGAAGCAATCCTGCGGTGTTGCGGCCAGCTCACAAGAAAGCGAGTTGAAGAAAGTAGCTCAGGGGCACTGTAATTCACAAAACTTCAGAGTTCTAAATGACAGCTATCGTCCAAAAATATATTGAAGTAAGGCTGCCAAGAGGACTTGAAAGCGGGGCAGAATTGCAGGAAACCGTTTTCAGGAGGTAGACTGGAATTGCATGTAAAGCATAAGAAAAGAGGCAGACCGTCCACAATGATGCACTTGGCCAAAAAGGGCGTATGCGTTTTTTCCTGAATATATTCAGGAAAAAACGCATACGCCCTTTTTGGCCAACCAAGCAAGCTTGCAAAGGAAATCTGCACTACAATGAAGTCTCACTGCCCCCCGGTCAAAAGGGCCATCTGAAAAATGTGTAAAATCCAGAAAGGCAGGACAGGCCATGGAGAACTGGGAGCCTTGTTATGCTGATGGGCGGGATGTAAATTGCCAACAGCCACTCTGGAGAAGTGTATGGTGTTTCCTGAAACATCTAAAAAACAAAGCAACAGAGCCTAGGGCACTTACACTTATGGTCCTATAGATTAGGGAAATTAAAATAAAAAAGACACAGCCACCCCAAAGTTCGGGACGGCTCTGTTTACAAGAACCTCATTTACGGTACAAGTTCAATATCGCAGAAAGCGAAAAATGGATAAAGAAGTTGTGGTACTTACGTACAATGCAATATCACTCAGCAATGAAATCTATGTCATCAGGCCAGTAGCAGCATAATGAGTGAATTCAGGTACGATGATTCTAAGTAAAATAAGTCACACAGAAAAAGAAACATCATGAGGTATCACTAATACACGGAATGTAAACTTGGCTACACAGGAACTGAATTACAAAACAGAATAGGGTCTCAAATGTAGAAAACCAACTTATGCTTGCTTAAGGGGAAAGGTGAGTTGGGGTGCTGCATAAAACCAGAGATTGAAATTAACACAGATACCTTTCCATAAGCCAAATATGTAATAGACAAGAGCTACTGCTTGCTCAACGAAGTGGACTCAACACCCCATATTAAACGCCTAAGAATATACCTGACTAGTAAGAATCTTAAAACCTATGGATTTATATGTCTCCGAAAGAGAATCCAGCGTGTGTACAGCGGCATAAACGCAGCAGTGATAGGATTGGTGAGGTTCGGTGAGCAAATGCAGACCCTTTGAAGTCATATTGCATGGTACCCATTCCATGGTTCTCAACTCTCCAGGTTTAAGGGATTCTTCCTTCAGCTAAAACATGCATGTGGAACCCAGAGTATGATCCACCATGTGATCGGGAAACGTGTTCAAATGTGTCTCAGTTTTCGTCCCCTGGTACTCGGGTGCAACATTCCAGACGCTTTACTAACACTCTCCCCACTTGGAGAGTCAGCGCCTTTAACCTCCTGTTTGGCCCAGTGTGCAATTTCTGCGGAAAATGAAAAGGAATAGGGAGAACCAATGAGAGACTAGCTGGAGGTGTTTGGACGGGCAAATTTAACTCTCATTTCCCACCAGGAAGAGGAATTAACCAAAGGCTCAGCGAGCCATGCCGGAACCACACTAGGGCCTGAATCAATCCTGCGGTGTTGCGGCCAGCTCACAAGAAAGCCAGTTGAAAAAAGGAGCTCAGGGGCACTGTAAATCACAAACTTTCAGAGTTATAAATGACAGCTATCGTCCAAAAATATATTGAAGTAAGGCTGCCAAGAGGACTTGAAAGCGGGGAAGAATTGCAGGAAACCGATTTCAGGAGGTAGACTGGAATTGCATGTAAAGCATAGGAAAAGAGGCAGAACGTCCACAATGATGCACTTGGCCAAAAAGGGCGTATGCGTTTTTTCCTGAATATATTCAGGAAAAAACGCATACGCCCTTTTTGGCCAACCAAGCAAGCTTGCAAAGGAAATCTGCACTACAATGAAGTCTCACTGCCCCCCGGTCAAAAGGGCCATCTGAAAAAAGTGTAAAATCCAGAAAGGCAGGACAGGCCATGGAGAACTGGGAGCCTTCTTATGCTGCTGGGTGGGATGTAAATTGCCAACAGCCACTCTGGAGAAGTGTATGGTGTTTCCTGAAATATCTAAAAAACAAAGCAACAGAGCCTAGGGCACTTCCACTTATGGTCCTATAGCTTAGGGAAATTAAAATCAAAAAGACACAGCCACCCCAAAGTTTGGGACGGCTCTGTTTACAAGAACCTCGTTTACGGTACAAGTTCAATACCGCAGAAAGCGAAAAATGGATAAAGAAGTTGTGGTACTTACGTACAATGCAATATCACTCAGCAATGAAATCTATGTCATCAGGCCAGTAGCAGCATAATGAGTGGATTCAGGTACGATGATTCTAAGTGAAATAAATCACACAGAAAAAGAAACATCATAAGGTATCACTAATACACGGAATGTAAACATGGCTACACAGGAACTGAATTACAAAACAGAATAGGGTCTCAAATGAAGAAAACCAACTTACGCTTGCTTAAGAGGAAAGGTTAGTTGGAGTGCTGCATAAAACCAGAGATTGAAATTAACACAGATACCTTTCCATAAGCCAAATATGTAATAGACAAGAGCTACTGCTTGCTCAACGAAGTGGACTCAACACCACATATTAAACGCCTAAGAATATACCTGACTAGTAAGAATCTTAAAACCTATGGATTTATATGTCTCCGAAAGAGAATCAAGCGTGTTTACAGCGGCATAAACGCAGCAGTGATAGGATTCGTGAGGTTCGGTGAGCAAATGCAGACCCTTTGAAGTCATATTGCATGGTACCCATTCCATGGTTCTCAACTCTCCAGGTTTAAGGGATTCTTCCTTCAGCTAAAACATGCATGTGGAACCCAGAGGATGATCCACCGTGTGATCGGGAAACGTGTTCAAATGTGTCTCAGTTTTCGTCCCCTGGTACTCGGGTGCAACATTCCAGATGCTTTACTAACACTCTCCCCACTTGGAGAGTCAGTGCCTTTAAACTCCTGTTTGGCCCAGTTTGCAATTTCTGCGGAAAATGAACAGGAATAGGGAGAACCAATGAGAGACTAGCTGGAGGTGTCTGGATGGGCAAATTTTACTCTCATTTCCCACCAGGAAGAGGAATTAACCAAAGGCTCAGCGAGCCGTGCCGGAACCACACTAGGGCCTGAAGCAATCCTGCGGTGTTGTGGCCAGCTCACAAGAAAGCGAGTTGAAGAAAGGAGCTCAGGGGCACTGTCATTCACAAACCTGCAGAGTTATACATGACAGCTATCGTCCAAAAATATATTGAAGTAAGGCTGCCAAGAGGACTTGAAAGCAGGGCAGAATTGCAGGAAACCGATTTCAGGAGGTAGACTGGAATTGCATGTAAAGCATAGGAAAAGAGGCAGAACGTCCACAATGATGCACTTGGCCAAAAAGGGCGTATGCGTTTTTTCCTGAATATATTCCTGAATATATTCAGGAAAAAACGCATACGCCCTTTTTGGCCAACCAAGCAAGCTTGCAAAGGAAATCTGCACTACAATGAAGTCTCCCTGCCCCCCGGTCAAAAGGGCCATCTGAAAAAAGTGTAAAATCCAGAAAGGCAGGACAGGCCATGGAGAACTGGGAGCCTTGTTATGCTGATGGGTGGGATGTAAATTGCCAACAGCCACTCTGGAGAAGTGTATGGTGTTTCCTGAAACATCTAAAAAACAAAGCAACAGAGCCTAGGGCACTTACACTTATGGTCCTATAGATTAGGGAAATTAAAATCAAAAAGACACAGCCACCCCAAAGTTTGGGACGGCTCTGTTTACAAGAACCTCATTTACGGTACAAGTTCAATATCGCAGAAAGCGAAAAATGGATAAAGAAGTTGTGGTACTTACGTACAATGCAATATCACTCAGCAATGAAATCTATATCATCAGGCCAGTAGCAGCATAATGAGTGAATTCAGGTACGATGATTCTAAGTAAAATAAGTCACACAGAAAAAGAAACATCATGAGGTATCACTAATACACGGAATGTAAACTTGGCTACACAGGAACTGAATTACAAAACAGAATAGGGTCTCAAATGTAGAAAACCAACTTATGCTTGCTTAAGGGGAAAGGTGAGTTGGGGTGCTGCATAAAACCAGAGATTGAAATTAACACAGATACCTTTCCATAAGTCAAATATGTAATAGACAAGAGCTACTGCTTGCTCAACGAAGTGGACTCAACACCCCATATTAAACGCCTAAGAATATACCTGACTAGTAAGAATCTTAAAGCCTATGGATTTATATGTCTCCGAAAGAGAATCAAGCGTGTGTACAGCGGCATAAACGCAGCAGTGATAGGATTGGTGAGGTTCGGTGAGCAAATGCAGACCCTTTGAAGTCATATTGCATGGTACCCATTCCATGCGTCTCAACTCTCCAGGTAAGGGATTCTTCCTTCAGCTAAAACATGCATGTGGAACCCAGAGTATGATCCACCGTGTGATCGGGAAACGTGTTCATATGTGTCTCAGTTTTCGTCCCCTGGTACTCGGGTGCAACATTCCAGACGCTTTACTAACACTCTCCCCACTTGGAGAGTCAGTGCCTTTAACCTCCTGTTTGGCCCAGTTTGCAATTTCTGTGGAAAATTAACAGGAATAGGGAGAACAAATTAGAGACTAGCTGGAGGTGTCTGGACGGGCAAATTTAACTCTCATTTCCCACCAGGAAGAGGAATTAACCAAAGGCTCAGCGAGCCATGCCGAAACCACACTAGGGCCTGAAGCAATCCTGCGGTGTTGCGGCCAGCTCACAAGAAAGCGAGTTGAAGAAAGAAGCTCAGGGGCACTGTAATTCACAAACCTGCAGAGTTATAAATGACAGCTATCATCCAAAAATATATTGAAGTAAGGCTGCCAAGAGGACTTGAAAGCGGGGCAGAATTGCAGGAAACCGATTTCTGGAGGTAGACTGGAATTGCATGAAAAGCATAGGAAAAGAGGCAGAACGTCCACAATGATGCACTTGGCCAAAAAGGACGTGTGCGTTTTTTCCTGAATATATTCAGGAAAAAACGCATACGCCCTTTTTGGCCAACCAAGCAAGCTTGCAAAGGAAATCTGCACTACAATGAAGTCTCACTGCCCCCCGGTCAAAAGGACCATCTGAAAAAAGTGTAAAATCCAGAAAGGCAGGACAGGCCATGGAGAACTGAGAGCCTAGTTAGACTGATGGGCGGGATGTAAATTGCCAACAGCCACTCTGGAGAAGTGTATGGTGTTTCCTGAAACATCTAAAAAACAAAGCAACAGAGCCTAGGGAATTTCCACTTATGGTCCTATAGCTTAGGGAAATTAAAATCAAAAAGACACAGCCACCCCAAAGTTTGGAACGGCTCTGTTTACAAGAACCTCGTTTACGGTACAAGTTCAATATTGCAGAAAGTGAAAAATGGATAAAGAAGTTGTGGTACTTACGTACAATGCAATACCACTCAGCAATGAAATCTATGTCATCAGGCCAGTAGCAGCATAATGAGTGGATTCAGGTACGATGATTCTAAGTGAAATAAGTCACACAGAAAAAGAAACATCATAAGATATCACTAATACATGGAATGTAAACTTGGCTACACAGGAACTGAATTACAAAACAGAATAGGGTCTCAAATGTAGAAAACCAACTTATGCTTGCTTAAGGGGAAAGGTGAGTTGGGGTGCTGCATAAAACCAGAGATTGAAATTATCACAGATACCTTTCCATAAGCCAAATATGTAATAGACAAGAGCTACTGCTTGCTCAACGAAGTGGACTCAACACCCCATATTAAACGCCTAAGAATATCCCTGACTAGTAAGAATCTTAAAACCTATGGATTGATATGTCTACGAAAGAGAATCAAGCGTGTGTACAGCGGCATAAACGCAGCAGTGATAGGATTGGTGAGGTTCGGTGAGCAAATGCAGACCCTTTGAAGTCATATTGCATGGTACCCATTCCATGGTTCTCAACTCTCCAGGTTTAAGGGATTCTTCCTTCAGCTAAAACATGCATGTGGAACCCAGAGTATGATCCACCGTGTGATCGGGAAACGTGTTCAAATGTGTCTCAGTTTTCGTCCCCTGGTACTCGGGTGCAACATTCCAGATGCTTTACTAACACTCTCCCCACTTGGAGAGTCAGTGCCTTTAAACTCCTGTTTGGCCCAGTTTGCAATTTCTGCGGAAAATGAACAGGAATAGGGAGAACCAATGAGAGACTAGCTGGAGGTGTCTGGACGGGCAAATTTAACTCTCATTTCCCACCAGGAAGAGGAATTAACCAAAGGCTCAGCGAGCCGTGCCGGAACCACACTAGGGCCTGAAGCAATCCTGCGGTGTTGCGGCCAGCTCACAAGAAAGCGAGTTGAAGAAAGTAGCTCAGGGGCACTGTATTTCACAAACCTGCAGAGTTATAAATGACAGCTATCGTCCAAAAATATATTGAAGTAAGGCTGCCAAGAGGACTTGAAAGCGAGGCAGAATTGTAGGAAACCAATTTCAGGAGGCAGAGGGGAATTGCATGTAAAGCCTAGGAAAAGAGGCAGAACGTCCACAATGATGCACTTAGCCAAAAAGGGCGTATGCGTTTTTTCCTGAATATATTCAGGAAAAAACGCATACGCCGTTTTTGGCCAACCAAGCAAGCTTGCAATGGAAATCTGCACTACAATGAAGTCTCACTGCTCCCCGTTCAAAACGGCCATCTGAAAAAAGTGTAAAATCCAGAAAGGCAGGACAGGCCATGGAGAACTGGGAGCCTTGTTATGCTGATGGGCGGGATGTAAATTGCCAACAGCCACTCTGGAGAAGTGTATGGTGTTTCCTGAAGCATCTATAAAACAAAGCAACAGAGCCTAGGGCACTTCTACTTATGGTCCTATAGCTTAGGGAAATTAAAATCAAAAAGACACAGCCACCCCAAAGTTTGGGACGGCTCTGTTTACAAGAACCTCATTTACGGTACAAGTTCAATATCTCAGAAAGCGAAAAATGGATAAAGAAGTTGTGGAACTTACGTACAATGCAATATCACTCAGCAATGAAATCTATGTCATCAGGCCCATAGAATCATAATGAGTGGATTCAGGTACTATGATTCTAAGTGATTTAAGTCACACAGAAAAAGAAACATCATAAGGTATGACTAATACACGGAATGTAAACATGGCTACACAGGAACTGAATTACAAAACAGAATAGGGTCTCAAATGTAGAAAACCAACTTATGCTTGCTTAAGGGGAAAGGTGAGTTGGGGTGCTGCATAAAACCAGAGATTGAAATTAACACAGATACCTTTCCATAAGCCAAATATGTAATAGACAAGAGCTACTCCTTGCTCAACGAAGGACACTCAACACCACATATTAAACGCCTAAGAATATACCTGACTAGTAAGAATCTTAAAACCTATGGATTTATATGTCTCCGAAAGCGAATCAAGAGTGTGTACAGCGGCATGAACGCAGCAGTGATAGGATTGCTGAGGTTCGGTGAGCAAATGCAGACTCTTTGAAGTCATATTGCATGGTACCCGTTCCATGGGTCTCAACTCTCCAGGTTTAAGGGATTCTTCCTTCAGCTAAAACATGCATGTGGAACCCAGAGTATGATCCAACGTGTGATCGGGAAACCTGTTCAAATGTGTCTCAGTTTTCGTCCCCTGGTACTCGGGTGCCACATTCCAGATGCTTTACTAACACTCTCCCCACTTGGAGAGTCAGTGCCTTTAACCTCCTGTTTGGCCCAGTTTGCAATTTCTGCGGAAAATGAACAGGAATAGGGAGAACCAATGAGAGACTAGCTGGAGGTGTCTGGACCCGCAAATTTAACTCTCATTTCCCACCAAGAAGAGGAATTAACCAAAGGCTCAGCGAGCCATGCCGGAACCACACTAGGGCCTGAAGCAATCCTGCGGTGTTGCGGCCAGCTCACAAGAAAGCGAGTTGAAGAAAGGAGCTCAGGGGCCCTGTAATTCACACACCTGCAGAGTTATAAATGACAGCTATCGTCCAAAAATATATTGAAGTAAGGCTGCCAAGAGGACTTGAAAGCGGGGCAGAATTGCAGGAAACCGATTTCAGGAGGTAGACTGGAATTGCATGTAAAGCATAGGAAAAGAGGCAGAACGTCCACAATGATGCACTTGGCCAAAAAGGGCGTATGCGTTTTTTCCTGAATATATTCAGGAAAAAACGCATACGCCCTTTTTGGCCAACCAAGCAAGCTTGCAAAGGAAATCTGCACTACAATGAAGTCTCACTGCCCCCCAGTCAAAAGGGACATCTGAAAAAAGTGTAAAATCCAGAAAGGCAGGACAGGCCATGGAGAACTGGGAGCCTTGTTATGCTGATGGGCGGGATGTAAATTGCCAACAGCCACTCTGGAGAAGTGTATGGTGTTTCCTGAAACATCTAAAAAACAAAGCAACAGAGCCTAGGGCACTTCCACTTATGGTCCTATAGATTAGGGAAATTAAAATCAAAAAGACACAGCCACCCCAAAGTTTGGGACGGCTCTGTTTACAAGAACCTCGTTTACGGTACAAGTTCAATATCGCAGAAAGCGAAAAATGGATAAAGAAGTTGTGGTACTTACGTACAATGCAATATCACTCAGCAATGAAATCTATGTCATCAGGCCAGTAGCAGCATAATGAGTGGATTCAGGTACGATGATTCTAAGTGAAATAAGTCACACAGGAAAAGAAACATCATAAGATATCACTAATACACGGAATGTAAACTTGGCTACACAGGAACTGAATTACAAAAGAGAATAGGGTCTCAAATGTAGAAAACCAACTTATGCTTGCTTAAGGGGAAAGGTGAGTTGGGGTGCTGCATAAAACCAGAGATTGAAATTAGCACAGATACCTTTCCATAAGCCAAATATGTAATAGACAAGAGCTACTGCTTGCTCAACGAAGTGGACTCAACACCCCATATTAAACGCCTAAGAATATACCTGACTAGTAAGAATCTTAAAACCTATGGATTTATATGTCTCCGAAAGAGAATCAAGCGTGTGTACAGCGGCATAAACGCAGCAGTGATAGGATTGGTGAGGTTCGGTGAGCAAATGCAGACCCTTTGAAGTCATATTGCATGGTACCCATTCCATGGTTCTCAACTCTCCAGGTTTAAGGGATTCTTCCTTCAGCTAAAACATGCATGTGGAACCCAGAGTATGATCCACCATGTGATCGGGAAACGTGTTCAAATGTGTCTCAGTTTTCGTCCCCTGGTACTCGGGTGCAACATTCCAGACGCTTTACTAACACTCTCCCCACTTGGAGAGTCAGCGCCTTTAACCTCCTGTTTGGCCCAGTTTGCAATTTCTGCGGAAAATGAACAGGAATAGGGAGAACCAATGAGAGACTAGCTGGAGGTGTCTGGACGGGTAAATTTAACTCTCATTCCCCACCAAGAAGAGGAATTAACCAAAGGCTCAGCGAGCCATGCCGGAACCACACTAGGGCCTGAAGCAATCCTGCGGTGTTGCAGCCAGCTCACAAGAAAACGAGTTGAAGAAAGGAGCTCAGGGGCCCTGTAATTCACACACCTGCAGAGTTCTAAATGACAGCTATCGTCCAAAAATATATTGAAGTAAGGCTGCCAAGAGGACTTGAAAGCGGGGCAGAATTGCAGGAAACAGATTTCAGGAGGTAGACTGGAATTGCATGTAAAGCATAAGAAAAGAGGCAGAACGTCCACAATGATGCACTTGGCCAAAAAGGGCGTATGCGTTTTTTCCTGAATATATTCAGGAAAAAACGCATACGCCCTTTTTGGCCAACCAAGCAAGCTTGCAAAGGAAATCTGCACTACAATGAAGTCTCACTGCCCCCCGGTCAAAAGGGCCATCTGAAAAAAGTGTAAAATCCAGAAAGGCAGGACAGGCCATGGAGAACTGGGAGCCTTGTTATGCTGATGGATGGGATGTAAATTGCCAACAGCCACTCTGGAGAAGTGTATGGTGTTTCCTGAAACATCTAAAAAACAAAGCAACAGAGCCTAGGGCACTTCCACTTATGGTCCTATAGATTAGGGAAATTAAAATCAAAAAGACACAGCCACCCCAAAGTTTGGGACGGCTCTGTTTACAAGAACCTCGTTTACGGTAAGAGTTCAATATCGCAGAAAGAGAAAAATGGATAAAGAAGTTGTGGTACTAACGTACAATGCAATATCACTCAGCAATGAAATCTATGTCATCAGGCCAGTAGCAGCATAATGAGTGGATTCAGGTACGATGATTCTAAGTGAAATAAGTCACACAGAAAAAGAAACATCATAAGATATCACTAATACACGGAATGTAAACTTGGCTACACAGGAACTGAATTACAAAACAGAATAGGGTCTCAAATGTAGAAAACCAACTTATGCTTGCTTAAGGGGAAAGGTGAGTTGGGGTGCTGCATAAAACCAGAGATTGAAATTATCACAGATACCTTTCCATAAGCCAAATATGTAATAGACAAGAGCTACTGCTTGCTCAACGAAGTGGACTCAACACCCCATATTAAACGCCTAAGAATATCCCTGACTAGTAAGAATCTTAAAACCTATGGATTGATATGTCTACGAAAGAGAATCAAGCGTGTGTACAGCGGCATAAACGCAGCAGTGATAGGATTGGTGAGGTTCGGTGAGCAAATGCAGACCCTTTGAAGTCATATTGCATGGTACCCATTCCATGGTTCTCAACTCTCCAGGTTTAAGGGATTCTTCCTTCAGCTAAAACATGCATGTGGAACCCAGAGTATGATCCACCGTGTGATCGGGAAACGTGTTCAAATGTGTCTCAGTTTTCGTCCCCTGGTACTCGGGTGCAACATTCCAGATGCTTTACTAACACTCTCCCCACTTGGAGAGTCAGTGCCTTTAAACTCCTGTTTGGCCCAGTTTGCAATTTCTGCGGAAAATGAACAGGAATAGGGAGAACCAATGAGAGACTAGCTGGAGGTGTCTGGACGGGCAAATTTAACTCTCATTTCCCACCAGGAAGAGGAATTAACCAAAGGCTCAGCGAGCCGTGCCGGAACCACACTAGGGCCTGAAGCAATCCTGCGGTGTTGCGGCCAGCTCACAAGAAAGCGAGTTGAAGAAAGTAGCTCAGGGGCACTGTATTTCACAAACCTGCAGAGTTATAAATGACAGCTATCGTCCAAAAATATATTGAAGTAAGGCTGCCAAGAGGACTTGAAAGCGAGGCAGAATTGTAGGAAACCAATTTCAGGAGGCAGAGGGGAATTGCATGTAAAGCCTAGGAAAAGAGGCAGAACGTCCACAATGATGCACTTAGCCAAAAAGGGCGTATGCGTTTTTTCCTGAATATATTCAGGAAAAAACGCATACGCCGTTTTTGGCCAACCAAGCAAGCTTGCAATGGAAATCTGCACTACAATGAAGTCTCACTGCTCCCCGTTCAAAACGGCCATCTGAAAAAAGTGTAAAATCCAGAAAGGCAGGACAGGCCATGGAGAACTGGGAGCCTTGTTATGCTGATGGGCGGGATGTAAATTGCCAACAGCCACTCTGGAGAAGTGTATGGTGTTTCCTGAAGCATCTATAAAACAAAGCAACAGAGCCTAGGGCACTTCTACTTATGGTCCTATAGCTTAGGGAAATTAAAATCAAAAAGACACAGCCACCCCAAGGTTTGGGACGGCTCTGTTTACAAGAACCTCATTTACGGTACAAGTTCAATATCTCAGAAAGCGAAAAATGGATAAAGAAGTTGTGGAACTTACGTACAATGCAATATCACTCAGCAATGAAATCTATGTCATCAGGCCCATAGAATCATAATGAGTGGATTCAGGTACTATGATTCTAAGTGATTTAAGTCACACAGAAAAAGAAACATCATAAGGTATGACTAATACACGGAATGTAAACATGGCTACACAGGAACTGAATTACAAAACAGAATAGGGTCTCAAATGTAGAAAACCAACTTATGCTTGCTTAAGGGGAAAGGTGAGTTGGGGTGCTGCATAAAACCAGAGATTGAAATTAACACAGATACCTTTCCATAAGCCAAATATGTAATAGACAAGAGCTACTCCTTGCTCAACGAAGGACACTCAACACCACATATTAAACGCCTAAGAATATACCTGACTAGTAAGAATCTTAAAACCTATGGATTTATATGTCTCCGAAAGCGAATCAAGAGTGTGTACAGCGGCATGAACGCAGCAGTGATAGGATTGCTGAGGTTCGGTGAGCAAATGCAGACTCTTTGAAGTCATATTGCATGGTACCCGTTCCATGGGTCTCAACTCTCCAGGTTTAAGGGATTCTTCCTTCAGCTAAAACATGCATGTGGAACCCAGAGTATGATCCAACGTGTGATCGGGAAACCTGTTCAAATGTGTCTCAGTTTTCGTCCCCTGGTACTCGGGTGCCACATTCCAGATGCTTTACTAACACTCTCCCCACTTGGAGAGTCAGTGCCTTTAACCTCCTGTTTGGCCCAGTTTGCAATTTCTGCGGAAAATGAACAGGAATAGGGAGAACCAATGAGAGACTAGCTGGAGGTGTCTGGACGGGCAAATTTAACTCTCATTTCCCACCAAGAAGAGGAATTAACCAAAGGCTCAGCGAGCCATGCCGGAACCACACTAGGGCCTGAAGCAATCCTGCGGTGTTGCGGCCAGCTCACAAGAAAGCGAGTTGAAGAAAGGAGCTCAGGGGCCCTGTAATTCACACACCTGCAGAGTTATAAATGACAGCTATCGTCCAAAAATATATTGAAGTAAGGCTGCCAAGAGGACTTGAAAGCGGGGCAGAATTGCAGGAAACCGATTTCAGGAGGTAGACTGGAATTGCATGTAAAGCATAGGAAAAGAGGCAGAACGTCCACAATGATGCACTTGGCCAAAAAGGGCGTATGCGTTTTTTCCTGAATATATTCAGGAAAAAACGCATACGCCCTTTTTGGCCAACCAAGCAAGCTTGCAAAGGAAATCTGCACTACAATGAAGTCTCACTGCCCCCCAGTCAAAAGGGACATCTGAAAAAAGTGTAAAATCCAGAAAGGCAGGACAGGCCATGGAGAACTGGGAGCCTTGTTATGCTGATGGGCGGGATGTAAATTGCCAACAGCCACTCTGGAGAAGTGTATGGTGTTTCCTGAAACATCTAAAAAACAAAGCAACAGAGCCTAGGGCACTTCCACTTATGGTCCTATAGATTAGGGAAATTAAAATCAAAAAGACACAGCCACCCCAAAGTTTGGGACGGCTCTGTTTACAAGAACCTCGTTTACGGTACAAGTTCAATATCGCAGAAAGCGAAAAATGGATAAAGAAGTTGTGGTACTTACGTACAATGCAATATCACTCAGCAATGAAATCTATGTCATCAGGCCAGTAGCAGCATAATGAGTGGATTCAGGTACGATGATTCTAAGTGAAATAAGTCACACAGGAAAAGAAACATCATAAGATATCACTAATACACGGAATGTAAACTTGGCTACACAGGAACTGAATTACAAAAGAGAATAGGGTCTCAAATGTAGAAAACCAACTTATGCTTGCTTAAGGGGAAAGGTGAGTTGGGGTGCTGCATAAAACCAGAGATTGAAATTAGCACAGATACCTTTCCATAAGCCAAATATGTAATAGACAAGAGCTACTGCTTGCTCAACGAAGTGGACTCAACACCCCATATTAAACGCCTAAGAATATACCTGACTAGTAAGAATCTTAAAACCTATGGATTTATATGTCTCCGAAAGAGAATCAAGCGTGTGTACAGCGGCATAAACGCAGCAGTGATAGGATTGGTGAGGTTCGGTGAGCAAATGCAGACCCTTTGAAGTCATATTGCATGGTACCCATTCCATGGTTCTCAACTCTCCAGGTTTAAGGGATTCTTCCTTCAGCTAAAACATGCATGTGGAACCCAGAGTATGATCCACCATGTGATCGGGAAACGTGTTCAAATGTGTCTCAGTTTTCGTCCCCTGGTACTCGGGTGCAACATTCCAGACGCTTTACTAACACTCTCCCCACTTGGAGAGTCAGCGCCTTTAACCTCCTGTTTGGCCCAGTTTGCAATTTCTGCGGAAAATGAACAGGAATAGGGAGAACCAATGAGAGACTAGCTGGAGGTGTCTGGACGGGTAAATTTAACTCTCATTCCCCACCAAGAAGAGGAATTAACCAAAGGCTCAGCGAGCCATGCCGGAACCACACTAGGGCCTGAAGCAATCCTGCGGTGTTGCAGCCAGCTCACAAGAAAACGAGTTGAAGAAAGGAGCTCAGGGGCCCTGTAATTCACACACCTGCAGAGTTCTAAATGACAGCTATCGTCCAAAAATATATTGAAGTAAGGCTGCCAAGAGGACTTGAAAGCGGGGCAGAATTGCAGGAAACAGATTTCAGGAGGTAGACTGGAATTGCATGTAAAGCATAAGAAAAGAGGCAGAACGTCCACAATGATGCACTTGGCCAAAAAGGGCGTATGCGTTTTTTCCTGAATATATTCAGGAAAAAACGCATACGCCCTTTTTGGCCAACCAAGCAAGCTTGCAAAGGAAATCTGCACTACAATGAAGTCTCACTGCCCCCCGGTCAAAAGGGCCATCTGAAAAAAGTGTAAAATCCAGAAAGGCAGGACAGGCCATGGAGAACTGGGAGCCTTGTTATGCTGATGGATGGGATGTAAATTGCCAACAGCCACTCTGGAGAAGTGTATGGTGTTTCCTGAAACATCTAAAAAACAAAGCAACAGAGCCTAGGGCACTTCCACTTATGGTCCTATAGATTAGGGAAATTAAAATCAAAAAGACACAGCCACCCCAAAGTTTGGGACGGCTCTGTTTACAAGAACCTCGTTTACGGTAAGAGTTCAATATCGCAGAAAGAGAAAAATGGATAAAGAAGTTGTGGTACTAACGTACAATGCAATATCACTCAGCAATGAAATCTATGTCATCAGGCCAGTAGCAGCATAATGAGTGGATTCAGGTACGATGATTCTAAGTGAAATAAGTCACACAGAAAAAGAAACATCATAAGATATCACTAATACACGGAATGTAAACTTGGCTACACAGGAACTGAATTACAAAACAGAATAGGGTCTCAAATGTAGAAAACCAACTTATGCTTGCTTAAGGGGAAAGGTGAGTTGGGGTGCTGCATAAAACCAGAGATTGAAATTAGCACAGATACCTTTCCATAAGCCAAATATGTAATAGACAAGAGCTACTGCTTGCTCAACGAAGTGGACTCAACATCCCATATTAAACATCTAAGAATATACCTGACTAGTAAGAATCTTAAAACCTATGGATTTATAAGTCTCCGAAAGAGAATCAAGCGTGTGTACAGCGGCATAAACGCAGCAGTGATAGGATTGGTGAGGTTCGGTGAGCAAATGCAGACCCTTTGAAGTCATATTGCATGGTACCCATTCCATGGTTCTCAACTCTCCAGGTTTAAGGGATTCTTCCTTCAGCTAAAACATGCATGTGGAACCCAGAGGATGATCCACCGTGTGATCGAGAAACGTATTGAAATGTGTCTCAGTTTTCGTCCCCTGGTACTCGGGTGCAACATTCCAGATGCTTTACTAACACTCTCCCCACTTGGAGAGTCAGTGCCTTTAAACTCCTGTTTGGCCCAGTTTGCAATTACTGCGGAAAATGAACAGGAATAGGGAGAACCAATGAGAGACTAGCTGGAGGAGTCTGGACGGGCAAATTTAATGCTCATTTCCCAACAGGAAGAGGAATTAACCAAAGGCTCAGCGAGCCATGCCGGAACCACACTAGGGCCTGAAGCAATCCTGCGGTGTTGTGGCCAGCTCACAAGAAAGCGAGTTGAAGAAAGGAGCTCAGGGGCACTGTCATTCACAAACCTGCAGAGTTATACATGACAGCTATCGTCCAAAAATATATTGAAGTAAGGCTGCCAAGAGGACTTGAAAGCGGGGCAGAATTGCAGGAAACCGATTTCAGGAGGTAGACTGGAATTGCATGTAAAGCATAGGAAAAGAGGCAGAACGTCCACAATGATGCACTTGGCCAAAAAGGGCGTATGCGTTTTTTCCTGAATATACTCAGGAAAAAACTCATATGCACTTTTTGGCCAACCAAGCAAGCTTGCAAAGGAAATCTGAACTACAATGAAGTCTCACTGCCCCCCGGTCAAAAGGGCCATCTGAAAAAAGTGTAAAATCCATAAAGGCAGGACAGGCCATGGAGAACTGGGAGCCTAGTTAGACTGATGGGCGGGATGTAAATTGCCAACAGCCACTCTGGAGAAGTGTATGGTGTTTCCTGAAACATCTAAAAAACAAAGCAACAGAGCCTAGGGCACTTCCACTTATGGTCCTATAGATTAGGGAAATTAAAATCAAAAAGACACAGCCACCCCAAAGTTTGGGACGGCTCTGTTTACAAGAACCTCGTTTATGGTACAAGTTCAAAATCGCAGAAAGCGAAAAATGGATAAAGAAGTTGTGGTACTTACGTACAATGCAATATCACTCAGCAATGAAATCTATGTCATCAGGCCAGTAGCAGCATAATGAGTGGACTCAGGTACGATGATTCTAAGTGAAATAAGTCACACAGAAAAAGAAACATCATAAGATATCACTAATACACGGAATGTAAACTTGGCTACACAGGAACTGAATTACAAAACAGAATAGGGTCTCAAATGTAGAAAACCAACTTATGCTTGCTTAAGGGGAAAGGTGAGTTGGTGTGCTGCATAAAACCAGAGATTGAAATTAGCACAGATACCTTTCCATAAGCCAAATATGTAATAGACAAGAGCTACTCCTTGCTCAACGACGTGGACTCAACACCCCATATTAAACGCCTAAGAATATACCTGACTAGTAAGAATCTTAAAACCTATGGATTTATATGTCTCCAAAAGAGAATCCAGCGTGTGTACAGTGACATAAAAGCAGCAGTGATAGGATTGGTGAGGTTCGGTGAGCAAATGCAGACCCTTTGAATTCATATTGCATGGTACCCATTCCATGGTTCTCAACTCTCCAGGTTTAAGGGATTCTTCCTTCAGTTAAAACATGCATGTGGAACCCAGAGTATGATCCACCGTGTGATTGGGAAACGTGTTCAAATGTGTCTCAGTTTTCGTCCCCTGGTACTTGGGTGCAACATTCCAGACGCTTTACTAACACTCTCCCCACTTGCAGAGTCAGTGCCTTTAACCTCCTGTTTGGCCCAGTTTGCAATTTCTGCAGAAAATGAACAGGAATAGGGAGAACCAATGAGAGACTAGCTGGAGGTGTCTGGACGGGCAAATTTAACTCTCATTTCCCACCAAGAAGAGGAATTAACCAAAGGCTCAGCGTGCCATGCCGGAACCACACTAGGGACTGAAGCAATCCTGCGGTGTTGCGGCCAGCTCACAAGAAAACGAGTTGAAGAAAGGAGCTCAGGGGCACTGTAATTCACAAACCTGCAGAGTTATAAATGACAGCTATCGTCAAAAAATATATTGAAGTAAGGCAGCCAAGAGGACTTGAATGTTGGGCAGAATTGCAGGAAACCGATTTCAGGAGGTAGACAGGAATTTCATGTAAAGCATAGGAAAAGAGGCAGAACGTCCACAATGATGCACTTGGCCAAAAAGGGCGTATGCGTTTTTTCCTGAATATATTCAGGAAAAAACCCATACGACCTTTTTGGCCAACCAAGCAAGCTTGCCAAGGAAATCTGCACTACAATGAAGTCTCACTGCCCCCCGGTCAAAAGAGCCATCTGAAAAAAGTGTAAAATCCAGAAAGGCAGGACAGGCCATGGAGAACTGGGAACCTTGTTATGCTGATGGGCGTGATGTAAATTGCCAACAGCCACTCTGGAGAAGTGTATGGTGTTTCCTGAAACATCTAAAAAACAAAGCAACAGAGCCTAGGGCACTTCCACTTATGGTCCTATAGATTAGGGAAATTAAAATCAAAAAGACACAGCCACCCCAAAGTTTGTGATGGCTCTGTTTACAAGAACCTCGTTTACGGTACAAGTTCAATATCGCAGAAAGCGAAAAATGGATAAAGAAGTTGTGGTACTTACGTACAATGCAATATCACTCAGCAATGAAATCTATGTCATCAGGCCAGTAGCAGCATAATGAGTGGATTCAGGTACGATGATTCTAAGTGAAATAAGTCACACAGGAAAAGAAACATCATAAGATATCACTAATACACGGAATGTAAACTTGGCTACACAGGAACTGAATTACAAAAGAGAATAGGGTCTCAAATGTAGAAAACCAACTTATGCTTGCTTAAGGGGAAAGGTGAGTTGGGGTGCTGCATAAAACCAGAGATTGAAATTAGCACAGATACCTTTCCATAAGCCAAATATGTAATAGACAAGAGCTACTGCTTGCTCAACGAAGTGGACTCAACATCCCATATTAAACACCTAAGAATATACCTGACTAGTAAGAATCTTAAAACCTATGGATTTATAAGTCTCCGAAAGAGAATCAAGCGTGTGTACAGCGGCATAAACGCAGCAGTGATAGGATTGGTGAGGTTCGGTGAGCAAATGCAGACCCTTTGAAGTCATATTGCATGGTACCCATTCCATGGGTCTCAACTCTCCAGGGTTAAGGGATTCTTCCTTCAGCTAAAACATGCATGTGGAACCCAGAGGATGATCCACCGTGTGATCGGGAAACGTGTTCAAATGTGTCTCAGTTTTTGTCCCCTGGTACTCGGGTGCAACATTCCAGACGCTTTACTAACACTCTCCCCACTTGGAGAGTCAGTGCCTTTAACCTCCTGTTTGGCCCAGTTTGCAATTACTGCGGAAAATGAACAGGAATAGGGAGAACCAATGAGAGACTAGCTGGAGGAGTCTGGACGGGCAAATTTAATGCTCATTTCCCACCAGGAAGAGGAATTAACCAAAGGCTCAGCGAGCCATGCCGGAACCACACTAGGGCCTGAAGCAATCCTGCGGTGTTGCGGCCAGCTCACAAGAAAGCGAGTTGAAGAAAGGAGCTCAGGGGCCCTGTAATTCACACAGCTGCAGAGTTATAAATGACAGCTATCATCCAAAAATATATTGAAGTAAGGCTGCCAAGAGGACTTGAAAGCGGGGCAGAATTGCAGGAAACCGATTTCAGGAGGTAGACTGGAATTGCATGTAAAGCATAGGAAAAGAGGCAGAACGTCCACAATGATGCACTTGGCCAAAAAGGGCGTATGCGTTTTTTCCTGAATATACTCAGGAAAAAACTCATATGCACTTTTTGGCCAACCAAGCAAGCTTGCAAAGGAAATCTGAACTACAATGAAGTCTCACTGCCCCCCGGTCAAAAGGGCCATCTGAACAAAGTGTAAAATCCATAAAGGCAGGACAGTCCATGGAGAACTGGGAGCCTAGTTAGACTGATGGGCGGGATGTAAATTGCCAACAGCCACTCTGGAGAAGTGTATGGTGTTTCCTGAAACATCTAAAAAACAAAGCAACAGAGCCTAGGGCACTTCCACTTATGGTCCTATAGATTAGGGAAATTAAAATCAAAAAGACACAGCCACCCCAAAGTTTGGGACGGCTCTGTTTACAAGAACCTCGTTTATGGTACAAGTTCAATATCGCAGAAAGCGAAAAATGGATAAAGAAGTTGTGGTACTTATGTACAATGCAATATCACTCAGCAATGAAATCTATGTCATCAGGCCAGTAGCAGCATAATGAGTGGATTCAGGTACGATGATTCTAAGTGAAATAAGTCACACAGAAAAAGAAACATCATAAGATATCACTAATACACGGAATGTAAACTTGGCTACACAGGAACTGAATTACAAAACAGAATAGGGTCTCAAATGTAGAAAACCAACTTATGCTTGCTTAAGGGGAAAGGTGAGTTGGGGTGCTGCATAAAACCAGAGATTGAAATTAACACAGATACCTTTCCATAAGCCAAATATGTAATAGACAAGAGCTACACCTTGCTCAACGAAGTGGACTCAACACCCCATATTAAACGCCTAAGAATATACCTGACTAGTAAGAATCTTAAAACCTATGGATTTATATGTCTCCAAAAGAGAATCCAGCGTGTGTACAGTGACATAAAAGCACCAGTGATAGGATTGGTGAGGTTCGGTGAGCAAATGCAGACCCTTTGAATTCATATTGCATGGTACCCATTCCATGGTTCTCAACTCTCCAGGTTTAAGGGATTCTTCCTTCAGTTAAAACATGCATGTGGAACCCAGAGTATGATCCACCGTGTGATTGGGAAACGTGTTCAAATGTGTCTCAGTTTTCGTCCCCTGGTACTTGGGTGCAACATTCCAGACGCTTTACTAACACTCTCCCCACTTGGAGAGTCAGTGCCTTTAACCTCCTGTTTGGCCCAGTTTGCAATTTCTGCAGAAAATGAACAGGAATAGGGAGAACCAATGAGAGACTAGCTGGAGGTGTCTGGACGGGCAAATTTAACTCTCATTTCCCACCAAGAAGAGGAATTAACCAAAGGCTCAGCGTGCCATGCCGGAACCACACTAGGGCCTGAAGCAATCCTGCGGTGTTGCGACCAGCTCACAAGAAAATGAGTTGAAGAAAGGAGCTCAGGGGCACTGTAATTCACAAACCTGCAGAGTTATAAATGACAGCTATCGTCAAAAAATATATTGAAGTAAGGCAGCCAAGAGGACTTGAAAGTTGGGCAGAATTGCAGGAAACCGATTTCAGGAGGTAGACAGGAATTTCATGTAAAGCATAGGAAAAGAGGCAGAACGTCCACAATGATGCACTTGGCCAAAAAGGGTGTATGCGTTTTTTCCTGAATATATTCAGGAAAAAACCCATACGAACTTTTTGGCCAACCAAGCAAGCTTGCCAAGGAAATCTGCACTACAATGAAGTCTCACTGCCCCCCGGTCAAAAGGGCCATCTGAAAAAAGTGTAAAATCCAGAAAGGCAGGACAGGCCATGGAGAACTGGGAACCTTGTTATGCTGATGGGCGTGATGTAAATTGCCAACAGCCACTCTGGAGAAGTGTATGGTGTTTCCTGAAAATCTAAAAAACAAAGCAACAGAGCCTAGGGCACTTCCACTTATGGTCCTATAGCTTAGGGAAATTGAAATCAAAAAGACACAGCCACCCCAAAGTTTGGGTCGGCTCTGTTTACAAGAACCTTGTTTACGGTACAAGTTCAATATCACAGAAAGCGAAAAATGGATAAAGAAGTTGTGGTACTTACGTACACTGCAATATCACTCAGCAATGAAATCTATGTCATCAGGCCAGTAACAGCATAATGAGTGGATTCAGGTATGATAATTCTAAGTGAAATAAGTCACACAGAAAAAGAAACATCATAAGTTATCACTAATACATGGAATGTAAACTTGGCTACACAGGAACTGAATTATAAAACAGAACAGGGTCTCAAATGTAGAAAACCAACTTATGCTTGCTTAAGGGGAAAGGTGAGTTGGGGTGGTGCATAAAACCAGAGATAGAAATTAGCACAGATACCGTTCCATAAGCCAAATATGTAATAAACAAGCGCTACTCCTTGCTCAACGAAGTGGACCCAACACCCCATATTAAACGCCTAAGAATATACCTGACTAGTAAGAATCTTAAAACCTATGGATTTATATGTCTCCGAAAGAGAAACCAGCATGTGTACAGTGGCATAAACTCAGCAGTGATAGGATTGGTGAGGTTCGGTGAGCAAACGCAGACCCTTTGAAGTCATATTGCATGGTACCCATTCCATGGGTCTCAACTCTCCAGGTGTAAGGGATTCTTCCTTCAGCTAAAACATGCATGTGGAACCCAGAGTATGATCCACCATGTGATCGGGAAACGTGTTCAAATGTGTCTCAGTTTTCGTCCCCTGGTACTCGGGTGCAACATTCCAGACGCTTTACTAACACTCTCCCCACTTGGAGAGTCAGTGCCTTTAACCTCCTGTTTGGCCCAGTTTGCAATTTCTGCGGAAAATGAACAGGAATAGGGAGAACCAATGAGAGACTAGCTGGAGGAGTCTGGACGGGCAAATTTAACTCTCATTTCCCACCAGGAAGAGGAATTAACCAAAGGCTCAGCGAGCCATGCCGGAACCACACTAGGGCCTGAAGCAATCCTGCGGTGTTGCGGCCAGCTCACAAGAAAGCGAGTTGAAGAAAGGAGCTCAGGGGCCCTGTAATTCATACACCTGCACAGTTCTAAATGACAGCTATCGTCCAAAAATATATTGAAGTAAGGCTGCCAAGAGGACTTGAAAGCGGGGCAGAATTGCAGGAAACCGATTTCAGGAGGTAGACTGGAATTGCATGTAAAGCATAGGAAAAGAGGCAGAACGTCCACAATGATGCACTTGGCCAAAAAGGGCATATGCGTTTTTTCCTGAATATATTCAGGAAAAAACGCATACGCCCTTTTTGGCCAACCAAGCAAGCTTGCAAAGGAAATCTGCACTACAATGAAGTCTCACTGCCCCCCGGTCAAAAGGGCCATCTGAAAAAAGTGTAAAATCCAGAAAGGCAGGACAGGCCATGGAGAACTGGGAGCCTTGTTATGCTGATGGGTGGGATGTAAATTGCCAAAAGCCACTCTGGAGAAGTGTATGGTGTTTCCTGAAACATCTAAAAAACAAAGCAACAGAGCCTAGGGCACTTCCACTTATGGTCCTATAGCTTAGGGAAATTAAATTCAAAAAGACACAGCAACCCCAAAGTTTGGGACGGCTCTGTTTACAAGAACCTCATTTACGGTACAAGTTCAATATCGCAGAAAGCGAGAAATGGATAAAGAATTTGAGGTACTTACGTACAATGCAATAACACTCAGCAATGAAATCTATGTCATCAGGCCCTTAGCAGCATAATGAGTGGATTCAGGTACGATAATTCTAAGTGAAATAAGTCACAGACAAAAAGAAACATCATAAGTTATCACTAATACATGGAATATAAACTTGGCTACACAGGAACTGAATTACAAAACAGAATAGGGTCTCAAATGTAGAAAACCAACTTATGCTTGCTTAAGGGGAAAGGTGAGTTGGGGTGCTGCATAAAACCAGAGATTGAAATTACCACAGATACCTTTCCATAAGCCAAATATGTAATAGACAAGAGCTACTGCTTGCTCAACGAAGTGGACTCAACACCCCATATTAAACGCCTAAGAATATACCTGACTAGTAATAATCTTTAATCCTATGGATTTATATGTCTCCAAAAGAGAATCAAGCGTGTGTACAGCGGCATAAACGCAGCACTGATAGGATTGGTGAGGTTCGGTGAGCAAATGCAGACCCTTTGAAGTCATATTGCATGGTACCCATTCCATGGTTCTCAACTCTCCAGGTTTAAGGGATTCTTCCTTCAGCTAAAACATGCATGTGGAACCCAGAGTATGATCCACCGTGTGATCGGGAAACGTGTTCAAATGTGTCTCAGTTTTCCTCCCCTGGTACTCGGGTGCAACATTCCAGACGCTTTACTAACACTCTCCCCACTTGGAGAGTCAGTGCCTTTAACCTCCTGTTTGGCCCAGTTTGCAATTTCTGCGGAAAATGAACAGGAATAGGGAGAACCAATGAGAGACTAGCTGGAGGAGTCTGGACGGGCAAATTTAACTCTCATTTCCCAACAGGAAGAGGAATTAACCAAAGGCTCAGCGAGCCATGCCGGAACCACACTAGGGCCTGAAGCAATCCTGCGGTGTTGCGGCCAGCTCACAAGAAAGCGAGTTGAAGAAAGGAGCTCAGGGGCCCTGTAATTCACACACGTGCAGAGTTCTAAATGACAGCTATCGTCCAAAAATATATTGAAGTAAGGCTGCCAAGAGGACTTGAAAGCGGGGTAGAATTGCAGGAAACCGATTTCAGGAGGTAGACTGGAATTGCATGTAAAGCATAGGAAAAGAGGCAGAACGTCCACAATGATGCACTTGGCCAAAAATGGTGTATGCGTTTTTTCCTGAATATATTCAGGAAAAAACGCATACGCCCTTTTTGGCCAACCAAGCAAGCTTGCAAAGGAAATCTGCACTACAATGAAGTCTCACTGCCCCCCGGTCAAAAGGGACATCTGAAAAAAGTGTAAAATCCAGAAAGGCAGTACCGGCCATGGAGAACTGGGAGCCTTGTTATGCTGATGGGCGTGATGTAAATTGCCAACAGCCACTCTGGAGAAGTGTATGGTGTTTCCTGAAACATCTAAAAAACAAAGCAACAGAGCCTAGGGCACTTCCACTTATGGTCCTATAGCTTAGGGAAATTAAAATCAAAAAGACAGAGCCACCCCAAAGTTTGGGACGGCTCTGTTTACAAGAACCTCGTTTCCGGTAGAAGTTCAATATCGCAGAAAGCGAAAAATGGATAAAGAAGTTGTGGTACTAACGTACAATGCAATATCACTCAGCAATGAAATCTCTGTCATCAGGCCCATAGCAGCATAATGAGTGGATTCAGGTACGATGATTCTAAGTGAAATAAGTCACACAGAAAAAGAAACATCATAAGATATCACTAATACACGGAATGTAAACTTGGCTACACAGGAACTGAATTACAAAACAGAATAGGGTCTCAAATGTAGAAAACCAACTTATGCTTGCTTAAGGGGAAAGGTGAGTTGGGGTGCTGCATAAAACCAGAGATTGAAATTAGCACAGATACCTTTCCATAAGCCAAATATGTAATAGCCAAGAGCTACTGCTTGCTCAACGAAGTGGTCTCAACACCCCATATTAAACGCCTAAGAATATACTTGACTAGTAAGAATCTTAAAACCTATGGATTTATATGTCTCCGAAAGAGAATCAAGCATGTGTACAGCGGCATAAACGCAGCAGTGATAGGATTGGTGAGGTTCGGTGAGCAAATGCAGACCCTTTGAAGTCATATTGCATGGTACCCATTCCATGGGTCTCAACTCTCCAGGTTTAAGGGATTCTTCCTTCAGCTAAAACATGCATGTGGAACCCAGAGGATGATCCACCGTGTGATCGGGAAACGTGTTCAAATGTGTCTCAGTTTTCGTCCCCTGGTACTCGGGTGCAACATTCCAGACGCTTTACTAACACTCTCCCCACTTGGAGAGTCAGTGCCTTTAACCTCCTGTTTGGCCCAGTTTGCAATTTCTGCGGAAAATGAACAGGAATAGGGAGAACCAATGAGAGACTAGCTGGAGGAGTCTAGACGGGCAAACTTAACTCTCATTTCCCACCAGGAAGAGGAATTAACCAAAGGCTCAGCGAGCCATGCCGGAACCACACTAGGGCCTGAAGCAATCCTGCGGTGTTGCGGCCAGCTCACAAGAAAGCGAGTTGAAGAAAGGAGCTCAGGGGCCCTGTAATTCACACACCTGCAGAGTTATAAATGACAGCTATCGTCCAAAAATATATTGAAGTAAGGCTGCCAAGAGGACTTGAAAGCAGGGCAGAATTGCAGGAAACCGATTTCAGGAGGTAGACTGGAATTGCATGTAAAGCATAGGAAAAGAGGCAGAACGTCCACAATGATGCACTTGGCCAAAAAGGGCGTATGCGTTTTTTCCTGAATATATTCAGGAAAAAACGCATACGCCCTTTTTGGCCAACCAAGCAAGCTTGCAAAGGAAATCTGCACTACAATGAAGTCTCACTGCCCCCCGGTCAAAAGGGCCATCTGAAAAAAGTGTAAAATCCAGAAAGGCAGGACAGGCCATGGAGAACTGGGAGCCTTGTTATGCTGATGGGCGTGATGTAAATTGCCAACAGCCACTCTGGAGAAGTGTATGGTGTTTCCTGAAACATCTAAAAAACAAAGCAACAGAGCCTAGGGCACTTCCACTTATGGTCCTATAGCTTAGGGAAATTAAAATCAAAAAGACACAGCCACCCCAAAGTTTGGGACGGCTCTGTTTACAAGAACCTCGTTTACGGTACAAGTTCAATATCGCAGAAAGCGAAAAATGGATAAAGAAGTTGTGGTACTTACGTACAATGCAATATCACTCAGCAATGAAATCTATGTCATCAGGCCAGTAGCAGCATAATGAGTGGATTCAGGTACGATGATTCTAAGTGAAATAAGTCACACAGAAAAAGAAACATCATAAGATATCACTAATACACGGAATGTAAACTTGGCTACACAGGAACTGAATTACAAAACAGAATAGGGTCTCAAATGTAGAAAACCAACTTATGCTTGTTTATGGGGAAAGGTGAGTTGGGGTGCTGCATAAAACCAGAGATTGAAATTACCACAGATACCTTTCCATAAGCCAAATATGTAATAGACAAGAGCTACTGCTTGCTCAATGAAGTGGACTCAACACCCCATATTAAACGCCTAAGAATATACCTGACTAGTAAGAATCTTAAAACCTATGGATTTATATGTCTTCGAAAGAGAATCAAGCGTGTGTACAGTGGCATAAACGCAGCAGTGATAGGATTGGTGAGGTTCGGTGAGCAAATGCAGACCCTTTGAAGTCATATTGCATGGTACCCATTCCATGGTTCTCAACTCTCCAGGTTTAAGGGATTCTTCCTTCAGCTAAAACATGCATGTGGAACCCAGAGGATGATCCACCGTGTGATCGGGAAACGTGTTCCAATGTGTCTCAGTTTTCGTCCCCTGGTACTCGGGTGCAACATTCCAGACGCTTTACTAACACTCTCCCCACTTGGAGAGTCAGTGCCTTTAACCTCCTGTTTGGCCCAGTTTGCAATTTCTGCGGAAAATGAACAGGAATAGGGAGAACCAATGAGAGACTAGCTGGAGGAGTCTGGACGGGCAAATTTAACTCTCATTTCCCACCAAGAAGAGGAATTAACCAAAGGCTCAGCGAGCCATGCCGGAACCACACTAGGGCCTGAAGCAATCCTGCGGTGTTGCAGCTAGCTCACAAGAAAGCGAGTTGAAGAAAGGAGCTCAGGGTCCCTGTAATTCACACACCTGCAGAGTTCTAAATGACAGCTATCGTCCAAAAATATATTGAAGTAAGGCTGCCAAGAGGACTTGAAAGCGGGGCAGAATTGCAGGAAACCGATTTCAGGAGGTAGACTGGAATTGCATGTAAAGCATAGGAAAAGAGGCAGAACGTCCACAATGATGCACTTGGCCAAAAAGAGCGTATGCGTTTTTTCCTGAATATATTCAGGAAAAAACGCATACGCCCTTTTTGGCCAACCAAGCAAGCTTGCAAAGGAAATCTGCACTACAATGAAGTCTCACTGCCCCCCGGTCAAAAGGGACATCTGAAAAAAGTGTAAAATCCAGAAAGGCAGGACAGGCCATGGAGAACTGGGAGCCTTGTTATGCTGATGGGCATGATGTAAATTGCCAACAGCCACTCTGGAGAAGTGTATGGTGTTTCCTGAAACATCTAAAAAACAAAGCAACAGAGCCTAGGGCACTTCCACTTATGGTCCTATAGCTTAGGGAAATTAAAATCAAAAAGACACAGCCACCCCAAAGTTTGGGACGGCTCTGTTTACAAGAACCTCGTTTCCGGTACAAGTTCAATATCGCAGAAAGCGAAAAATGGATAAAGAAGTTGTGGTACTAACGTACAATGCAATATCACTCAGCAATGAAATCTATGTCATCAGGCCCATAGCAGCATAATTAGTGGATTCAGGTACGATGATTCTAAGTGAAATAAGTCACACAGAAAAAGAAACATCATAAGATATCACTAATACACGGAATGTAAACTTGGCTACACAGGAACTGAATTACAAAACAGAATAGGGTCTCAAATGTAGAAAACCAACTTATGCTTGCTTAAGGGGAAAGGTGAGTTGGGGTGCTGCATAAAACCAGAGATTGAAATTAGCACAGATACCTTTCCATAAGCCAAATATGTAATAGCCAAGAGCTACTGCTTGCTCAACGAAGTGGACTCAACACCCCATATTAAACGCCTAAGAATATACTTGACTAGTAAGAATCTTAAAACCTATGGATTTATATGTCTCCGAAAGAGAATCAAGCATGTGTACAGCGGCATAAACGCAGCAGTGATAGGATTGGTGAGTTCGGTGAGCAAATGCAGACCCTTTGAAGTCATATTGCATGGTACCCATTCCATGGGTCTCAACTCTCCACGTTTAAGGGATTCTTCCTTCAGCTAAAACATGCATGTGGAACCCAGAGGATGATCCACCGTGTGATCGGGAAACGTGTTCAAATATGTCTCAGTTTTCGTCCCCTGGTACTCGGGTGCAACATTCCAGACGCTTTACTAACACTCTCCCCACTTGGAGAGTCAGTGCCTTTAACCTCCTGTTTGGCCCAGTTTGCAATTTCTGTGGAAAATTAACAGGAATAGGGAGAACCAATGAGAGACTAGCTGGAGGAGTCTGGACGGGCAAATTTAACTCTCATTTCCCACCAAGAAGAGGAATTAACCAAAGGCTCAGCGAGCCATGCCGGAACCACACTAGGGCCTGAAGCAATCCTGCGGTGTTGCAGCTAGCTCACAAGAAAGCGAGTTGAAGAAAGGAGCTCAGGGGCCCTGTAATTCACACACCTGCAGAGTTCTAAATGACAGCTATCATCCAAAAATATATTGAAGTAAGGCTGCCAAGAGGACTTGAAAGCGGGGCAGAATTGCAGGAAACCGATTTCAGGAGGTAGACTGGAATTGCATGTAAAGCATAGGAAAAGAGGCAGAACGTCCACAATGATGCACTTGGCCAAAAAGAGCGTATGCGTTTTTTCCTGAATATATTCAGGAAAAAACGCATACGCCCTTTTTGGCCAACCAAGCAAGCTTGCAAAGGAAATCTGCACTACAATGAAGTCTCACTGCCCCCCGGTCAAAAGGGACATCTGAAAAAAGTGTAAAATCCAGAAAGGCAGGACAGGCCATGGAGAACTGGGAGCCTTGTTATGCTGATGGGCATGATGTAAATTGCCAACAGCCACTCTGGAGAAGTGTATGGTGTTTCCTGAAACATCTAAAAAACAAAGCAACAGAGCCTAGGGCACTTCCACTTATGGTCCTATAGCTTAGGGAAATTAAAATCAAAAAGACACAGCCACCCCAAAGTTTGGGACGGCTCTGTTTACAAGAACCTCGTTTCCGGTACAAGTTCAATATCGCAGAAAGCGAAAAATGGATAAAGAAGTTGTGGTACTAACGTACAATGCAATATCACTCAGCAATGAAATCTATGTCATCAGGCCCATAGCAGCATAATTAGTGGATTCAGGTACGATGATTCTAAGTGAAATAAGTCACACAGAAAAAGAAACATCATAAGATATCACTAATACACGGAATGTAAACTTGGCTACACAGGAACTGAATTACAAAACAGAATAGGGTCTCAAATGTAGAAAACCAACTTATGCTTGCTTAAGGGGAAAGGTGAGTTGGGGTGCTGCATAAAACCAGAGATTGAAATTAGCACAGATACCTTTCCATAAGCCAAATATGTAATAGCCAAGAGCTACTGCTTGCTCAACGAAGTGGACTCAACACCCCATATTAAACGCCTAAGAATATACTTGACTAGTAAGAATCTTAAAACCTATGGATTTATATGTCTCCGAAAGAGAATCAAGCATGTGTACAGCGGCATAAACGCAGCAGTGATAGGATTGGTGAGTTCGTTGAGCAAATGCAGACCCTTTGAAGTCATATTGCATGGTACCCATTCCATGGGTCTCAACTCTCCACGTTTAAGGGATTCTTCCTTCAGCTAAAACATGCATGTGGAACCCAGAGGATGATCCACCGTGTGATCGGGAAACGTGTTCAAATGTGTCTCAGTTTTCGTCCCCTGGTACTCGGGTGCAACATTCCAGACGCTTTACTAACACTCTCCCCACTTGGAGAGTCAGTGCCTTTAACCTCCTGTTTGGCCCAGTTTGCAATTTCTGCGGAAAATGAACAGGAATAGGGAGAACCAATGAGAGACTAGCTGGAGGAGTCTGGACGGGCAAATTTAACTCTCATTTCCCACCAGGAAGAGGAATTAACCAAAGGCTCAGCGAGCCATGCCGGAACCACACTAGGGCCTGAAGCAATCCTGCGGTGTTGCGGCCAGCTCACAAGAAAGCGAGTTGAAGAAAGGAGCTCAGGGGCCCTGTAATTCACACACCTGCAGAGTTCTAAATGACAGCTATCGTCCAAAAATATATTGAAGTAAGGCTGCCAAGAGGACTTGAAAGCGGGGCAGAATTGCAGGAAACCGATTTCAGGAGGTAGACTGGAATTGCATGTAAAGCATAGGAAAAGAGGCAGAACGTCCACAATGATGCACTTGGCCAAAAAGGGCGTATGCGTTTTTTCCTGAATATATTCAGGAAAAAACGCATACGCCCTTTTTGGCCAACCAAGCAAGCTTGCAAAGGAAATCTGCACTACAATGAAGTCTCACTGCCCCCCGGTCAAAAGGGACATCTGAAAAAAGTGTAAAATCCAGAAAGGCAGGACAGGCCATGGAGAACTGGGAGCCTTGTTATGCTGATGGGCGGGATGTAAATTGCCAACAGCCACTCTGGAGAAGTGTATGGTGTTTCCTGAAACATCTAAAAAACAAAGCAACAGAGCCTAGGGCACTTCCACTTATGGTCCTATAGCTTAGGGAAATTAAAATCAAAAAGACACAGCCACCCCAAAGTTTGGGACGGCTCTGTTTACAAGAACCTCGTTTCCGGTACAAGTTCAATATCGCAGAAAGCGAAAAATGGATAAAGAAGTTGTGGTACTAACGTACAATGCAATATCACTCAGCAATGAAATCTATGTCATCAGGCCCATAGCAGCATAATTAGTGGATTCAGGTACGATGATTCTAAGTGAAATAAGTCACACAGAAAAAGAAACATCATAAGATATCACTAATACACGGAATGTAAACTTGGCTACACAGGAACTGAATTACAAAACAGAATAGGGTCTCAAATGTAGAAAACCAACTTATGCTTGCTTAAGGGGAAAGGTGAGTTGGGGTGCTGCATAAAACCAGAGATTGAAATTAGCACAGATACCTTTCCATAAGCCAAATATGTAATAGCCAAGAGCTACTGCTTGCTCAACGAAGTGGACTCAACACCCCATATTAAACGCCTAAGAATATACTTGACTAGTAAGAATCTTAAAACCTATGGATTTATATGTCTCCGAAAGAGAATCAAGCATGTGTACAGCGGCATAAACGCAGCAGTGATAGGATTGGTGAGTTCGTTGAGCAAATGCAGACCCTTTGAAGTCATATTGCATGGTACCCATTCCATGGGTCTCAACTCTCCACGTTTAAGGGATTCTTCCTTCAGCTAAAACATGCATGTGGAACCCAGAGGATGATCCACCGTGTGATCGGGAAACGTGTTCAAATGTGTCTCAGTTTTCGTCCCCTGGTACTCGGGTGCAACATTCCAGACGCTTTACTAACACTCTCCCCACTTGGAGAGTCAGTGCCTTTAACCTCCTGTTTGGCCCAGTTTGCAATTTCTGCGGAAAATGAACAGGAATAGGGAGAACCAATGAGAGACTAGCTGGAGGAGTCTGGACGGGCAAATTTAACTCTCATTTCCCACCAGGAAGAGGAATTAACCAAAGGCTCAGCGAGCCATGCCGGAACCACACTAGGGCCTGAAGCAATCCTGCGGTGTTGCGGCCAGCTCACAAGAAAGCGAGTTGAAGAAAGGAGCTCAGGGGCCCTGTAATTCACACACCTGCAGAGTTCTAAATGACAGCTATCGTCCAAAAATATATTGAAGTAAGGCTGCCAAGAGGACTTGAAAGCGGGGCAGAATTGCAGGAAACCGATTTCAGGAGGTAGACTGGAATTGCATGTAAAGCATAGGAAAAGAGGCAGAACGTCCACAATGATGCACTTGGCCAAAAAGGGCGTATGCGTTTTTTCCTGAATATATTCAGGAAAAAACGCATACGCCCTTTTTGGCCAACCAAGCAAGCTTGCAAAGGAAATCTGCACTACAATGAAGTCTCACTGCCCCCCGGTCAAAAGGGACATCTGAAAAAAGTGTAAAATCCAGAAAGGCAGGACAGGCCATGGAGAACTGGGAGCCTTGTTATGCTGATGGGCGGGATGTAAATTGCCAACAGCCACTCTGGAGAAGTGTATGGTGTTTCCTGAAACATCTAAAAAACAAAGCAACAGAGCCTAGGGCACTTCCACTTATGGTCCTAT
Organism: Pseudorca crassidens; assembly: GCF_039906515.1. Lineage (NCBI taxonomy): Eukaryota > Metazoa > Chordata > Mammalia > Artiodactyla > Delphinidae > Pseudorca > Pseudorca crassidens. Next base: position 2,371,953 of record NW_027135939.1, read on the forward strand.
AGCTTAGGGAAATTAAAATCAAAAAGACACAGCCACCCCAAAGTTTGGGACGGCTCTGTTTACAAGAACCTCGTTTCCGGTACAAGTTCAATATCGCAGAAAGCGAAAAATGGATAAAGAAGTTGTGGTACTAACGTACAATGCAATATCACTCAGCAATGAAATCTCTGTCATCAGGCCCATAGCAGCATAATGAGTGGATTCAGGTACGATGATTCTAAGTGAAATAAGTCACACAGAAAAAGAAACATCATAAGATATCACTAATACACGGAATGTAAACTTGGCTACACAGGAACTGAATTACAAAACAGAATAGGGTCTCAAATGTAGAAAACCAACTTATGCTTGCTTAAGGGGAAAGGTGAGTTGGGGTGCTGCATAAAACCAGAGATTGAAATTAGCACAGATACCTTTCCATAAGCCAAATATGTAATAGACAAGAGCTACTGCTTGCTCAACGAAGTGGACTCAACACCGCATATTAAACGCCTAAGAATATACTTGACTAGTAAGAATCTTAAATCCTATGGATTTATATGTCTCCGAAAGAGAATCAAGCATGTGTACAGCGGCATAAACGCAGCAGTGATAAGATTGGTGAGGTTCGGTGAGCAAATGCAGACCCTTTGAAGTCATATTGTATGGGACCCATTCCATGGGTCTCAACTCTCCACGTTTAAGGGATTCTTCCTTCAGCTAAAACATGCATGTGGAACCCAGAGGATGATCCACCGTGTGATCGGGAAACGTGTTCAAATGTGTCTCAGTTTTCGTCCCCTGGTACTCGGGTGCAACATTCCAGACGCTTTACTAACACTCTCCCCACTTGGAGAGTCAGTGCCTTTAACCTCCTGTTTGGCCCAGTTTGCAATTTCTGCGGAAAATGAACAGGAATAGGGAGAACCAATGAGAGACTAGCTGGAGGAGTCTGGACGGGCAAACTTAACTCTCATTTCCCACCAGGAAGAGGAATTAACCAAAGGCTCAGCGAGCCATGCAGGAACCACACTAGGGCCTGAAGCAATCCTGCGGTGTTGGGGCCAGCACACAAGAAAGCAGGTTGAAGAAAGGAGCTCAGGGGCCCTGTAATTCACACACCTGCAGAGTTATAAATGACAGCTATCGTCCAAAAATATATTGAAGTAAGGCTGCCAAGAGGACTTGAAAGTGGGGCAGAATTGCAGGAAACCGATTTCAGGAGGTAGACTGGAATTGCATGTAAAGCATAGGAAAAGAGGCAGAACGTCCACAATGATGCACTTGGCCAAAAAGGGTGTATGCGTTTATTCCTGAATATATTCAGGAAAAAACGCATACGCCCTTTTTGGCCAACCAAGCAAGCTTGCAAAGGAAATCTGCACTACAATGAAGTCTCACTGCCCCCCGGTCAAAAGGGACATCTGAAAAAAGTGTAAAATCCAGAAAGGCAGGACAGGCCATGGAGAACTGGGAGCCTTGTTATGCTGATGGGCATGATGTAAATTGCCAACAGCCACTCTGGAGAAGTGTATGGTGTTTCCTGAAACATCTAAAAAACAAAGCAACAGAGCCTAGGGCACTTCCACTTATGGTCCTATAGATTAGGGAAATTAAAATCAAAAAGACACAGCCACCAGTAAGTTTGGGATGGCTCTGTTTACAAGAACCTCGTTTACGGTACAAGTTCAATATCGCAGAAAGCGAAAAATGGATAAAGAAGTTGTGGTACTTACGTACAATGCAATATCACTCAGCAATGAAATCTATGTCATCAGGTCAGTAGCAGCATAATGAGTGGATTCAGGTACGATGATTCTAAGTGAAATAAGTCACACAGAAAAAGAAACATCATAAGATATCACTAATACACAGAATGTAAACTTGGCTACACAGGAACTGAATTACAAAACAGAATAGGGTCTCAAATGTAGAAAACCAACTTATGCTTGCTTAAGGGGAAAGGTGAGTTGGGGTGCTGCATAAAACCAGAGATTGAAATTAGCACAGATACCTTTCCATAAGCCAAATATGTAATAGACAAGAGCTACTGCTTCCTCAACGAAGTGGACTCAACACCCCATATTAACCGCCTAAGAATATACCTGACTAGTAAGAATCTTAAAACCTATGGATTTATATGTCTCCGAAAGAGAATCAAGCGTGTGTACAGCGGCATAAACGCAGCAGTGATAGGATTGGTGAGGTTCGGTGAGCAAATGCAGACCCTTTGAAGTCATATTGCATGGTACCCATTCCATGGGTCTCAACTCTCCAGGTTTAAGGGATTCTTCCTTCAGCTAAAACATGCATGTGGAACCCAGAGTATGATCCAACGTGTGATCGGGAAACGTGTTCAAATGTGTCTCAGTTTTCGTCCCCTGGTACTCGGGTGCAACATTCCAGACGCTTTACTAACACTCTCCCCACTTGAGAGTCAGTGCCTTTAACCTCCTGTTTGGCCCAGTTTGCAATTTCTGCGGAAAATGAACAGGAATAGTGAGAACCAATGAGAGACTAGCTGGAGGAGTCTGGACGGGCAAATTTAACTCTCATTTCCCACCAGGAAGAGGAATTAAGCAAAGACTCAGCGAGCCATGCAGGAACCACACTAGGGCCTGAAGCAATCCTGCGGTGTTGCGGCCAGCTCACAAGAAAGCGAGTTGAAGAAAGGAGCTCAGGGGCACTGTAATTCACACACCTGCAGAATTATAAATGACAGCTATCGTCCAAAAATATATTGAAGTTAGGCTGCCAAGAGGACTTGAATGTGGGGCAGAATTGCAGGAAACCAATTTCAGGAGGTAGACTGGAATTGCATGTAAAGCATAGGAAAAGAGGCAGAACGTCCACAATGATGCACTTGGCCAAAAAGGGCGTATGCGTTTTTTCCTGAATATATTCAGGAAAAAACGCATACGTACTTTTTGGCCAACCAAGCAAGCTTGAAAAGGAAATCTGCACTACAATGAAGTCTCACTGCCCCCCGGTCAAAAGGGCCATCTGAAAAAAGTGTAAAATCCAGAAAGGCAGGACAGGCCATGGAGAACTGGGAGCCTTGTTATGCTGATGGGCGTGATGTAATTTGCCAACAGCCACTCTGGAGAAGTGTATGGTGTTTCCTGAAACATCTAAAAAACAAAGCAACAGAGCCTAGGGCACTTCCACTTATGGTCCTATAGCTTAGGGAAATTAAAATCAAAAAGACAGAGCCACCCCAAAGTTTGGGACGGCTCTGTTTACAAGAACCTCGTTTACGGTACAAGTTCAATATCGCAGAAAGCGAAAAATGGATAAAGAAATTGTGGTACTTACGTACAATGCAATATCACTCAGCAATGAAATCTATGTCATCAGGCCCATAGCAGGATAATGAGTGGATTCAGGTACGATGATTCTAAGTGAAATAAGTCACACAGAAAAAGAAACATCATAAGATATCACTAATACACGGAATGTAAGCTTGGCTACACAGGAACTGAATTACAAAACAGAACAGGGTCTCAAATGCAAAAAAGCAACTTATGCTTGCTTAAGGGGAAAGGTGAGTTGGGGTGCTGCATAAAACCAGACATTGAAATTAGCACAGATACCTTTCCATAAGCCAAATATGTAATAGACAAGAGCTACTGCTTTCTCAACGAAGTGGACTCAACACCCCATATTAAATGCCTACAAATATACCTGACTAGTAAGAATCTTAAAACCTATGGATTTATATGTCTCTGAAAGAGAATCAAGCATGTTTACAGTGGCATAAACGCAGCAATGATAGGATTGTTGAGGTTCGGTGAGCAAATGCAGACCCTTTGAAGTCATATTGCATGGTACCCATTCCATGGTTCTCAACTCTCCAGGTTTAAGGGATTCTTCCTTCAGCTAAAACATGCATGTGGAACCCAGAGTATGATCCACCGTGTGATCAGGAAACGTGTTCAAATGTGTCTCAGTTTTCGTCCCCTGGTACTCGGGTGCAACATTCCAGACGCTTTACTAACACTCTCCCCACTTGGAGAGTCAGTGCCTTTAACCTCCTGTTTGGCCCAGTTTGCAAATTCTGCGGAAAATGAACAGGAATAGGGAGAACCAATGAGAGACTAGCTGGAGGATTCTGGACGGGCAAATTTAACTCTCATTTCCCACCAGGAAGAGGAATTAACCAAAGGCTCAGCGAGCCATGCCGGAACCACACTAGGGCCTGAAGCAATCCTGCGGTGTTGCGGCCAGCTCACAAGAAAGCCAGTTGAAGAAAGGAGCTCAGGGGCCCTGTAATTCACACACCTGCAGAGTTATAAATGACAGCTATCGTCCAAAAATATATTGAAGTAAGGTTGCCAAGAGGACTTGAAAGCGGGGCAGAATTGCAGGAAACCGATTTCAGGAGGTAGACTGGAATTGCATGTAAAGCATTGGAAAAGAGGCAGAACGTCCACAATGATGCACTTGGCCAAAAAGGGCGTATACGTTTTTTCCTGAATATATTCAGGAAAAAACGCATACGCCCTTTCTGGCCAACCAAGCAAGCTTGCAAAGGAAATCTGCACTACAATGAAGTCTCACTGCCCCCCGGTCAAAAGGGCCATCTGAAAAATGTGTAAAATCCAGAAAGGCAGGACAGGCCATGGAGAACTGGGAGCCTTGTTATGCTGATGGGCGTGATGTAAATTGCCAACAGCCACTCTGGAGAAGTGTATGGTGTTTCCTGAAACATCTAAAAAACAAAGCAACAGAGCCTAGGGCACTTCCACTTATGGTCCTATAGCTTAGGGAAATTAAAATCAAAAAGACACAGCCACCCCAAAGTTTGGGACAGCTCTGTTTACAAGAACCTCGTTTCCGGTACAAGTTCAATATCGCAGAAAGCGAAAAATGGATAAAGAAGTTGTGGTACTTACGTACAATGCAATATCACTCAGCAATGAAATCTATGTCATCAGGTCAGTAGCAGCATAATGAGTGGATTCAGGTACGATGATTCTAAGTGAAATAAGTCACACAGAAAAAGAAACATCATAAGATATCACTAATACACGGAATGTAAACTTGGCTACACAGGAACTGAATTACAAAACAGAATAGGGTCTCAAATGTAGAAAACCAACTTATGCTTGCTTAAGGGGAAAGGTGAGTTGGGGTGCTGCATAAAACCAGAGATTGAAATTAGCACAGATAACTTTCCATAAGCCAAATATGTAATAGACAAGAGCTACTGCTTCCTCAACGAAGTGGACTCAACACCCCATATTAACCGCCTAAGAATATACCTGACTAGTAAGAATCTTAAAACCTATGGATTTATATGTCTCCGAAAGAGAATCAAGCGTGTGTACAGCGGCATAAACGCAGCAGTGATAGGATTGGTGAGGTTCGGTGAGCAAATGCAGACCCTTTGAAGTCATATTGCATGGTACCCATTCCATGGTTCTCAACTCTCCAGGTTTAAGGGATTCTTCCTTCAGCTAAAACATGCATGTGGAACCCAGAGGATGATCCACCGTGTGATCGGCAACCGTGTTCAAATGTGTCTCAGTTTTCGTCCCCTGGTACTCGGGTGCAACATTCCAGACGCTTTACTAACACTCTCCCCACTTGGAGAGTCAGTGCCTTTAACCTCCTGTTTGGCCCAGTTGGCAATTTCTGCGGAAAATTAACAGGAATAGGGAGAACCAATGAGAGACTAGCTGGAGGTGTCTGGACGGGCAAATTTAACTCTCATTTCCCACCAGGAAGAGGAATTAACCAAAGGCTCAGCGAGCCATGCAGGAACCACACTAGGGCCTGAAGCAATCCTGCGGTGTTGCGGCCAGCTCACAAGAAAGCGAGTTGAAGAAAGGAGCTCAGGGGCCCTGTAATTCACACACCTGCAGAGTTGTAAATGACAGCTATCGTCCAAAAATATATTGAAGTAAGGCTGCCAAGAGGACTTGAAAGCGGGGCAGAATTGCAGGAAACCGATTTCAGGAGGTAGACTGGAATTGCATGTAAAGCATAGGAAAAGAGGCAGAACGTCCACAATGATGCACTTGGCCAAAAAGGGCGTATGCGTTTTTTCCTGAATATATTCAGGAAAAAACGCATACGCCCTTTTTGGCCAACCAAGCAAGCTTGCAAAGGAAATCTGCACTACAATGAAGTCTCACTGCCCCCCGGTCAAAAGGGCCATCTGAAAAAAGTGTAAAATCCAGAAAGGCAGGACAGGCCATGGAGAAATGGGAGCCTTGTTATGCTGATGGGCGTGATGTAAATTGCCAACAGCCACTCTGGAGAAGTGTATGGTGTTTCCTGAAACATCTAAAAAACAAAGCAACAGAGCCTAGGGCACTTCCACTTATGGTCCTATAGCTTAGGGAAATTAAAATAAAGACACAGCCACCCCAAAGTTTGGGACAGCTCTGTTTACAAGAACCTCGTTTAGGGTACAAGTTCAATATCGCAGAAAGCAAAAAATGGATAAAGAAGTTGTGGTACTTACGTACAATGCAATATCACTCAGCAATGAAATCTATGTCATCAGGCCAGTAGCAGCATAATGAGTGGATTCAGGTACGATGATTCTAAGTGAAATAAGTCACACAGAAAAAGAAACATCATAAGATATCACTAATACAAGGAATGAAAACTTGGCTACACAGGAACTGAATTACAAAACAGAATAGGGTCTCAAATGTAGAAAACCAACTTATGCTTGCTTAAGGGGAAAGGTGAGTTGGGGTGCTGCATAAAACCAGAGATTGAAATTAGCACAGATACCTTTCCATAAGCCAAATATGTAATAGACAAGAACTACTCCTTGCTCAACGAAGTGGACTCAACACCCCATATTAAAAGCCTAACAATATACCTGACTAGTAAGTATCTTAAAACCTATGGATTTATATGTCTCCGAAAGAGAATCAAGCGTGTGTACAGCGGCATAAACGCAGCAGTGATAGGATTGGTGAGGTTCGGTGAGCAAATGCAGACCCTTTGAAGTCGTATTGCATGGTACCCATTCCATGGGTCTCAACTCTCCAGGTATAAGGGATTCTTCCTTCAGCTAAAACATGCATGTGGAACCCAGAGTATGACCCACCGTGTGATAGGGAAACGTGTTCAAATGTGTCTCAGTTTTCGTCCCCTGGTACTCGGGTGCAACATTCCAGACGCTTTACTAACACTCTCCCCACTTGGAGAGTCAGTGCCTTTAACCTCCTGTTTGGCCCAGTTTGCAATTTCTGCGGAAAATGAACAGGAATAGGGAGAACCAATGAGAGACTAGCTGGAGGTGTCTGGACGGGCAAATTTAACTCTCATTTCCCACCAGGAAGAGGAATTAACCAAAGGCTCAGTGAGCCATGCCGGAACCACACTAGGGCCTGAAGCAATCCTGCGGTGTTCCGGCCAGCTCACAAGAAAGCGAGTTGAAGAAAGAAGATCAGGGGCACTGTAATTCACAAACCTGCACAGTTATAAATGACAGCTATCATCCAAAAATATATTGAAGTAAGGCTGCCAAGAGGACTTGAAAGCGGGGCAGAATTGCAGGAAACCGATTTCAGGAGGTAGACTGGAATTGCATGAAAAGCATAGGAAAAGAGGCAGAACGTCCACAATGATGCACTTGGCCAAAAAGGACGTATGCGATTTTTCCTGAATATATTCAGGAAAAAACGCATACGTCCTTTTTGGCCAACCAAGCAAGCTTGCAAAGGAAATCTGCACTACAATGAAGTCTCACTGCCCCCCGGTCAAAAGGGCCATCTGAAAAAAGTGTAAAATCCAGAAAGGCAGGACAGGCCATGGAGAACTGGGAGCCTAGTTAGACTGATGGGCGGGATGTAAATTGCCAACAGCCACTCTGGAGAAGTGTATGGTGTTTCCTGAAACATCTAAAAAACAAAGAAACAGACCCTAGGGCACGTACACTTATGGTCCTATAGATTAGGGAAATTAAAATCAAAAAGACACAGCCACCCCAAAGTTTGGGACGGCTCTGTTTACAAGAACCTCATTTACGGTACAAGTTCAATATCGCAGAAAGCGAAAAATGGATAAAGAAGTTGTGGTACTTACGTACAATGCAATATCACTCAGCAATGAAATCTATGTCATCAGGCCAGTAGCAGCATAATGAGTGAATTCAGGTACGATGATTCTAAGTAAAATAAGTCACACAGAAAAAGAAACATCATGAGGTATCACTAATACACGGAATGTAAACTTGGCTACACAGGAACTGAATTACAAAACAGAATAGGGTCTCAAATGTAGAAAACCAACTTATGCTTGCTTAAGGGGAAAGGTGAGTTGGGGTGCTGCATAAAACCAGAGATTGAAATTAGCACAGATACATTTCCATAAGTCAAATATGTAATAGACAAGAGCTACTGCTTGCTCAACGAAGTGGACTCAACACCCCATATTAAACGCCTAAGAATATACCTGACTAGGAAGAATCTTAAAGCCTATGGATTTATATGTCTCCGAAAGAGAATCAAGCGTGTGTACAGCGGCATAAACGCAGCAGTGATAGGATTGGTGAGGTTCGGTGAGCAAATGCAGACCCTTTGAAGTCATATTGCATGGTACCCATTCCAAGCGTCTCAACTCTCCATGTAAGGGATTCTTCCTTCAGCTAAAACATGCATGTGGAACCCAGAGTATGATCCACCGTGTGATCGGGAAACGTGTTCATATGTGTCTCAGTTTTCGTCCCCTGGTACTTGGGTGCAACATTCCAGACGCTTTACTAACACTCTCCCCACTTGGAGAGTCAGTGCCTTTAACCTCCTGTTTGGCCCAGTTTGCAATTTCTGTGGAAAATTAACAGGAATAGGGAGAACCAATGACAGACTAGCTGGAGGTGTCTGGACGGGCAAATTTAACTCTCATTTCCCACCAGGAAGAGGAATTAACCAAAGGCTCAGCGAGCCATGCCAAAAACACACTAGGGCCTGAAGCAATCCTGCGGTGTTCCGGCCAGCTCACAAGAAAGCAAGTTGAAGAAAGAAGCTCAGGGGCACTGTAATTCACAAACCTGCACAGTTATAAATGACAGCTATCATCCAAAAATATATTGAAGTAAGGCTGCCAAGAGGACTTGAAAGCGGGGCAGAATTGCAGGAAACCGATTTCAGGAGGTAGACTGGAATTGCATGAAAAGCATAGGAAAAGAGGCAGAACGTCCACAATGATGCACTTGGCCAAAAAGGACGTATGCGTTTTTTCCTGAATATATTCAGGAAAAAACGCATACCTCCTTTTTGGCCAACCAAGCAAGCTTGCAAAGGAAATCTTCACTACAATGAAGTCTCACTGCCCCCCGGTCAAAAGGGCCATCTGAAAAAAGTGTAAAATCCAGAAAGGCAGGACAGGCCATGGAGAACTGGGAGCCTTCTTATGCTGATGGGCGGGATGTAAATTGCCAGCAGCCACTCTGGAGAAGTGTATGGTGTTTCCTGAAACATCTAAAAAACAAAGCAACAGAGCCTAGGGCACTTCCACTTATGGTCCTATAGATTAGGGAAATTAAAATCAAAAAGACACAGCCACCCCAAAGTTTGGGACGGCTCTGTTTACAAGAACCTCATTTACGGTACAAGTTCAATATCGCAGAAAGCGAAAAATGGATAAAGAAGTTGTGGTACTTACGTACAATGCAATATCACTCAGCAATGAAATCTATGTCATCAGGCCAGTAGCAGCATAATGAGTGAATTCAGGTACGATGATTCTAAGTAAAATAAGTCACACAGAAAAAGAAACATCATGAGGTATCACTAATACACGGAATGTAAACTTGGCTACACAGGAACTGAATTACAAAACAGAATAGGGTCTCAAATGTAGAAAACCAACTTATGCTTGCTTAAGGGGAAAGGTGAGTTGGGGTGCTGCATAAAACCAGAGATTGAAATTAGCACAGATACATTTCCATAAGTCAAATATGTAATAGACAAGAGCTACTGCTTGCTCAACGAAGTGGACTCAACACCCCATATTAAACGCCTAAGAATATACCTGACTAGTAAGAATCTTAAAACCTATGGATTTATATGTCTCCGAAAGAGAATCCAGCGTGTGTACAGCGGCATAAACGCAGCAGTGATAGGATTGGTGAGGTTCGGTGAGCAAATGCAGACCCTTTCAAGTCATATTGCATGGTACCCATTCCATGCGTCTCAACTCTCCAGGTTTAAGGGATTCTTCCTTCAGCTAAAACATGCATGTGGAACCCAGAGTATGATCCACCGTGTGATCGGGAAACGTGTTCAAATGTGTCTCAGTTTTCGTCCCCTGGTACTTGGGTGCAACATTCCAGATGCTTTACTAACACTCTCCCCACTTGGAGAGTCAGTGCCTTTAAACTCCTGTTTGGCCCAGTTTGCAATTTCTGCGGAAAATGAACAGGAATAGGGAGAACCAATGAGAGACTAGCTGGAGGTGTCTGGACGGGCAAATTTTACTCTCATTTCCCACCAGGAAGAGGAATTAACCAAAGGCTCAGCGAGCCGTGCCGGACCCACACTAGGGCCTGAAGCAATCCTGCGGTGTTGTGGCCAGCTCACAAGAAAGCGAGTTGAAGAAAGGAGCTCAGGGGCACTGTCATTCACAAACCTGCAGAGTTATACATGACAGCTATCGTCCAAAAATATATTGAAGTAAGGCTACCAAGAGGACTTGAAAGCGGGGCAGAATTGCAGGAAACCGATTTCAGGAGGTAGACTGGAATTGCATGTAAAGCATAGGAAAAGAGGCAGAACGTCCACAATGATGCACTTGGCCAAAAAGGGCGTATGCGTTTTTTCCTGAATATATTCCTGAATATATTCAGGAAAAAACGCATACGCCCTTTTTGGCCAACCAAGCAAGCTTGCAAAGGAAATCTGCACTACAATGAAGTCTCACTGCCCCCCGGTCAAAAGGGCCATCTGAAAAAAGTGTAAAATCCAGAAAGGCAGGACAGGCCATGGAGAACTGGGAGCCTTGTTATGCTGATGGGCGTGATGTAAATTGCCAACAGCCACTCTGGAGAAGTGTATGGTGTTTCCTGAAACATCTAAAAAACAAAGCAACAGAGCCTAGGGCACTTCCACTTATGGTCCTATAGCTTAGGGAAATTAAAATAAAGACACAGCCACCCCAAAGTTTGGGACAGCTCTGTTTACAAGAACCTCGTTTAGGGTACAAGTTCAATATCGCAGAAAGCAAAAAATGGATAAAGAAGTTGTGGTACTTACGTACAATGCAATATCACTCAGCAATGAAATCTATGTCATCAGGCCAGTAGCAGCATAATGAGTGGATTCAGGTACGATGATTCTAAGTGAAATAAGTCACACAGAAAAAGAAACATCATAAGATATCACTAATACAAGGAATGAAAACTTGGCTACACAGGAACTGAATTACAAAACAGAATAGGGTCTCAAATGTAGAAAACCAACTTATGCTTGCTTAAGGGGAAAGGTGAGTTGGGGTGCTGCATAAAACCAGAGATTGAAATTAGCACAGATACCTTTCCATAAGCCAAATATGTAATAGACAAGAACTACTCCTTGCTCAACGAAGTGGACTCAACACCCCATATTAAAAGCCTAAGAATATACCTGACTAGTAAGAATCTTAAAACCTATGGATTTATATGTCTCCGAAAGAGAATCAAGCGTGTGTACAGTGGCATAAACGCAGCAGTGATAGGATTGGTGAGGTTCGGTGAGCAAATGCAGACCCTTTGAAGTCGTATTGCATGGGACCCATTCCATGGGTCTCAACTCTCCAGGTATAAGGGATTCTTCCTTCAGCTAAAACATGCATGTGGAACCCAGAGGATGACCCACCGTGTGATAGGGAAACGTGTTCAAATGTGTCTCAGTTTTCGTCCCCTGGTACTCGGGTGCAACATTCCAGACGCTTTACTAACACTCTCCCCACTTGGAGAGTCAGTGCCTTTAACCTCCTGTTTGGCCCAGTTTGCAATTTCTGCGGAAAATGAACAGGAATAGGGAGAACCAATGAGAGACTAGCTGGAGGTGTCTGGACGGGCAAATTTAACTCTCATTTCCCACCAGGAAGAGGAATTAACCAAAGGCTCAGTGAGCCATGCCGGAACCACACTAGGGCCTGAAGCAATCCTGCGGTGTTGCGGCCAGCTCTCAAGAAAGCGAGTTGAAGAAAGAAGCTCAGGGGCACTGTAATTCACAAACCTGCACAGTTATAAATGACAGCTATCATCCAAAAATATATTGAAGTAAGGCTGCCAAGAGGACTTGAAAGCGGGGCAGAATTGCAGGAAACCGATTTCAGGAGGTAGACTGGAATTGCATGAAAAGCATAGGAAAAGAGGCAGAACGTCCACAATGATGCACTTGGCCAAAAAGGACGTATGCGTTTTTTCCTGAATATATTCAGGAAAAAACGCATACGTCCTTTTTGGCCAACCAAGCAAGCTTGCAAAGGAAATCTGCACTACAATGAAGTCTCACTGCCCCCCGGTCAAAAGGGCCATCTGAAAAAAGTGTAAAATCCAGAAAGGCAGGACAGGCCATGGAGAACTGGGAGCCTTCTTATGCTGATGGGCGGGATGTAAATTGCCAGCAGCCACTCTGGAGAAGTGTATGGTGTTTCCTGAAACATCTAAAAAACAAAGCAACAGAGCCTAGGGCACTTCCACTTATGGTCCTATAGATTAGGGAAATTAAAATCAAAAAGACACAGCCACCCCAAAGTTTGGGACGGCTCTGTTTACAAGAACCTCATTTACAGTACAAGTTCAATATCGCAGAAAGCGAAAAATGGATAAAGAAGTTGTGGTACTTACGTACAATGCAATACCACTCAGCAATGAAATCTATGTCATCAGGCCAGTAGCAGCATAATGAGTGGATTCAGGTACGATGATTCTAAGTGAAATATGTCACACAGAAAATGAAACATCATAAGATATCACTAATACATGGAATGTAAACTTGGCTACACAGGAACTGAATTACAAAACAGAATAGGGTCTCAAATGTAGAAAACCAACTTATGCTTGCTTAAGGGGAAAGGTGAGTTGGGGTGCTGCATAAAACCAGAGATTGAAATTAGCACAGATACCTTTCCATAAGCCAAATATGTAATAGACAAGAGCTACTGCTAGCTCAACGAAGTGGACTCAACATCCCATATTAAACGCCTAAGAATATACCTGACTAGTAAGAATCTTAAAACCTATGGATTTATATGTCTCCGAAAGAGAATCCAGCGTGTGTACAGCGGCATAAACGCAGCAGTGATAGGATTGGTGAGGTTCGGTGAGCAAATGCAGACCCTTTGAAGTCATATTGCATGGTACCCATTCCATGGGTCTCAACTCTCCAGGTTTAAGGGATTCTTCCTTCAGCTAAAACATGCATGTGGAACCCAGAGTATGATCCACCGTGTGATCGGGAAACGTGTTCAAATGTGTCTCAGTTTTCGTCCCCTGGTACTTGGGTGCAACATTCCAGATGCTTTACTAACACTCTCCCCACTTGGAGAGTCAGTGCCTTTAAACTCCTGTTTGGCCCAGTTTGCAATTTCTGCGGAAAATGAACAGGAATAGGGAGAACCAATGAGAGACTAGCTGGAGGTGTCTGGACGGGCAAATTTTACTCTCATTTCCCACCAGGAAGAGGAATTAACCAAAGGCTCAGCGAGCCATGCCGGAACCACACTAGGGCCTGAAGCAATCCTGCGGTGTTGTGGCCAGCTCACAAGAAAGCGAGTTGAAGAAAGGAGCTCAGGGGCACTGTCATTCACAAACCTGCAGAGTTATACATGACAGCTATCGTCCAAAAATATATTGAAGTAAGGCTGCCAAGAGGACTTGAAAGCGGGGCAGAATTGCAGGAAACCGATTTCAGGAGGTAGACTGGAATTGCATGTAAAGCATAGGAAAAGAGGCAGAACGTCCACAATGATGCACTTGGCCAAAAAGGGCGTATGCGTTTTTTCCTGAATATATTCCTGAATATATTCAGGAAAAAACGCATACGCCCTTTTTGGCCAACCAAGCAAGCTTGCAAAGGAAATCTGCACTACAATGAAGTCTCACTGCCCCCCGGTCAAAAGGGCCATCTGAAAAAAGTGTAAAATCCAGAAAGGCAGGACAGGCCATGGAGAACTGGGAGCCTTGTTATGCTGATGGGCATGATGTAAATTGCCAACAGCCACTCTGGAGAAGTGTATGGTGTTTCCTGAAACATCTAAAAAACAAAGCAACAGAGCCTAGGGCACTTCCACTTATGGTCCTATAGATTAGGGAAATTAAATTCAAAAAGACACAGCCACCCCAAAGTTTGGGACGGCTCTGTTTACAAGAACCTCGTTTACGGTACAAGTTCAATATCGCAGAAAGCGAAAAATGGATAAAGAAGTTGTGGTACTTACGTACAATGCAATATCACTCAGCAATGAAATCTATGTCATCAGGCCAGTAGCAGCATAATGAGTGGATTCAGGTACGATGATTCTAAGTGAAATAAGTCACACAGAAAAAGAAACATCATAAGATATCACTAATACACGGAATGTAAACTTGGCTACACAGGAACTGAATTACAAAACAGAATAGGGTCTCAAATGTAGAAAACCAACTTATGCTTGCTTATGGGGAAAGGTGAGTTGGGGTGCTGCATAAAACCAGAGATTGAAATTACCACAGATACCTTTCCATAAGCCAAATATGTAATAGACAAGAGCTACTGCTTGCTCAATGAAGTGGACTCAACACCCCATATTAAACGCCTAAGAATATACCTGACTAGTAAGAATCTTAAAACCTATGGATTTATATGTCTCCGAAAGAGAATCAAGCGTGTGTACAGCGGCATAAACGCAGCAGTGATAGGATTGGTGAGGTTCGGTGAGCAAATGCAGACCCTTTGAAGTCATATTGCATGGTACCCATTCCATGCGTCTCAACTCTCCAGGTAAGGGATTCTTCCTTCAGCTAAAACATGCATGTGGAACCCAGAGTATGATCCACCGTGTGATCGGGAAACGTGTTCAAATGTGTCTCAGTTTTCGTCCCCTGGTACTCGGGTGCAACATTCCAGACGCTTTACTAACACTCTCCCCACTTGCAGAGTCAGTGCCTTTAAACTCCTGTTTGGCCCAGTTTGCAATTTCTGTGGAAAATGAACAGGAATAGGGAGAACCAATGAGAGACTAGCTGGAGGTGTCTGGACGGGCAAATTTAACTCTCATTTCCCACCAGGAAGAGGAATTAACCAAAGGCTCAGCGAGCCATGCCGAAACCACACTAGGGCCTGAAGCAATCCTGCGGTGTTGCGGCCAGCTCACAAGAAAGCGAGTTGAAGAAAGGAGCTCAGGGGCACTGTCATTCACAAACCTGCAGAGTTATACATGACAGCTATCGTCCAAAAATATATTGAAGTAAGGCTGCCAAGAGGACTTGAAAGTGGGGCAGAATTGTAGGAAACCGATTTCAGGAGGTAGACTGGAATTGCATGAAAAGCATAGGAAAAGAGGCAGAACGTCCACAATGATGCACTTGGCCAAAAAGGACGTATGCGTTTTTTCCTGAATATATTCAGGAAAAAACGCATACGCCCTTTTTGGCCAACCAAGCAAGCTTGCAAAGGAAATCTGCACTACAATGAAGTCTCACTGCCCCCCGGTCAAAAGGGCCATCTGAAAAAAGTGTAAAATCCAGAAAGGCAGGACAGGCCATGGAGAACTGAGAGCCTAGTTAGACTGATGGGCGGGATGTAAATTGCCAACAGCCACTCTGGAGAAGTGTATGGTGTTTCCTGAAACATCTAAAAAACAAAGCAACAGAGCCTAGGGAATTTCCACTTATGGTCCTATAGCTTAGGGAAATTAAAATCAAAAAGACACAGCCACCCCAAAGTTTGGGACGGCTCTGTTTACAAGAACCTCATTTACGGTACAAGTTCAATATCAGAGAAAGCGAAAAATGGATAAAGAAGTTGTGGTACTTACGTACAATGCAATACCACTCAGCAATGAAATCTATGTCATCAGGCCAGTAGCAGCATAATGAGTGGATTCAGGTACGATGATTCTAAGTGAAATATGTCACACAGAAAAAGAAACATCATAAGATATCACTAATACACGGAATGTAAACTTGGCTACACAGGAACTGAATTACAAAACAGAATAGGGTCTCAAATGTAGAAAACCAACTTATGCTTGCTTAAGGGGAAAGGTGAGTTGGGGTGCTGCATAAAACAAGAGATTGAAATTAGCACAGATACCTTTCCATAAGCCAAATATGTAATAGACAAGAGCTACTGCTAGCTCAACGAAGTGGACTCAACACCCCATATTAAACGCCTAAGAATATACCTGACTAGTAAGAATCTTAAAACCTATGGATTTATATGTCTCCGAAAGAGAATCCAGCGTGTGTACAGCGGCATAAACGCAGCAGTGATAGGATTGGTGAGGTTCGGTGAGCAAATGCAGACCCTTTCAAGTCATGTTGCATGGTACCCATTCCATGGGTCTCAACTCTCCAGGTTTAAGGGATTCTTCCTTCAGCTAAAACATGCATGTGGAACCCAGAGTATGATCCACCGTGTGATCGGGAAACGTGTTCAAATGTGTCTCAGTTTTCGTCCCCTGGTACTTGGGTGCAACATTCCAGATGCTTTACTAACACTCTCCCCACTTGGAGAGTCAGTGCCTTTAAACTCCTGTTTGGCCCAGTTTGCAATTTCTGCGGAAAATGAACAGGAATAGGGAGAACCAATGAGAGACTAGCTGGAGGTGTCTGGACGGGCAAATTTTACTCTCATTTCCCACCAGGAAGAGGAATTAACCAAAGGCTCAGCAAGCCATGCCGGAACCACACTAGGGCCTGAAGCAATCCTGCGGTGTTGTGGCCAGCTCACAAGAAAGCGAGTTGAAGAAAGGAGCTCAGGGGCACTGTCATTCACAAACCTGCAGAGTTATACATGACAGCTATCGTCCAAAAATATATTGAAGTAAGGCTGCCAAGAGGACTTGAAAGCGGGGCAAAATTGCAGGAAACCGATTTCAGGAGGTAGACTGGAATTGCATGTAAAGCATAAGAAAATAGGCAGAACGTCCACAATGATGCACTTGGCCAAAAAGGGCGTATGCGTTTTTTCCTGAATATATTCCTGAATATATTCAGGAAAAAACGCATACGCCCTTTTTGGCCAACCAAGCAAGCTTGCAAAGGAAATCTGCACGACAATGAAGTCTCACTGCCCCCCGGTCAAAAGGGCCATCTGAAAAAAGTGTAAAATCCAGAAAGGCAGGACAGACGATGGAGAACTGGGAGCCTACTTAGGCTGATGGGCGGGATGTAAATTGCCAACAGCCACTCTGGAGAAGTGTATGGTGTTTCCTGAAACATCTAAAAAACAAAGCAACAGAGCCTAGGGCACTTCCATTTTTGGTCCTATAGATTAGGGAAATTAAAATCAAAAAGACACAGCCACCCCAAAGTTTGGGACAGCTCTGTTTACAAGAACCTCGTTTACGGTACAAGTTCAATATTGCAGAAAGCGAAAAATGGATAAAGAAGTTGTGGTACTTACGTACAATGCAATATCACTCAGCAATGAAATCTATGTCATCAGGCCAGTAGCAGCATAATGAGTGGATTCAGGTACGATGATTCTAAGTGAAATAAGTCACACAGAAAAAGAAACATCATAAGGTATCACTAATACACGGAATGTAAACTTGGCTACACAGGAACTGAATTACAAAACAGAATAGGGTCTCAAATGTAGAAAACCAACTTATGCTTGCTTAAGGGGAAAGGTGAGTTGGGGTGCTGCATAAAACCAGAGATTGAAATTAACACAGATACCTTTCCATAAGCCAAATATGTAATAGACAAGAGCTACTGCTTGCTCAACGAAGTGGACTCAACACCCCATATTAAACGCCTAAGAATATACCTGACTAGTAAGAATCTTAAGACCTATGGATTTATATGTCTCCGAAAGAGAATCCAGCGTGTGTACAGCGGCATAAACGCAGCAGTGATAGGATTGGTGAGGTTCGGTGAGCAAATGCAGACCCTTTGAAGTCATATTGCATGGTACCCATTCCATGGGTCTCAACTCTCCAGGTTTAAGGGATTCTTCCTTCAGCTAAAACATGCATGTGGAACCCAGAGTATGATCCACCGTGTGATCGGGAAACGTGTTCATATGTGTCTCAGTTTTCGTCCCCTGGTACTCGGGTGCAACATTCCAGATGCTTTACTAACACTCTCCCCACTTGGAGAGTCAGTGCCTTTAACCTCCTGTTTGGCCCAGTTTGCAATTTTTGTGGAAAATGAACAGGAATAGGGAGAACCAATGAGAGACTAGCTGGAGGTGTCTGGACGGGCAAATTTAACTCTCATTTCCCACCAGGAAGAGGAATTAACCAAAGGCTCACTGAGATATGCCGGAACCACACTAGGGCCTGAAGCAATCCTGCGGTGTTGCGGCCAGCTCACAAGAAAGCGAGTTGAAGAAAGGAGCTCAGGGGCACTGTCATTCACAAACCTGCAGAGTTATAAATGACAGCTATCGTCCAAAAATATATTGAAGTAAGGCTGCCAAGAGGACTTGAAAGCGTGGCAGAATTGCAGGAAACCGATTTCAGGAGGTAGACTGGAATTGCATATAAAGCATAGGAAAAGAGGCAGAACGTCCACAATGATGCACTTGGCCAAAAGGGCGTATGCGTTTTATCCTGAATATATTCAGGAAAAAACGCATACGCCCTTTTTGGCCACCCAAGCAAGCTTGCAAAGGAAATCTGCACTACAATGAAGTCTCACTGCCCCCCGGTCAAAAGGGACATCTGAAAAAAGTGTAAAATCCAGAAAGGCAGGACAGGCCATGGAGAACTGGGAGCCTTCTTATGCTGATGCGCGGGATGTAAATTTCCAACAGCCACTCTGGAGAAGTGTATGGTGTTTCCTGAAACATCTAAAAAACAAAGCAACAGAGCCTAGGGCACTTCCACTTATGGTCCTATAGCTTAGGGAAATTAAAATCAAAAAGACACAGCTACCCCAAAGTTTGGGAGGGCTCTGTTTACAAGAACCTCGTTTACGGTACAAGTTCAATATCACAGAAAGCGAAAAATGGATAAAGAAGTTGTGGTACTTACGTACAATGCAATATCACTCAGCAATGAAATCTATGTCATCAGGCCAGTAGCAGCATAATGAGTGGATTTAGGTGCGATGATTCTAAGAGAAATAAGTCAAACAGAAAAAGAAACATCATAAGATATCACTAATACACGGAATGTAAACTTGGCTACACAGGAACTGAAGTACAAAACAGAATAGGGTCTCAAATGTAGAAAACCAACTTATGCTTGCTTAAGGGGAAAGGTGAGTTGGGGTGCTGCATAAAACCAGAGATTGAAATTAGCACAGATACCTTTCCATAAGCCAAATATGTAATAGACAAGAGCTACTGCTTGCTCAACGAAGTGGACTCAACACCCCATATTAAACGCCTAAGAATATACCTGACTAGCAAGAATCTTAAAACCTATGGATTTATATGTCTCCGAAAGAGAATCAAGCGTGTGTACAGCGGCATAAACGCAGCAGTGATAGGATTGGTGAGGTTCGGTGAGCAAATGCAGACCCTTTGAAGTCATATTGCATGGCACCCATTCCATGGTTCTCAACTCTCCTGGATTAAAGGATTCTTCCTTCAGCTAAAACATGCATTTGGAACCCAGAGTATGATCCACCGTGTGATCGGGAAACGTGTTCCAATGTGTCTCAGTTTTCGTCCCCTGGTACTCGGGTGCAACTTTCCAGACGCTTTACTAACACTCTCCCCACTTGGAGAGTCAGTGCCTTTAACCTCCTGTTTGGCCCAGTTTGCAATTTCTGCGGAAAATGAACAGGAATAGGGAGAACCAATGAGAGACTAGCTGGAGGTGTCTGGACGGGCAAATTTAACTCTCATTTCCCACCAGGAAGAGGAATTAACCAAAGGCTCAGTGAGATATGCCGGAACCACACTAGGGCCTGAAGCAATCCTGCGGTGTTGCGGCCAGCTCACAAGAAAGCGACTTTAAGAAAGAAGCTCAGGGGCACTGTATTTCACAAACCTGCAGAGTTATAAATGACAGCTATCGTCCAAAAATATATTGAAGTAAGGCTGCCAAGAGGACTTGAAAGCGAGGCAGAATTGTAGGAAACCAATTTCAGGAGGCAGAGGGGAATTGCATGTAAAGCCTAGGAAAAGAGGCAGAACGTCCACAATGATGCACTTAGCCAAAAAGGGCGTATGCGTTTTTTCCTGAATATATTCAGGAAAAAACGCATACGCCCTTTTTGGCCAACCATGCAAGCTTGCAATGGAAATCTGCAGTACAATGAAGTCTCACTGCTCCCCGTTCAAAACGGCCATCTGAAAAAAGTGTAAAATCCAGAAAGGCAGGACAGGCCATGGAGAACTGGCAGCCTTGTTATGCTGATGGGCGGGATGTAAATTGTCAACAGCCACTCTGGAGAAGTGTATGGTGTTTCCTGAAGCATCTATAAAACAAAGCAACAGAGCCTAGGGCACTTCTACTTATGGTCCTATAGCTTAGGGAAATTAAAATCAAAAAGACACAGCCACCCCAAAGTTTGGGACGGCTCTGTTTACAAGAACCTCATTTACGGTACAAGTTCAATATCTCAGAAAGCGAAAAATGGATAAAGAAGTTGTGGAACTTACGTACAATGCAATATCACTCAGCAATGAAATCTATGTCATCAGGCCCATAGAATCATAATGAGTGGATTCAGGTACGATGATTCTAAGTGATTTAAGTCACACAGAAAAAGAAACATCATAAGGTATGACTAATACACGGAATGTAAACATGGCTACACAGGAACTGAATTACAAAACAGAATAGGGTCTCAAATGTAGAAAACCAACTTATGCTTGCTTAAGGGGAAAGGTGAGTTGGGGTGCTGCATAAAACCAGAGATTGAAATTAACACAGATACCTTTCCATAAGCCAAATATGTAATAGACAAGAGCTACTCCTTGCTCAACGAAGGACACTCAACACCACATATTAAACGCCTAAGAATATTCCTGACTAGTAAGAATCTTAAAACCTATGGATTTATATGTCTCCGAAAGCGAATCAAGCGTGTGTACAGCGGCATAAACGCAGCAGAGAAAGGATTGTTGAGGTTCGGTGAGCAAATGCAGACCCTTTGAAGTCATATGGCATGGTACCCATTCCATGGTTCTCAACTCTCCAGGTTTAAGGGATTCTTCCTTCAGCTAAAACATGCATGTGGAACCCAGAGTATGATCCACCGTGTGATCGGGAAATGTGTTCAAATGTGTCTCAGTTTTCGTCTCCTGGTACTCGGGTGCAACATTCCAGACGCTTTACTAACACTCTCCCCACTTGGAGAGTCAGTGCCTTTAACCTCCTGTTTGGCCCAGTTTGCAATTTCTGCGGAAAATGAACAGGAATAGGGAGAACCAATGAGAGACTAGCTGGAGGTGTCTGGACGGGCAAATTTAACTCTCATTTCCCACCAGGAAGAGGAATTAACCAAAGGCTCAGCGTGCCATGCCAGTACCAAACTAGAGCCTGAAGCAATCCTGCACTGTTGCGGCCAGCTCACGAGAAAGCGAGTTGAAGAAAGGAGCTCAGGGGCACTGTAATTCACAAACCTGCAGAGTTCTAAATGACAGCTATCGTCCAAAAATATATTGAAGTAAGGCTGCCAAGAGGACTTGAAAGCGGGGCAGAATTGCAGGAAACCGATTTCAGGAGGTAGACTGGAATTCCATGTAAAGCATAGGAAAAGAGTCAGAACGTCCACAATGATGCACTTGGCCAAAAAGGGCGTATACGTTTTTTCCTGAATATATTCAGGAAAAAACACATACGCACTTTTTGGCCAACCAAGCAAGCTTGCAGAGGAAATCTGCACTACAATGAAGTCTCACTGCCCCCCGGTCAAAAGGGCCATCTGAAAAAAGTGTAAAATCCAGAAAGGCAGGACAGGCCATGGAGAACTGGGAGCCTAGTTAGGCTGATGGGCGGGATGTAAATTGCCAACAGCCACTCTGCAGAAGTGTATGGTGTTTCCTGAAACATCTTAAAAACAAAGCAACAGAGCCTAGGGTACTTCCACTTATGGTCCTATAGCTTAGGGAAATTAAAATCAAACAGACAGAGCCACCACAAAATTTGGGACGGCTTGTTTACAAGAACCTCATTTACGGTACAAGTTCAATATCAGAGAAAGCGAAAAATGGATAAAGAAGTTGTGGTACTAACGTACAATGCAATATCACTCAGCAATGAAATCTATGTCATCAGGCCCATAGCAGGATAATGAGTGGATTCAGGTACGATGATTCTAAGTGAAATAAGTCACACAGAAAAAGAAACATCATAAGATATCACTAATACACGGAATGTAAACTTGGCTACACAGGAACTGAATTACAAAACAGAATAGGGTCTCAAATGTAGAAAACCAACTTATGCTTGCTTAAGGGGAAAGGTGAGTTGGGGTGCTGCATAAAACCAGAGATTGAAATTAGCACAGATACCTTTCCATAAGCCAAATATGTAATAGACAAGAGCTACTGCTTGCTCAACGAAGTGGACTCAACACCCCATATTAAACGCCTAAGAATATACCTGACTAGTAAGAATCTTAAAACCTATGGATTTATATGTCTCCGAAAGAGAATCAAGCGTGTGTACAGTGGCATAAACGCAGCAGTGATAGGATTGGTGAGGTTCGGTGAGCAAATGCAGATCCTTTGAAGTCATATTGCATGGTACCCATTCCATGGTTCTCAACTCTCCAGGTTTAAGGGATTCTTCCTTCAGCTAAAACATGCTTGTGGAACCCAGAGTATGATCCACCATGTGATCGGGAAACGTGTTCAAATGTGTCTCAGTTTTCGTCCCCTGGTACTCGGGTGCAACATTCCAGACGCTTTACTAACACTCTCCCCACTTGGAGAGTCAGCGCCTTTAACCTCCTGTTTGGCCCAGTTTGCAATTTCTGCGGAAAATGAACAGGAATAGGGAGAACCAATGAGAGACTAGCTGGATGTGTCTGGACGGGTAAATTTAACTCTCATTCCCCACCAAGAAGAGGAATTAACCAAAGGCTCAGCGAGCCATGACGGAACCACACTAGGGCCTGAAGCAATCCTGCGGTGTTGCGGCCAGCTCACAAGAAAGCGAGTTGAAGAAAGGAGCTCAGGGGCCCTGTAATTCACACACCTGCAGAGTTATAAATGACAGCTATCATCCAAAAATATATTGAAGTAAGGCTGCCAAGAGGACTTGAAAGCGGGGCAGAATTGCAGGAAACCGATTTCAGGAGGTAGACTGGAATTGCATGTAAAGCATAGGAAAAGAGGCAGAACGTCCACAATGATGCACTTGGCCAAAAAGGGCGTATGCGTTTTTTCCTGAATATATTCAGGAAAAAACCCATACGACCTTTTTGACCAACCAAGCAAGCTTGCAAAGGAAATCTGCACTACAATGAAGTCTCACTGCCCCCCGGTCAAAAGGGCCATCTGAAAAAAGTGTAAAATCCAGAAAGGCAGGACAGGCCATGGAGAACTGGGAACCTTGTTATGCTGATGGGCGTGATGTAAATTGCCAACAGCCACTCTGGAGAAGTGTATGGTGTTTCCTGAAACATCTAAAAAACAAAGCAACAGAGCCTAGGGCACTTCCACTTATGGTCCTATAGCTTAGGGAAATTGAAATCAAAAAGACACAGCCACCCCAAAGTTTGGGCCGGCTCTGTTTACAAGAACCTTGTTTACGGTACAAGTTCAATATCACAGAAAGCGAAAAATGGATAAAGAAGTTGTGGTACTTACGTACAATGCAATATCACTCAGCAATGAAATCTATGTCATCAGGCCAGTAACAGCATAATGAGTGGATTCAGGTACGATAATTCTAAGTGAAATAAGTCACACAGAAAAAGAAACATCATAAGATATCACTAATACACGGAATGTAAGCTTGGCTACACAGGAACTGAATTAGAAAACAGAACACGGTCTCAAATGCAGAAAACCAACTAATGCTTGCTTAAGGGGAAAGGTGAGTTGGGGTGCTGCATAAAACCAGACATTGAAATTAACACAGATACCTTTCCATAAGACAAATATGTAATAGACAAGAGCTACTGCTTGCTCAACGAAGTGGACTCAACACCCCATATTAAACGCCTAAGAATATACTTGACTAGTAAGAATCTTAAAACCTATGGATTTATATGTCTCCGAAAGAGAATCAAGCATGTGTACAGCGGGATAAACGCAGCAGTGATAGGATTGGTGAGGTTCGGTGAGCAAATGCAGACCCTTTGAAGTCATATTGCATGGTACCCATTCCATGGTTCTCAACTCTCCAGGTTTAAGGGATTCTTCCTTCAGCTAAAACATGCATGTGGAACCCAGAGGATGATCCACCGTGTGATCAGGAAACGTGTTCAAATGTGTCTCAGTTTTCGTCCCCTGGTACTCGGGTGCAACATTCCAGACGCTTTACTAACACTCTCCCCACTTGGAGAGTCAGTGCCTTTAACCTCCTGTTTGGCCCAGTTTGCAATTTCTGCGGAAAATGAACAGGAATAGGGAGAACCAATGAGAGACTAGCTGGAGGAGTCTGGACGGGCAAATTTAACTCTCATTTCCCAACAGGAAGAGGAATTAACCAAAGGCTCAGCGAGCCATGCCGGAACCACTCTAGGGCCTGAAGCAATCCTGCGGTGTTGCGGCCAGCTCACAAGAAAGCGAGTTGAAGAAAGGAGCTCAGGGGCCCTGTAATTCACACACCTGCAGAGTTCTAAATGACAGCTATCGTCCAAAAATATATTGAAGTAAGGCTGCCAAGAGGACTTGAAAGCGGGGCAGAATTGCAGGAAACCGATTTCAGGAGGTAGACTGGAATTGCATGTAAAGCATAGGAAAAGAGGCAGAACGTCCACAATGATGCACTTGGCCAAAAAGGGCGTATGCGTTTTTTCCTGAATATATTCAGGAAAAAACGCATACGCCCTTTTTGGCCAACCAAGCAAGCTTGCAAAGGAAATCTGCACTACAATGAAGTCTCACTGCCCCCCGGTCAAAAGGGCCATCTGAAAAAAGTGTAAAATCCAGAAAGGCAGGACAGGCCATGGAGAACTGGGAGCCTTGTTATGCTGATGGGCGTGATGTAAATTGCCAACAGCCACTCTGGAGAAGTGTATGGTGTTTCCTGAAACATCTAAAAAACAAAGCAACAGAGCCTAGGGCACTTCCACTTATGGTCCTATAGCTTAGGGAAATTAAAATCAAAAAGACACAGCCACCCCAAAGTTTGGGACGGCTCTGTTTACAAGGACCTCATTTCCGGTACAAGTTCAATATCGCAGAAAGCGAAAAATGGATAAAGAAGTTGTGGTACTAACGTACAATGCAATATCACTCAGCAATGAAATCTATGTCATCAGGCCAGTAGCAGCATAATGAGTGGATTCAGGTACGATGATTCTAAGTGAAATAAGTCACACAGAAAAAGAAACATCATAAGATATCACTAATACACGGAATGTAAACTTGGCTACACAGGAACTGAATTACAAAACAGAATAGGGTCTCAAATGTAGAAAACCAACTTATGCTTGCTTAAGGGGAAAGGTGAGTTGGGGTGCTGCATAAAACCAGAGATTGAAATTAGCACAGATACCTTTCCATAAGCCAAATATGTAATAGACAAGAGCTACTGCTTGCTCAACGAAGTGGACTCAACACCCCATATTAAACGCCTAAGAATATACCTGACTAGTAAGAATCTTAAAACCTATGGATTTATATGTCTTCGAAAGAGAATCAAGCGTGTGTACAGCGGCATAAATGCAGCAGTGATAGGATTGGTGAGGTTCGGTGAGCAAATGCAGACCCTTTGAAGTCATATTGCATGGTACCCATTCCATGGTTCTCAACTCTCCAGGTTTAAGGGATTCTTCCTTCAGCTAAAACATGCATGTGGAACCCAGAGTATGATCCACCATGTGATCGGGAAACGTGTTCAAATGTGTCTCAGTTTTCGTCCCCTGGTACTCGGGTGCAACATTCCAGACGCTTTACTAACACTCTCCCCACTTGGAGAGTCAGCGCCTTTAACCTCCTGTTTGGCCCAGTTTGCAATTTCTGCGGAAAATGAACAGGAATAGGGAGAACCAATGAGAGACTAGCTGGAGGTGTCTGGACGGGTAAATTTAACTCTCATTCCCCACCAAGAAGAGGAATTAACCAAAGGCTCAGCGAGCCATGGCGGAACCACACTAGGGCCTGAAGCAATCCTGCGGTGTTGCGGCCAGCTCACAAGAAAGCGAGTTGAAGAAAGGAGCTCAGGGGCCCTGTAATTCACACACCTGCAGAGTTATAAATGACAGCTATCATCCAAAAATATATTGAAGTAAGGCTGCCAAGAGGACTTGAAAGCGGGGCAGAATTGCAGGAAACCGATTTCAGGAGGTAGACTGGAATTGCATGTAAAGCATAGGAAAAGAGGCAGAACGTCCACAATGATGCACTTGGCCAAAAAGGGCGTATGCGTTTTTTCCTGAATATACTCAGGAAAAAACTCATATGCACTTTTTGGCCAACCAAGCAAGCTTGCAAAGGAAATCTGAACTACAATGAAGTCTCACTGCCCCCCGGTCAAAAGGGCCATCTGAAAAAAGTGTAAAATCCAGAAAGGCAGGACAGGCCATGGAGAACTGGGAGCCTAGTTAGACTGATGGGCGGGATGTAAATTGCCAACAGCCACTCTGGAGAAGTGTATGGTGTTTCCTGAAACATCTAAAAAACAAAGCAACAGAGCCTAGGGCACTTCCACTTATGGTCCTATAGATTAGGGAAATTAAAATCAAAAAGACACAGCCACCCCAAAGTTTGGGACGGCTCTGTTTACAAGAACCTCGTTTATGGTACAAGTTCAATATCGCAGAAAGCGAAAAATGGATAAAGAAGTTGTGGTACTTACGTACAATGCAATATCACTCAGCAATGAAATCTATGTCATCAGGCCCATAGCAGGATAATGAGTGGATTCAGGTACGATGATTCTAAGTGAAATAAGTCACACAGAAAAAGAAACATCATAAGATATCACTAATACACGGAATGTAAACTTGGCTACACAGGAACTGAATTACAAAACAGAATAGGGTCTCAAATGTAGAAAACCAACTTATGCTTGCTTAAGGGGAAAGGTGAGTTGGGGTGCTGCATAAAACCAGAGATTGAAATTAACACAGATACCTTTCCATAAGCCAAATATGTAATAGACATGAGCTACTCCTTGCTCAACGAAGTGGACTCAACACCCCATATTAAACGCCTAAGAATATACCTGACTAGTAAGAATCTTTAAACCTATGGATTTATATGTCTCCAAAAGAGAATCAAGCGTGTGTACAGCGGCATAAACGCAGCAGTGATAGGATTGGTGAGGTTCGGTGAGCAAATGCAGACCCTTTGAAGTCATATTGCATGGTACCCATTCCATGGTTCTCAACTCTCCAGGTTTAAGGGATTCTTCCTTCAGCTAAAACATGCATGTGGAACCCAGAGGATGATCCACCGTGTGATCGGGAAACGTGTTCATATGTGTCTCAGTTTTCGTCCCCTGGTACTCGGGTGCAACATTCCAGACGCTTTACTAACACTCTCCCCACTTGGAGAGTCAGTGCCTTTAACCTCCTGTTTGGCCCAGTTTGCAATTTCTGCGGAAAATGAACAGGAATAGGGAGAACCAATGAGAGACTAGCTGGAGGAGTCTGGACGGGCAAATTTAACTCTCATTTCCCAACAGGAAGAGGAATTAACCAAAGGCTCAGCGAGCCATGCCGGAACCACTCTAGGGCCTGAAGCAATCCTGCGGTGTTGCGGCCAGCTCACAAGAAAGCGAGTTGAAGAAAGGAGCTCAGGGGCCCTGTAATTCACACACCTGCAGAGTTCTAAATGACAGCTATCGTCCAAAAATATATTGAAGTAAGGCTGCCAAGAGGACTTGAAAGCGGGGCAGAATTGCAGGAAACCGATTTCAGGAGGTAGACTGGAATTGCATGTAAAGCATAGGAAAAGAGGCAGAACGTCCACAATGATGCACTTGGCCAAAAAGGGCGTATGCGTTTTTTCCTGAATATATTCAGGAAAACACGCATACGCCCTTTTTGGCCAACCAAGCAAGCTTGAAAAGGAAATCTGCACTACAATGAAGTCTCACTGCCCCCCGGTCAAAAGGGCCATCTGAAAAAAGTGTAAAATCCAGAAAGGCAGGACAGGCCATGGAGAACTGGGAGCCTTGTTATGCTGATGGGCGGGATGTAAATTGCCAACAGCCACTCTGGAGAAGTGTATGGTGTTTCCTGAAACATCTAAAAAACAAAGCAACAGAGCCTAGGGCACTTCCACTTATGGTCCTATAGCTTAGGGAAATTAAAATCAAAAAGACACAGCCACCCCAAAGTTTGGGACGGCTCTGTTTACAAGAACCTCGGTTACGGTACAAGTTCAATATCACAGAAAGCGAAAAATGGATAAAGAAGTTGTGGTACTAACGTACAATGCAATATCACTCAGCAATGAAATCTATGTCATCAGGCCCATAGCAGCATAATGAGTGGATTCAGGTACGATGATTCTAAGTGAAATAAGTCACACAGAAAAAGAAACATCATAAGATATCACTAATACACAGAATGTAAACTTGGCTACACAGGAACTGAATTACAAAACAGAATAGGGTCTCAAATGTAGAAAACCAACTTATGCTTGCTTAAGGGGAAAGGTGAGTTGGGGTGCTGCATAAAACCAGAGATTGAAATTAGCACAGATACCTTTCCATAAGCCAAATATGTAATAGCCAAGAGCTACTGCTTGCTCAACGAAGTGAACTCAACACCCCATATTAAACGCCTAAGAATATACTTGACTAGTAAGAATCTTAAAACCTATGGATTTATATGTCTCCGAAAGAGAATCAAGCATGTGTACAGCGGCATAAACGCAGCAGTCATAGGATTGGTGAGGTTCGGTGAGCAAATGCAGACCCTTTGAAGTCATATTGCATGGGACCCATTCCATGGGTCTCAACTCTCCACGTTTAAGGGATTCTTCCTTCAGCTAAAACATGCATGTGGAACCCAGAGGATGATCCACCGTGTGATCGGGAAACGTGTTCAAATGTGTCTCAGTTTTCGTCCCCTGGTACTCGGGTGCAACATTCCAGACGCTTTACTAACACTCTCCCCACTTGGAGAGTCAGTGCCTTTAACCTCCTGTTTGGCCCAGTTTGCAATTTCTGCGGAAAATGAACAGGAATAGGGAGAACCAATGAGAGACTAGCTGGAGGAGTCTGGACGGGCAAACTTAACTCTCATTTCCCACCAGGAAGAGGAATTAACCAAAGGCTCAGCGAGCCATGCCGGAACCACACTAGGGCCTGAAGCAATCCTGCGGTGTTGCGGCCAGCTCACAAGAAAGCGAGTTGAAGAAAGGAGCTCAGGGGCCCTGTAATTCACAC
Source organism: Pseudorca crassidens (assembly GCF_039906515.1). Taxonomy (NCBI): domain Eukaryota; kingdom Metazoa; phylum Chordata; class Mammalia; order Artiodactyla; family Delphinidae; genus Pseudorca; species Pseudorca crassidens. The sequence continues at coordinate 2,401,515 of NW_027135939.1, forward strand.
ACCTGCAGAGTTATAAATGACAGCTATCGTCCAAAAATATATTGAAGTAAGGCTGCCAAGAGGACTTGAAAGCAGGGCAGAATTGCAGGAAACCGATTTCAGGAGGTAGACTGGAATTGCATGTAAAGCATAGGAAAAGAGGCAGAACGTCCACAATGATGCACTTGGCCAAAAAGGGCGTATGCGTTTTTTCCTGAATATATTCAGGAAAAAACGCATACGCCCTTTTTGGCCAACCAAGCAAGCTTGCAAAGGAAATCTGCACTACAATGAAGTCTCACTGCCCCCCGGTCAAAAGGGACATCTGAAAAAAGTGTAAAATCCAGAAAGGCAGGACAGGCCATGGAGAACTGGGAGCCTTGTTATGCTGATGGGCGTGATGTAAATTGCCAACAGCCACTCTGGAGAAGTGTATGGTGTTTCCTGAAACATCTAAAAAACAAAGCAACAGAGCCTAGGGCACTTCCACTTATGGTCCTATAGCTTAGGGAAATTAAAATCAAAAAGACACAGCCACCCCAAAGTTTGGGACGGCTCTGTTTACAAGAACCTCGTTTATGGTACAAGTTCAATATCGCAGAAAGCAAAAAATGGATAAAGAAGTTGTGGTACTTACGTACAATGCAATATCACTCAGCAATGAAATCTATGTCATCAGGCCAGTAGCAGCATAATGAGTGGATTCAGGTACGATGATTCTAAGTGAAATAAGTCACACAGAAAAAGAAACATCATAAGATATCACTAATACACGGAATGTAAACTTGGCTACACAGGAACTGAATTACAAAACAGAATAGGGTCTCAAATGTAGAAAACCAACTTATGCTTGCTTAAGGGGAAAGGTGAGTTGGGGTGCTGCATAAAACCAGAGATTGAAATTAACACAGATACCTTTCCATAAGCCAAATATGTAATAGACATGAGCTACTCCTTGCTCAACGAAGTGGACTCAACACCCCATATTAAACGCCTAAGAATATACCTGACTAGTAAGAATCTTAAAACCTATGGATTTATATGTCTCCAAAAGAGAATCCAGCGTGTGTACAGTGACATAAAAGCAGCAGTGATAGGATTGGTGAGGTTCGGTGAGCAAATGCAGACCCTTTGAAGTCATATTGCATGGTACCCATTCCATGGTTCTCAACTCTCCAGGTTTAAGGGATTCTTCCTTCAGTTAAAACATGCATGTGGAACCCAGAGTATGATCCACCGTGTGATTGGGAAACGTGTTCAAATGTGTCTCAGTTTTCGTCCCCTGGTACTTGGGTGCAACATTCCAGACGCTTTACTAACACTCTCCCCACTTGGAGAGTCAGTGCCTTTAACCTCCTGTTTGGCCCAGTTTGCAATTTCTGCAGAAAATGAACAGGAATAGGGAGAACCAATGAGAGACTAGCTGGAGGTGTCTGGACGGGCAAATTTAACTCTCATTTCCCACCAAGAAGAGGAATTAACCAAAGGCTCAGCGTGCCATGCAGGAACCACACTAGGGCCTGAAGCAATCCTGCGGTGTTGCGGCCAGCTCACAAGAAAACGAGTTGAAGAAAGGAGCTCAGGGGCACTGTAATTCACAAACCTGCAGAGTTATAAATGACAGCTATCGTCCAAAAATATATTGAAGTAAGGCAGCCAAGAGGACTTGAAAGTTGGGCAGAATTGCAGGAAACCGATTTCAGGAGGTAGACAGGAATTTCATGTAAAGCATAGGAAAAGAGGCAGAACGTCCACAATGATGCACTTGGCCAAAAAGGGCGTATGCGTTTTTTCCTGAATATATTCAGGAAAAAACCCATACGACCTTTTTGACCAACCAAGCAAGCTTGCAAAGGAAATCTGCACTACAATGAAGTCTCACTGCCCCCCGGTCAAAAGGGCCATCTGAAAAAAGTGTAAAATCCAGAAAGGCAGGACAGGCCATGGAGAACTGGGAACCTTGTTATGCTGATGGGCGTGATGTAAATTGCCAACAGCCACTCTGGAGAAGTGTATGGTGTTTCCTGAAACATCTAAAAAACAAAGCAACAGAGCCTAGGGCACTTCCACTTATGGTCCTATAGCTTAGGGAAATTGAAATCAAAAAGACACAGCCACCCCAAAGTTTGGGCCGGCTCTGTTTACAAGAACCTTGTTTACGGTACAAGTTCAATATCACAGAAAGCGAAAAATGGATAAAGAAGTTGTGGTACTTACGTACAATGCAATATCACTCAGCAATGAAATCTATGTCATCAGGCCAGTAACAGCATAATGAGTGGATTCAGGTACGATAATTCTAAGTTAAATAAGTCACACAGAAAAAGAAACATCATAAGTTATCACTAATACATGGAATATAAACTTGGCTACACAGGAACTGAATTACAAAACAGAATAGGGTCTCAAATGTAGAAAACCAACTTATGCTTGCTTAAGGGGAAAGGTGAGTTGGGGTGCTGCATAAAACCAGAGATTGAAATTAGCAGAGATACCTTTCCATAAGCCAAATATGTAATAGACAAGAGCTACTGCTTGCTCAACGAAGTGGACTCAACACCCCATATTAAACGCCTAAGAATATACCTGACTAGTAAGAATCTTTAAACCTATGGATTTATATGTCTCCAAAAGAGAATCAAGCGTGTGTACAGCGGCATAAACGCAGCAGTGATAGGATTGGTGAGGTTCGGTGAGCAAATGCAGACCCTTTGAAGTCATATTGCATGGTACCCATTCCATGGTTCTCAACTCTCCAGGTTTAAGGGATTCTTCCTTCAGCTAAAACATGCATGTGGAACCCAGAGTATGATCCACCGTGTGATCGAGAAACGTGTTCAAATGTGTCTCAGTTTTCGTCCCCTGGTACTCGGGTGCAACATTCCAGACGCTTTACTAACACTCTCCCCACTTGGAGAGTCAGTGCCTTTAACCTCCTGTTTGGCCCAGTTTGCAATTTCTGCGGAAAATGAACAGGAATAGGGAGAACCAATGAGAGACTAGCTGGAGGAGTCTGGACGGGCAAATTTAACTCTCATTTCCCAACAGGAAGAGGAATTAACCAAAGGCTCAGCGAGCCATGCCGGAACCACTCTAGGGCCTGAAGCAATCCTGCGGTGTTGCGGCCAGCTCACAAGAAAGCGAGTTGAAGAAAGGAGCTCAGGGGCCCTGTAATTCACACACCTGCAGAGTTCTAAATGACAGCTATCGTCCAAAAATATATTGAAGTAAGGCTGCCAAGAGGACTTGAAAGCGGGGCAGAATTGCAGGAAACCGATTTCAGGAGGTAGACTGGAATTGCATGTAAAGCATAGGAAAAGAGGCAGAACGTCCACAATGATGCACTTGGCCAAAAAGGGCGTATGCGTTTTTTCCTGAATATATTCAGGAAAAACCGCATACGCCCTTTTTGGCCAACCAAGCAAGCTTGAAAAGGAAATCTGCACTACAATGAAGTCTCACTGCCCCCTGGTCAAAAGGGCCATCTGAAAAAAGTGTAAAATCCAGAAAGGCAGGACAGGCCATGGAGAACTGGGAGCCTTGTTATGCTGATGGGCGGGATGTAAATTGCCAACAGCCACTCTGGAGAAGTGTATGGTGTTTCCTGAAACATCTAAAAAACAAAGCAACAGAGCCTAGGGCACTTCCACTTATGGTCCTATAGCTTAGGGAAATTAAAATCAAAAAGACACAGCCACCCCAAAGTTTGGGACGGCTCTGTTTACAAGAACCTCGTTTCCGGTACAAGTTCAATATCACAGAAAGCGAAAAATGGATAAAGAAGTTGTGGTACTAACGTACAATGCAATATCACTCAGCAATGAAATCTATGTCATCAGGCCCATAGCAGCATAATGAGTGGATTCAGGTACGATGATTCTAAGTGAAATAAGTCACACAGAAAAAGAAACATCATAAGATATCACTAATACACGGAATGTAAACTTGGCTACACAGGAACTGAATTACAAAACAGAATAGGGTCTCAAATGTAGAAAACCAACTTATGCTTGCTTAAGGGGAAAGGTGTGTTGGGGTGCTGCATAAAACCAGAGATTGAAATTAGCACAGATACCTTTCCATAAGCCAAATATGTAATAGCCAAGAGCTACTGCTTGCTCAACGCAGTGGACTCAACACCCCATATTAAACGCCTAAGAATATACTTGACTAGTAAGAATCTTAAAACCTATGGATTTATATGTCTCCGAAAGAGAATCAAGCATGTGTACAGCGGCATAAACGCAGCAGTGATAGGATTGGTGAGGTTCGGTGAGCAAATGCAGACCCTTTGAAGTCATATTGCATGGGACCCATTCCATGGGTCTCAACTCTCCACGTTTAAGGGATTCTTCCTTCAGCTAAAACATGCATGTGGAACCCAGAGGATGATCCACCGTGTGATCGGGAAACGTGTTCAAATGTGTCTCAGTTTTCGTCCCCTGGTACTCGGGTGCAACATTCCAGACGCTTTACTAACACTCTCCCCACTTGGAGAGTCAGTGCCTTTAACCTCCTGTTTGGCCCAGTTTGCAATTTCTGCGGAAAATGAACAGGAATAGGGAGAACCAATGAGAGACTAGCTGGAGGAGTCTGGACGGGCAAACTTAACTCTCATTTCCCACCAGGAAGAGGAATTAACCAAAGGCTCAGCGAGCCATGCCGGAACCACACTAGGGCCTGAAGCAATCCTGCGGTGTTGCGGCCAGCTCACAAGAAAGCGAGTTGAAGAAAGGAGCTCAGGGGCCCTGTAATTCACACACCTGCAGAGTTATAAATGACAGCTATCGTCCAAAAATATATTGAAGTAAGGCTGCCAAGAGGACTTGAAAGCAGGGCAGAATTGCAGGAAACCGATTTCAGGAGGTAGACTGGAATTGCATGTAAAGCATAGGAAAAGAGGCAGAACGTCCACAATGATGCACTTGGCCAAAAAGGGCGTATGCGTTTTTTCCTGAATATATTCAGGAAAAAACGCATACACCCTTTTTGGCCAACCAAGCAAGCTTGCAAAGGAAATCTGCACTACAATGAAGTCTCACTGCCCCCCGGTCAAAAGGGCCATCTGAAAAAAGTGTAAAATCCAGAAAGGCAGGACAGGCCATGGAGAACTGGGAGCCTTGTTATGCTGATGGGCGTGATGTAAATTGCCAACAGCCACTCTGGAGAAGTGTATGGTGTTTCCTGAAACATCTAAAAAACAAAGCAACAGAGCCTAGGGCACTTCCACTTATGGTCCTATAGCTTAGGGAAATTAAAATCAAAAAGACACAGCCACTCCAAAGTTTGGGACGGCTCTGTTTACAAGGACCTCATTTCCGGTACAAGTTCAATATCGCAGAAAGCGAAAAATGGATAAAGAAGTTGTGGTACTAACGTACAATGCAATATCACTGAGCAATGAAATCTCTGTCATCAGGCCCATAGCAGCATAATGAGTGGATTCAGGTACGATGATTCTAAGTGAAATAAGTCACACAGAAAAAGAAACATCATAAGATATCACTAATACACGGAATGTAAACTTGGCTACACAGGAACTGAATTACAAAACAGAATAGGGTCTCAAATGTAGAAAACCAACTTATGCTTGCTTAAGGGGAAAGGTGAGTTGGGGTGCTGCATAAAACCAGAGATTGAAATTAGCACAGATACCCTTCCATAAGCCAAATATGTAATAGCCAAGAGCTACTGCTTGCTCAACGAAGTGGACACAACACCCCATATTAAACGCCTAAGAATATACTTGACTAGTAAGAAACTTAAAACCTATGGATTTATATGTCTCCGAAAGAGAATCAAGCATGTGTACAGCGGCATAAACGCAGCAGTGATAGGATTGGTGAGGTTCAGTGAGCAAATGCAGACCCTTTGAAGTCATATTGCATGGTACCCATTCCATGGTTCTCAACTCTCCAGGTTTAAGGGATTCTTCCTTCAGCTAAAACATGCAAGTGGAACCCAGAGGATGATCTACCGTGTGATCGGGAAACGTGTTCAAATGTGTCTCAGTTTTCGTCCCCTGGTACTCGGGTGCAACATTCCAGACGCTTTACTAACACTCTCCCCACTTGGAGAGTCAGTGCCTTTAACCTCCTGTTTGGCCCAGTTTGCAATTTCTGCGGAAAATGAACAGGAATAGGGAGAACCAATGAGAGACTAGCTGGAGGTGTCTGGACGGGCAAATTTAACTCTCATTTCCCACCAAGAAGAGGAATTAACCAAAGGCTCAGCGAGCCATGCCGGAACCACACTTGAGCCTGAAGCAATCCTGCGGTTTTGCGGCCAGCTCACAAGAAAGCGAGTTGAAGAAAGGAGCTCAGGGGCCCTGTAATTCACACACCTGCAGAGTTCTAAATGACAGCTATCGTCCAAAAATATATTGAAGTAAGGCTGCCAAGAGGACTTGAAAGCGTGGCTGAATTGCAGGAAACCGATTTCAGGAGGTAGACTGGAATTGCATGTAAAGCATAGGAAAAGAGGCAGAACGTCCACAATGATGCACTTGGCCAAAAAGGGCGTATGCGTTTATTGCTGAATATATTCAGGAAAAAACGCATACGCCCTTTTTGGCCAACCAAGCAAGCTTGCAAAGGAAATCTGCACTACAATGAAGTCTCACTGCCCCCCGGTCAAAAGGGCCATCTGAAAAAAGTGTAAAATCCAAAAAGGCAGGACAGGCCATGGAGAACTGGGAGACTTGTTATGCTGATGGGCATGATGTAAATTGCCAACAGCCACTCTGGAGAAGTGTATGGTGTTTCCTGAAACATCTAAAAAACAAAGCAACAGAGCCTAGGGCACTTCCACTTATGGTCCTATAGATTAGGGAAATTAAAATCAAAAAGACACAGCCACCAGTAAGTTTGGGACGGCTCTGTTTACAAGAACCTCGTTTACGGTACAAGTTCAATATCGCAGAAAGCGAAAAATGGATAAAGAAGTTGTGGTACTTACGTACAATGCAATATCACTCAGCAATGAAATCTATGTCATCAGGCCAGTAGCAGCATAATGAGTGGATTCAGGTACGATGATTCTAAGTGAAATAAGTCACACAGAAAAAGAAACATCATAAGATATCACTAATACACGGAATGTAAACTTGGCTACACAGGAACTGAATTACAAAACAGAATAGGGTCTCAAATGTAGAAAACCAACTTATGCTTGCTTAAGGGGAAAGGTGAGTTGGGGTGCTGCATAAAACCAGAGATTGAAATTACCACAGATACCTTTCCATAAGCCAAATATGTAATAGACAAGAGCTACTGCTTGCTCAATGAAGTGGACTCAACACCCCATATTAAACCCCTAAGAATATACCTGACTAGTAAGAATCTTAAAACCTATGGATTTATATGTCTTCGAAAGAGAATCAAGCGTGTGTACAGTGGCATAAACGCAGCAGTGATAGGATTGGTGAGGTTCGGTGAGCAAATGCAGACCCTTTGAAGTCATATTGCATGGTACCCATTCCATGGTTCTCAACTCTCCAGGTTTAAGGGATTCTTCCTTCAGCTAAAACATGCATGTGGAACCCAGAGGATGATCCACCGTGTGATCAGGAAACGTGTTCAAATGTGTCTCAGTTTTCGTCCCCTGGTACTCGGGTGCAACATTCCAGACGCTTTACTAACACTCTCCCCACTTGGAGAGTCAGTGCCTTTAACCTCCTGTTTGGCCCAGTTTGCAATTTCTGCGGAAAATGAACAGGAATAGGGAGAACTAATGAGAGACTAGCTGGAGGAGTCTGGACGGGCCAATTTAACTCTCATTTCCCAACAGGAAGAGGAATTAACCAAAGGCTCAGCGAGCCATGCCGGAATCACACTAGGGCCTGAAGCAATCCTGCGGTGTTGCGGCCAGCTCACAAGAAAGCGAGTTGAAGAAAGGAGCTCAAGGGCCCTGTAATTCACACACCTGCAGAGTTCTAAATGACAGCTAACGTCCAAAAATATATTGAAGTAAGGCTGCCAAGAGGACTTGAAAGCAGGGCAGAATTGCAGGAAACCGATTTCAGGAGGTAGACTGGAATTGCACGTAAAGCATAGGAAAAGAGGCAGAACGTCCACAATGATGCACTTGGCCAAAAAGGGCATATGCGTTTTTTCCTGAATATATTCAGGAAAAAACGCATACGCCCTTTTTGGCCAACCAAGCAAGCTTGCAAAGGAAATCTGCACTACAATGAAGTCTCACTGCCCCCCGGTCAAAAGGGCCATCTGAAAAAAGTGTAAAATCCAGAAAGGCGGAAAGGCCATGGAGAACTGGGAGCCTTGTTATGCTGATGGGCGGGATGTAAATTGCCAACAGCCACTCTGGAGAAGTGTATGGTGTTTCCTGAAACATCTAAAAAACAAAGCAACAGAGCCTAGGGCACTTCCACTTATGGTCCTATAGCTTAGGGAAATTAAAATCAAAAAGACACAGCCACCCCAAAGTTTGGGACGGCTCTGTTTACAAGAACCTCGTTTCCGGTACAAGTTCAATATCGCAGAAAGCGAAAAATGGATAAAGAAGTTGTGGTACTAACGTACAATGCAATATCACTGAGCAATGAAATCTCTGTCATCAGGCCCATAGCAGCATAATGAGTGGATTCAGGTACGATGATTCTAAGTGAAATAAGTCACACAGAAAAAGAAACATCATAAGATATCACTAATACACGGAATGTAAACTTGGCTACACAGGAACTGAATTACAAAACAGAATAGGGTCTCAAATGTAGAAAACCAACTTATGCTTGCTTAAGGGGAAAGGTAAGTTGGGGTGCTGCATAAAACCAGAGATTGAAATTAGCACAGATACCTTTCCATAAGCCAAATATGTAATAGCCAAGAGCTACTGCTTGCTCAACGAAGTGGACACAACACCCCATATTAAATGCCTAAGAATATACTTGACTAGTAAGAAACTTAAAACCTATGGATTTATATGTCTCCGAAAGAGAATCAAGCATGTGTACAGCGGCATAAACGCAGCAGTGATAGGATTGGTGAGGTTCAGTGAGCAAATGCAGACCCTTTGAAGTCATATTGTATGGTACCCATTCCATGGGTCTCAACTCTGCAGGTTTAAGGGATTCTTCCTTCAGCTAAAACATGCATGTGGAACCCAGAGGATGATCTACCGTGTGATCGGGAAACGTGTTCAAATGTGTCTCAGTTTTCGTCCCCTGGTACTCGGGTGCAACATTCCAGACGCTTTACTAACACTCTCCCCACTTGGAGAGTCAGTGCCTTTAAACTCCTGTTTGGCCCAGTTTGCAATTTCTGCGGAAAATGAACAGGAATAGGGAGAACCAATGAGAGACTAGCTGGAGGTGTCTGGACAGGTAAATTTAACTCTCATTTCCCACCAAGAAGAGGAATTAACCAAAGGCTCAGCGAGCCACGCCAGAACCACACTAGGGCCTGAAGCAATCCTGCGGTGTTGCGGCCAGCTCACAAGAAAGCGAGTTGAAGAAAGGAGCTCAGGGGCCCTGTAATTCACACACCTGCAGAGTTATAAATGACAGCTATCGTCCAAAAATATATTGAAGTAAGGCTGCCAAGAGGACTTGAAAGCGGGGCAGAATTGCAGGAAACCGATTTCAGGAGGTAGACTGGAATTGCATGTAAAGCATAGGAAAAGAGGCAGAACGTCCACAATGATGCACTTGGCCAAAAAGGGCGTATGCGTTTATTCCTGAATATATTCAGGAAAAAACGCATACGCCCTTTTTGGCCAACCAAGCAAGCTTGCAAAGGAAATCTGCACTACAATGAAGTCTCACTGCCCCCCGGTCAAAAGGGCCATCTGAAAAAAGTGTAAAATCCAGAAAGGCAGGACAGGCCATGGAGAACTGGGAGCCTTCTTATGCTGATGGGCATGATGTAAATTGCCAACAGCCACTCTGGAGAAGTGTATGGTGTTTCCTGAAACATCTAAAAAACAAAGCAACAGAGCCTAGGGCACTTCCACTTATGGTCCTATAGATTAGGGAAATTAAAATCAAAAAGACACAGCCACCAGTAAGTTTGGGACGGCTCTGTTTACAAGAACCTCGTTTACGGTACAAGTTCAATATCGCAGAAAGCGAAAAATGGATAAAGAAGTTGTGGTACTTACGTACAATGCAATATCACTCAGCAATGAAATCTATGTCATCAGGCCAGTAGCAGCATAATGAGTGGATTCAGGTACGATGATTCTAAGTGAAATAAGTCACACAGAAAAATAAACATCATAAGATATCACTAATACACGGAATGTAAACTTGGCTACACAGGAACTGAATTACAAAACAGAATAGGGTCTCAAATGTAGAAAACCAACTTATGCTTGCTTAAGGGGAAAGGTGAGTTGGGGTGCTGCATAAAACCAGAGGTTGAAATTACCACAGATACCTTTCCATAAGCCAAATATGTAATAGACAAGAGCTACTGCTTGCTCAACGAAGTGGACTCAACACCCCATATTAAACGCCTAAGAATATACCTGACTAGTAAGAATCTTAAAACCTATGGATTTATATGTCTTCGAAAGAGAATCAAGCGTGTGTACAGCGGCATAAATGCAGCAGTGATAGGATTGGTGAGGTCCGGTGAGCAAATGCAGACCCTTTGAAGTCATATTGCATGGTACCCATTCCATGGTTCTCAACTCTCCAGGTTTAAGGGATTCTTCTTTCAGCTAAAACATGCATGTGGAACCCAGAGGATAATCCACCGTGTGATCGGGAAACGTGTTCAAATGTGTCTCAGTTTTCGTCCCCTGGTACTCGGGTGCAACATTCCTGACGATTTACTAACACTCTCCCCACTTGGAGAGTCAGGGCCTTTAACCTCCTGTTTGGCCCAGTTTGCAATTTCTGCGGAAAATGAACAGGAATAGGGAGAACCAATGAGAGACTAGCTGGAGGAGTCTGGACGGGCAAATTTAACTCTCATTTCCCAAAAGGAAGAGGAATTAACCAAAGGCTCAGCGAGCCATGCCTGAACCACACTAGGGCCTGAAGCAATCCTGCGGTGTTGCGGCCAGCTCACAAGAAAGCGAGTTGAAGAAAGGAGCTCAAGGGCCCTGTAATTCACACACCTGCAGAGTTCTAAATGACAGCTATCGTCCAAAAATATATTGAAGTAAGGCTGCCAAGAGGACTTGAAAGCGGGGCAGAATTGCAGGAAACCGATTTCAGGAGGTAGACTGGAATTGCATGTAAAGCATAGGAAAAGAGGCAGAACGTCCACAATGATGCACCTGGCCAAAAAGGGCGTATGCGTTTTTTCCTGAATATATTCAGGAAAAAACGCATACGCACTTTTTGGCCAACCAAGCAAGCTTGCAAAGGAAATCTGCACTACAATGAAGTCTCACTGCCCCCCGGTCAAAAGGGCCATCTGAAAAAAGTGTAAAATCCAGAAAGGCAGGACAGGCCATGGAGAACTGGGAGCCTTGTTATGCTGATGGGCATGATGTAAATTGCCAACAGCCACTCTGGAGAAGTGTATGGTGTTTCCTGAAACATCTAAAAAACAAAGCAACAGAGCCTAGGGCACTTCCACTTATGGTCCTATAGATTAGGGAAATTAAAATCAAAAAGACACAGCCACCAGTAAGTTTGGGACGTCTCTGTTTACAAGAACCTCGTTTACGGTACAAGTTCAATATCGCAGAAAACGAAAAATGGATAAAGAAGTTGTGGTACTTACGTACAATGCAATATCACTCAGCAATGAAATCTATGTCATCAGGTCAGTAGCAGCATAATGAGTGGATTCAGGTACGATGATTCTAAGTGAAATAAGTCACACAGAAAAAGAAACATCATAAGATATCACTAATACACGGAATGTAAACTTGGCTACACAGGAACTGAATTACAAAACAGAATAGGGTCTCAAATGTAGAAAACCAACTTATGCTTGCTTAAGGGGAAAGGTGAGTTGGGGTGCTGCATAAAACCAGAGATTGAAATTAGCACAGATAACTTTCCATAAGCCAAATATGTAATAGACAAGAGCTACTGCTTCCTCAACGAAGTGGACTCAACACCCCATATTAACTGCCTAAGAATATACCTGACTAGTAAGAATCTTAAAACCTATGGATTTATATGTCTCCGAAAGAGAATCAAGCGTGTGTACAGCGGCATAAACGCAGCAGTGATAGGATTGGTGAGGTTCGGTGAGCAAATGCAGACCCTTTGAAGTCATATTGCATGGGACCCATTCCATGGGTCTCAACTCTCCAGGTTTAAGGGATTCTTCCTTCAGCTAAAACATGCATGTGGAACCCAGAGTATGATCCACCGTGTGATCGGGAAACGTGTTCAAATGTGTCTCAGTTTTCGTCCCCTGGTACTCGGGTGCAACATTCCAGACGCTTTACTAACACTCTCCCCACTTGAGAGTCAGTGCCTTTAACCTCCTGTTTGGCCCAGTTTGCAATTTCTGCGGAAAATGAACAGGAATAGTGAGAACCAATGAGAGACTAGCTGGAGGAGTCTAGACGGGCAAATTTAACTCTCATTTCCCACCAGGAAGAGGAATTAACCAAAGACTCAGCGAGCCATGCAGGAACCACACTAGGGCCTGAAGCAATCCTGCGGTGTTGCGGCCAGCTCACAAGAAAGCGAGTTGAAGAAAGGAGCTCAGGGGCACTGTAATTCACACACCTGCAGAGTTCTAAATGACAGCTATCGTCCAAAAATATATTGAAGTTAGGCTGCCAGGAGGACTTGAAAGTGGGGCAGAATTGCAGGAAACCGATTTCAGGAGGTAGACAGGAATTGCATGTAAAGCATAGGAAAAGAGGCAGAACGTCCACAATGATGCACTTGGCCAAAAAGGGCATATGCGTTTTTTCCTGAATATATTCAGGAAAAAACGCATACGCCCTTTTTGGCCAACCAAGCAAGCTTGCAAAGGAAATCTGCACTACAATGAAGTCTCACTGCCCCCCGGTCAAAAGGGACATCTGAAAAAAGTGTAAAATCCAGAAAGACAGGACAGGCCATGGAGAACTGGGAGCCTTGTTATGCTGATGGGCGTGATGTAAATTGCCAACAGCCACTCTGGAGAAGTGTATGGTGTTTCCTGAAACATCTAAAAAACAAAGCAACAGAGCCTAGGGCACTTCCACTTATGGTCCTATAGCTTAGGGAAATTAAAATCAAAAAGACACAGCCACCCCAAAGTTTGGGACAGCTCTGTTTACAAGAACGTCGTTTCCGGTACAAGTTCAATATCGCAGAAAGCGAAAAATGGATAAAGAAGTTGTGGTACTAACGTACAATGCAATATCACTCAGCAATGAAATCTCTGTCATCAGGCCCATAGCAGCATAATGAGTGGATTCAGGTACGATGATTCTAAGTGAAATAAGTCACACAGAAAAAGAAACATCATAAGATATCACTAATACACGGAATGTAAACTTGGCTACACAGGAACTGAATTACAAAACAGAATAGGGTCTCAAATGCAGAAAACCAACTTTTGCTTGCTTAAGGGGAAAGGTGAGTTGGGGTGCTGCATAAAACCAGAGATTGAAATTAGCACAGATACCTTTCCATAAGCCAAATATGTAATAGCCAAGAGCTACTGCTTGCTCAACGAAGTGGACTCAACACCACATATTAAACGCCTAAGAATATACTTGACTAGTAAGAATCTTAAAACCTATGGATTTATATGTCTCCGAAAGAGAATCAAGCATGTGTACAGCGGCATAAACGCAGCAGTGATAGGATTGGTGAGGTTCGGTGAGCAAATGCAGACCCTTTGAAGTCATATTGCATGGTACCCATTCCATGGGTCTCAACTCTCCACGTTTAAGGGATTCTTCCTTCAGCTAAAACATGCATGTGGAACCCAGAGGATGATCCACCGTGTGATCGGGAAACGTGTTCAAATGTGTCTCAGTTTTCATCCCCTGGTACTCGGGTGCAACATTCCAGACGCTTTACTAACACTCTCCCCACTTGGAGAGTCAGTGCATTTAACCTCCTGTTTGGCCCAGTTTGCAATTTCTGCGGAAAATGAACAGGAATAGGGAGAACCAATGAGAGACTAGCTGGAGGAGTCTGGACGGGCAAATTTAACTCTCATTTCCCACCAGGAAGAGGAATTAACCAAAGGCTCAGCGAGACATGCCGGAACCACTCTAGGGCCTGAAGCAATCCTGCGGTGTTGCGGCCAGCTCACAAGAAAGCGAGTTGAAGAAAGGAGCTCAGGGGCACTGTAATTCACACACCTGCAGAGTTCTAAATGACAGCTATCGTCCAAAAATATATTGAAGTAAGGCTGCCAAGAGGACTTGAAAGCGGGGCAGAATTGCAGGAAACCGATTTCAGGAGGTAGACTGGAATTGCATGTAAAGCATAGGAAAAGAGGCAGAACGTCCACAATGATGCACTTGGCCAAAAAGGGCGTATGCGTTTTTTCCTGAATATATTCAGGAAAAAACGCATACGCCCTTTTTGGCCAACCAAGCAAGCTTGCAAAGGAAATCTGCACTACAATGAAGTCTCACTGCCCCCCGGTCAAAAGGGCCATCTGAAAAAAGTGTAAAATCCAGAAAGGCAGGACAAGCCATGGAGAACTGGGAGCCTTGTTATGCTGATGGGCGGGATGTAAATTGCCAACAGCCACTCTGGAGAAGTGTATGGTGTTTCCTGAAACATCTAAAAAACAAAGCAACAGAGCCTAGGGCACTTCCACTTATGGTCCTATAGCTTAGGGAAATTAAAATCAAAAAGACACAGCCACCCCAAAGTTTGGGACGGCTCTGTTTACAAGAACCTCGTTTACGGTACAAGTTCAATATCGCAGAAAGTGAAAAATGGATAAAGAAGTTGTGGTACTAACGTACAATGCAATATCACTCAGCAATGAAATCTCTGTCATCAGGCCCATAGCAGCATAATGAGTGGATTCAGGTACGATGATTCTAAGTGAAATATGTCACACAAAAAAAGAAACATCATAAGATATCACTAATACACGGAATGTAAACTTGGCTACACAGGAACTGAATTACAAAACAGAATAGGGTCTCAAATGTAGAAAACCAACTTATGCTTGCTTAAGGGGAAAGGTGAGTTGGGGTGCTGCATAAAACCAGAGATTGAAATTAGCACAGATACCTTTCCATAAGCCAAATATGTAATAGACAAGAGCTACTGCTTGCTCAACGAAGTGGACACAACACCCCATATTAAACGCCTAAGAATATACTTGACTAGTAAGAAACTTAAAACCTATGGATTTATATGTCTCCGAAAGAGAATCAAGCATGTGTACAGCGGCATAAACGCAGCAGTGATAGGATTGGTGAGGTTCAGTGAGCAAATGCAGACCCTTTGAAGTCATATTGCATGGTACCCATTCCATGGGTCTCAACTCTCCAGGTTTAAGGGATTCTTCCTTCAGCTAAAACATGCATGTGGAACCCAGAGTATGATCTACCGTGTGATCGGGAATCGTGTTCAAATGTGTCTCAGTTTTTGTCCCCTGGTACTCGGGTGCAACATTCCAGACGCTTTACTAACACTCTCCCCACTTGGAGAGTCAGTGCCTTTAACCTCCTGTTTGGCCCAGTTTGCAATTTCTGCGGAAAATGAACAGGAATAGGGAGAACGAATGAGAGACTAGCTGGAGGGGTCTGGACAGGTAAATTTAACTCTCATTTCCCACCAAGAAGAGGAATTAACCAAAGGCTCAGCGAGCCATGCCGGAACCACACTAGGGCCTGAAGCAATCCTGCAGTGTTGCGGCCAGCTCACAAGAAAGCGAGTTGAAGAAAGGAGCTCAGGGGCCCTGTAATTCACACACCTGCAGAGTTCTAAATGACAGCTATCGTCCAAAAATATATTGAAGTAAGGCTGCCAAGAGGACTTGAAAGCGGGGCAGAATTGCAGGAAACCGATTTCAGGAGGTAGACTGGAATTGCATGTAAAGCATAGGAAAAGAGGCAGAACGTCCACAATGATGCACTTGGCCAAAAAGGGCGTATGCGTTTTTTCCTGAATATATTCAGGAAAAAACGCATACGCCCTTTTTGGCCAACCAAGCAAGCTTGCAAAGGAAATCTGCACTACAATGAAGTCTCACTGCCCCCCGGTCAAAAGGGCCATCTGAAAAAAGTGTAAAATCCAGAAAGGCAGGACAGGCCATGGAGAACTGGGAGCCTTGTTATGCTGATGGGCATGATGTGAATTGCCAACAGCCACTCTGGAGAAGTGTATGGTGTTTCCTGAAACATCTAAAAAACAAAGCAACAGAGCCTAGGGCACTTCCATTTTTAGTCCTATAGATTAGGGAAATTAAAATCAAAAAGACACAGCCACCAGTAAGTTTGGGACGGCTCTGTTTACAAGAACCTCGTTTACGGTACAAGTTCAATATCGCAGAAAGCGAAAAATGGATAAAGAAGTTGTGGTACTTACGTACAATGCAATATCACTCAGCAATGAAATCTATGTCATCAGGCCAGTAGCAGCATAATGAGTGGATTCAGGTACGATGATTCTAAGTGAAATAAGTCACACAGAAAAAGAAACATCATAAGATATCACTAATACACGGAATGTAAACTTGGCTACACAGGAACTGAATTACAAAACAGAATAGGGTCTCAAATGTAGAAAACCAACTTATGCTTGCTTAAGGGGAAAGGTGAGTTGGGGTGCTGCATAAAACCAGAGATTGAAATTAGCACAGATACCTTTCCATAAGCCAAATATGTAATAGACAAGAGCTACTGCTTGCTCAATGAAGTGGACTCAACACCCCATATTAAACGCCTAAGAATATACCTGACTAGTAAGAATCTTAAAACCTATGGATTTATATGTCTTCGAAAGAGAATCAAGCGTGTGTACAGTGTCATAAACGCAGCAGTGATAGGATTGGTGAGGTTCGGTGAGCAAATGCAGACCCTTTGAAGTCATATTGCATGGTACCCATTCCATGGGTCTCAACTCTCCAGGTTTAAGGGATTCTTCCTTCAGCTAAAACATGCATGTGGAACCCAGAGGATGATCCACCGTGTGATCGGGAAACGTGTTCAAATGTGTCTCAGTTTTCGTCCCCTGGTACTCGGGTGCAACATTCCAGACGCTTTACTAACACTCTCCCCACTTGGAGAGTCAGTGCCTTTAACCTCCTGTTTGGCCCAGTTTGCAATTTCTGCAGAAAATGAGCAGGAATAGGGAGAACCAATGAGAGACTAGCTGGAGGAGTCTGGACGGGCAAATTTAACTCTCATTTCCCAACAGGAAGAGGAATTAACCAAAGGCTCAGCGAGCCATGCCGGAATCACACTAGGGCCTGAAGCAATCCTGCGGTGTTGCGGCCAGCTCACAAGAAAGCGAGTTGAAGAAAGGAGCTCAAGGGCCCTGTAATTCACACACGTGCAGAGTTCTAAATGACAGCTATCGTCCAAAAATATATTGAAGTAAGGCTGCCAAGAGGACTTGAAAGCGGGGCAGAATTGCAGGAAACCGATTTCAGGAGGTAGACTGGAATTGCACGTAAAGCATAGGAAAAGAGGCAGAA
This sequence comes from Pseudorca crassidens, assembly GCF_039906515.1. NCBI lineage: Eukaryota > Metazoa > Chordata > Mammalia > Artiodactyla > Delphinidae > Pseudorca > Pseudorca crassidens. The sequence continues at coordinate 2,419,040 of NW_027135939.1, forward strand.
CGTCCACAATGATGCACTTGGCCAAAAAGGGCGTATGCGTTTTTTCCTGAATATATTCAGGGAAAAACGCATACGCCCTTTTTGGCCAACCAAGCAAGCTTGCAAAGGAAATCTGCACTACAATGAAGTCTCACTGCCCCCCGGTCAAAAGGGCCATCTGAAAAAAGTGTAAAATCCAGAAAGGCAGGACAGGCCATGGAGAACTGGGAGCCTTGTTATGCTGATGGGCGTGATGTAAATTGCCAACAGCCACTCTGGAGAAGTGTATGGTGTTTCCTGAAACATCTAAAAAACAAAGCAACAGAGCCTAGGGCACTTCCACTTATGGTCCTATAGCTTAGGGAAATTAAAATCAAAAAGACACAGCCACCCCAAAGTTTGGGACGGCTCTGTTTACAAGAACCTCGTTTCCGGTACAAGTTCAATATCGCAGAAAGCGAAAAATGGATAAAGAAGTTGTGGTACTAACGTACAATGCAATATCACTCAGCAATGAAATCTCTGTCATCAGGCCCATAGCAGCATAATGAGTGGATTCAGGTACGATGATTCTAAGTGAAATAAGTCACACAGAAAAAGAAACATCATAAGATATCACTAATACACGGAATGTAAACTTGGCTACACAGGAACTGAATTACAAAACAGAATAGGGTCTCAAATGTAGAAAACCAACTTATGCTTGCTTAAGGGGAAAGGTAAGTTGGGGTGCTGCATAAAACCAGAGATTGAAATTAGCACAGATACCTTTCCATAAGCCAAATATGTAATAGCCAAGAGCTACTGCTTGCTCAACGAAGTGGACACAACACCCCATATTAAATGCCTAAGAATATACTTGACTAGTAAGAAACTTAAAACCTATGGATTTATATGTCTCCGAAAGAGAATCAAGCATGTGTACAGCGGCATAAACGCAGCAGTGATAGGATTGGTGAGGTTCAGTGAGCAAATGCAGACCCTTTGAAGTCATATTGCATGGGACCCATTCCATGGGTCTCAACTCTCCAGGTTTAAGGGATTCTTCCTTCAGCTAAAACATGCATGTGGAACCCAGAGGATGATCTACCGTGTGATCGGGAAACGTGTTCAAATGTGTCTCAGTTTTCGTCCCCTGGTACTCGGGTGCAACATTCCAGACGCTTTACTAACACTCTCCCCACTTGGAGAGTCAGTGCCTTTAACCTCCTGTTTGGCCCAGTTTGCAATTTCTGCGGAAAATGAACAGGAATAGGGAGAACCAATGAGAGACTAGCTGGAGGTGTCTGGACAGGTAAATTTAACTCTCATTTCCCACCAAGAAGAGGAATTAACAAAAGGCTCAGCGAGCCATGCCGGAACCACAGCGAGCCAGGGCCTGAAGCAATCCTGCGGTGTTGCGGCCAGCTCACAAGAAAGCGAGTTGAAGAAAGGAGCTCAGGGGCCCTGTAATTCACACACCTGCAGAGTTCTAAATGACAGCTATCGTCCAAAAATATATTGAAGTAAGGCTGCCAAGAGGACTTGAAAGCGGGGCAGAATTGCAGGAAACCGATTTCAGGAGGTAGACTGGAATTGCATGTAAAGCATAGGAAAAGAGGCAGAACGTCCACAATGATGCACTTGGCCAAAAAGGGCGTATGCGTTTATTCCTGAATATATTCAGGAAAAAACGCATACGCCCTTTTTGGCCAACCAAGCAAGCTTGCAAAGGAAATCTGCACTACAATGAAGTCTCACTGCCCCCCGGTCAAAAGGGCCATCTGAAAAAAGTGTAAAATCCAGAAAGGCAGGACAGGCCATGGAGAACTGGGAGCCTTGTTATGCTGATGGGCATGATGTAAATTGCCAACAGCCACTCTGGAGAAGTGTATGGTGTTTCCTGAAACATCTCAAAAACAAAGCAACAGAGCCTAGGGCACTTCCACTTATGGTCCTATAGATTAGGGAAATTAAAATCAAAAAGACACAGCCACCAGTAAGTTTGGGACGGCTCTGTTTACAAGAACCTCGTTTACGGTACAAGTTCAATATCGCAGAAAGCGAAAAATGGATAAAGAAGTTGTGGTACTTATGTACAATGCAATATCACTCAGCAATGAAATCTATGTCATCAGGCCAGTAGCAGCATAATGAGTGGATTCAGGTACGATGATTCTAAGTGAAATAAGTCACACAGAAAAAGAAACATCATAAGATATCACTAATACACGGAATGTAAACTTGGCTACACAGGAACTGAATTACAAAACAGAATAGGGTCTCAAATGTAGAAAACCAACTTATGCTTGCTTAAGGGGAAAGGTGAGTTGGGGTGCTGCATAAAACCAGAGGTTGAAATTACCACAGATACCTTTCCATAAGCCAAATATGTAATAGACAAGAGCTACTGCTTGCTCAACGAAGTGGACTCAACACCCCATATTAAACGCCTAAGAATATACCTGACTAGTAAGAATCTTAAAACCTATGGATTTATATGTCTTCGAAAGAGAATCAAGCGTGTGTACAGCGGCATAAATGCAGCAGTGATAGGATTGGTGAGGTTCGGTGAGCAAATGCAGACCCTTTGAAGTCATATTGCATGGTACCCATTCCATGGTTCTCAACTCTCCAGGTTTAAGGGATTCTTCTTTCAGCTAAAACATGCATGTGGAACCCAGAGGATAATCCACCGTGTGATCGGGAAACGTGTTCAAATGTGTCTCAGTTTTCGTCCCCTGGTACTCGGGTGCAACATTCCAGACGATTTACTAACACTCTCCCCACTTGGAGAGTCAGTGCCTTTAACCTCCTGTTTGGTCCAGTTTGCAATTTCTGCGGAAAATGAACAGGAATAGGGAGAACCAATGAGAGACTAGCTGGAGGTGTCTGGACAGGTAAATTTAACTCTCATTTCCCACCAAGAAGAGGAATTAACCAAAGGCTCAGCGAGCCATGCCGGAACCACACTAGGGCCTGAAGCAATCCTGCGGTGTTGCGGCCAGCTCACAAGAAAGCGAGTTGAAGAAAGGAGCTCAGGGGCCCTGTAATTCACACACCTGCAGAGTTCTAAATGACAGCTATCGTCCAAAAATATATTGAAGTAAGGCTGCCAAGAGGACTTGAAAGCGGGGCAGAATTGCAGGAAACCGATTTCAGGAGGTAGACTGGAATTGCATGTAAAGCATAGGAAAAGAGGCAGAACGTCCACAATGATGCACTTGGCCAAAAAGGGCGTATGCGTTTATTCCTGAATATATTCAGGAAAAAACGCATACGCCCTTTTTGGCCAACCAAGCAAGCTTGCAAAGGAAATCTGCACTACAATGAAGTCTCACTGCCCCCCGGTCAAAAGGGCCATCTGAAAAAAGTGTAAAATCCAGAAAGGCAGGACAGGCCATGGAGAACTGGGAGCCTTGTTATGCTGATGGGCATGATGTAAATTGCCAACAGCCACTCTGGAGAAGTGTATGGTGTTTCCTGAAACATCTAAAAAACAAAGCAACAGAGCCTAGGGCACTTCCACTTATGGTCCTATAGATTAGGGAAATTAAAATCAAAAAGACACAGCCACCAGTAAGTTTGGGACGGCTCTGTTTACAAGAACCTCGTTTACGGTACAAGTTCAATATCGCAGAAAGCGAAAAATGGATAAAGAAGTTGTGGTACTTATGTACAATGCAATATCACTCAGCAATGAAATCTATGTCATCAGGCCAGTAGCAGCATAATGAGTGGATTCAGGTACGATGATTCTAAGTGAAATAAGTCACACAGAAAAAGAAACATCATAAGATATCACTAATACACGGAATGTAAACTTGGCTACACAGGAACTGAATTACAAAACAGAATAGGGTCTCAAATGTAGAAAACCAACTTATGCTTGCTTAAGGGGAAAGGTGAGTTGGGGTGCTGCATAAAACCAGAGGTTGAAATTACCACAGATACCTTTCCATAAGCCAAATATGTAATAGACAAGAGCTACTGCTTGCTCAACGAAGTGGACTCAACACCCCATATTAAACGCCTAAGAATATACCTGACTAGTAAGAATCTTAAAACCTATGGATTTATATGTCTTCGAAAGAGAATCAAGCGTGTGTACAGCGGCATAAATGCAGCAGTGATAGGATTGGTGAGGTTCGGTGAGCAAATGCAGACCCTTTGAAGTCATATTGCATGGTACCCATTCCATGGTTCTCAACTCTCCAGGTTTAAGGGATTCTTCTTTCAGCTAAAACATGCATGTGGAACCCAGAGGATAATCCACCGTGTGATCGGGAAACGTGTTCAAATGTGTCTCAGTTTTCGTCCCCTGGTACTCGGGTGCAACATTCCAGACGATTTACTAACACTCTCCCCACTTGGAGAGTCAGTGCCTTTAACCTCCTGTTTGGCCCAGTTTGCAATTTCTGCGGAAAATGAACAGGAATAGGGAGAACCAATGAGAGACTAGCTGGAGGAGTCTGGACGGGCAAATTTAACTCTCATTTCCCACCAGGAAGAGGAATTAACCAAAGACTCAGCGAGCCATGCAGGAACCACACTAGGGCCTGAAGCAATCCTGCGGTGTTGCGGCCAGCTCACAAGAAAGCGAGTTGAAGAAAGGAGCTCAGGGGCACTGTAATTCACACACCTGCAGAATTATAAATGACAGCTATCGTCCAAAAATATATTGAAGTTAGGCTGCCAGGAGGACTTGAAAGTGGGGCAGAATTGCAGGAAACCGATTTCAGGAGGTAGACAGGAATTGCATGTAAAGCATAGGAAAAGAGGCAGAACGTCCACAATGATGCACTTGGCCAAAAAGGGCGTATGCGTTTTTTCCTGAATATATTCAGGAAAAAACGCATACGCCCTTTTTGGCCAACCAAGCAAGCTTGCAAAGGAAATCTGCACTACAATGAAGTCTCACTGCCCCCCGGTCAAAAGGGACATCTGAAAAAAGTGTAAAATCCAGAAAGACAGGACAGGCCATGGAGAACTGGGAGCCTTGTTATGCTGATGGGCGTGATGTAAATTGCCAACAGCCACTCTGGAGAAGTGTATGGTGTTTCCTGAAACATCTAAAAAACAAAGCAACAGAGCCTAGGGCACTTCCACTTATGGTCCTATAGCTTAGGGAAATTAAAATCAAAAAGACACAGCCACCCCAATGTTTGGGACGGCTCTGTTTACAAGAACCTCGTTTCCGGTACAAGTTCAATATCGCAGAAAGCGAAAAATGGATAAAGAAGTTGTGGTACTAACGTACAATGCAATATCACTCAGCAATGAAATCTCTGTCATCAGGCCCATAGCAACATAATGAGTGGATTCAGGTACGATGATTCTAAGTGAAATAAGTCACACAGAAAAAGAAACATCATAAGATATCACTAATACACGGAATGTAAACTTGGCTACACAGGAACTGAATTACAAAACAGAATAGTGTCTCAAATGTAGAAAACCAACTTATGCTTGCTTAAGGGGAAAGGTGAGTTGGGGTGCTGCATAAAACCAGAGATTGAAATTAGCACAGATACCTTTCCATAAGCCAAATATGTAATAGCCAAGAGCTACTGCTTGCTCAACGAAGTGGACACAACACCCCATATTAAACGCCTAAGAATATACTTGACTAGTAAGAAACTTAAAACCTATGGATTTATATGTCTCCGAAAGAGAATCAAGCATGTGTACAGCGGCATAAACGCAGCAGTGATAGGATTGGTGAGGTTCAGTGAGCAAATGCAGACCCTTTGAAGTCATATTGCATGGTACCCATTCCATGGGTCTCAACTCTCCAGGTTTAAGGGATTCTTCCTTCAGCTAAAACATGCATGTGGAACCCAGAGGATGATCTACCGTGTGATCGGGAAACGTGTTCAAATGTGTCTCAGTTTTCGTCCCCTGGTACTCGGGTGCAACATTCCAGACGCTTTACTAACACTCTCCCCACTTGGAGAGTCAGTGCCTTTAACCTCCTGTTTGGCCCAGTTTGCAATTTCTGCGGAAAATGAACAGGAATAGGGAGAACCAATGAGAGACTAGCTGGAGGTGTCTGGACAGGTAAATTTAACTCTCATTTCCCACCAAGAAGAGGAATTAACCAAAGGCTCAGCGAGCCATGCCGGAACCACACTAGGGCCTGAAGCAATCCTGCGGTGTTGCGGCCAGCTCACAAGAAAGCGAGTTGAAGAAAGGAGCTCAGGGGCCCTGTAATTCACACACCTGCAGAGTTCTAAATGACAGCTATCGTCCAAAAATATATTGAAGTAAGGCTGCCAAGAGGACTTGAAAGCGGGGCAGAATTGCAGGAAACCGATTTAAGGAGGTAGACTGGAATTGCATGTAAAGCATAGGAAAAGAGGCAGAACGTCCACAATGATGCACTTGGCCAAAAAGGGCGTATGCGTTTTTTCCTGAATATATTCAGGAAAAAACGCATACGCCCTTTTTGGCCACCCAAGCAAGCTTGCAAAGGAAATCTGCACTACAATGAAGTCTCACTGCCCCCCGGTCAAAAGGGACATCTGAAAAAAGTGTAAAATCCAGAAAGGCAGGACAGACCATGGAGAACTGGGAGCCTACTTAGGCTGATGGGCGGGATGTAAATTGCCAACAGCCACTCTGGAGAAGTGTATGGTGTTTCCTGAAACATCTGAAAAACAAAGCAACAGAGCCTAGGGCACTTCCATTTTTGGTCCTATAGATTAGGGAAATTAAAATCAAAAAGACACAGCCACCCCAAAGTTTGGGACAGCTCTGTTTACAAGAACCTCGTTTACGGTACAAGTTCAATATCGCAGAAAGCGAAAAATGGATAAAGAAGTTGTGGTACTTACGTACAATGCAATATCACTCAGCAATGAAATCTATGTCATCAGGCCAGTAGCAGCATAATGAGTGGATTCAGGTACGATGATTCTAAGTGAAATAAGTCACACAGAAAAAGAAACATCATAAGGTATCACTAATACACGGAATGTAAACTTGGCTACACAGGAACTGAATTACAAAACAGAATAGGGTCTCAAATGTAGAAAACCAACTTATGCTTGCTTAAGGGGAAAGGTGAGTTGGGGTGCTGCATAAAACCAGAGATTGAAATTAACACAGATACCTTTCCATAAGCCAAATATGTAATAGACAAGAGCTACTGCTTGCTCAACGAAGTGGACTCAACACCCCATATTAAACGCCTAAGAATATACCTGACTAGTAAGAATCTTAAAACCGATGGATTTATATGTCTCCGAAAGAGAATCCAGCGTGTGTACAGCGGCATAAACGCAGCAGTGATAGGATTGGTGAGGTTCGGTGAGCAAATGCAGACCCTTTGAAATCATATTGCATGGTACCCATTCCATGGGTCTCAACTCTCCAGGTTTAAGGGATTCTTCCTTCAGCTAAAACATGCATGTGGAACCCAGAGTATGATCCACCATGTGATCGGGAAACGTGTTCAAATGTGTCTCAGTTTTCGTCCCCTGGTACTCGGGTGCAACATTCCAGATGCTTTACTAACACTCTCCCCACTTGGAGAGTCAGTGCCTTTAACCTCCTGTTTGGCCCAGTTTGCAATTTTTGTGGAAAATGAACAGGAATAGGGAGAACCAATGAGAGACTAGCTGGAGGTGTCTGGACGGGCAAATTTAACTCTCATTTCCCACCAGGAAGAGGAATTAACCAAAGGCTCAGCGTGCCATGCCAGTACCAAACTAGAGCTTGAAGCAATCCTGCACTGTTGCGGCCAGCTCACGAGAAAGCGAGTTGAAGAAAGGAGCTCAGGGGCACTGTAATTCACAAACCTGCAGAGTTCTAAATGACAGCTATCGTCCAAAAATATATTGAAGTAAGGCTTCCAAGAGGACTTGAAAGCGGGGCAGAATTGCAGGAAACCGATTTCAGGAGGTAGACTGGAATTCCATGTAAAGCATAGGAAAAGAGTCAGAACGTCCACAATGATGCACTTGGCCAAAAAGGGCGTATACGTTTTTTCCTGAATATATTCAGGAAAAAACACATACGCACGTTTTGGCCAACCAGGCAAGCTTGCAGAAGAAATCTGCACTACAATGAAGTCTCACTGCCCCCCGGTCAAAAGGGCCATCTGAAAAAAGTGTAAAATCCAGAAAGGCAGGACAGGCCATGGAGAACTGGGAGCCTAGTTAGGCTGATGGGCGGGATGTAAATTGCCAACAGCCACTCTGCAGAAGTGTATGGTGTTTCCTGAAACATCTAAAAAACAAAGCAACAGAGCCTAGGGTACTTCCACTTATGGTCCTATAGCTTAGGGAAATTAAAATCAAACAGACACAGCCACCACAAAATTTGGGACGGCTCTGTTTACAAGAACCTCATTTACGGTACAAGTTCAATATCAGAGAAAGCGAAAAATGGATAAAGAAGTTGTGGTACTAACGTACAATGCAATATCACTCAGCAATGAAATCTATGTCATCAGGCCCATAGCAGGATAATGAGTGGATTCAGGTACGATGATTCTAAGTGAAATAAGTCACATAGAAAAAGAAACATCATAAGATACCACTAATACACGGAATGTAAGCTTGGCTACACAGGAACTGAATTAGAAAACAGAACACGGTCTCAAATGCAGAAAACCAACTAATGCTTGCTTAAGGGGAAAGGTGAGTTGGGGTGCTGCATAAAACCAGAGATTGAAATTAGCACAGATACCTTTCCATAAGCCAAATGTGTAATAGACAAGAGCTACTGCTTGCTCAACGAAGTGGACTCAACACCCCATATTAAACGCCTAAGAATATACCTGACTAGTAAGAATCTTAAAACCTATGGATTTATATGTCTCCGAAAGAGAATCAAGCGTGTGTACAGCGGCATAAACGCAGCAGTGATAGGATTGGTGAGGTTCGGTGAGCAAATGCAGACCCTTTGAAGTCATATTGCATGGTACCCATTCCATGGTTCTCAACTCTGCTGGATTAAAGGATTCTTCCTTCAGGTAAACATGCATTTGGAACCCAGAGTATGATCCACCATGTGATCGGGAAACGTGTTCCAATGTGTCTCAGTTTTCGTCCCCTGGTACTCGGGTGCAACTTTCCAGACGCTTTACTAACACCCTCCCCACTTGGAGAGTCAGTGCCTTTAACCTCCTGTTTGGCCCAGTTTGCAATTTCTGCGGAAAATGAACAGGAATAGGGAGAACCAATGAGAGACTAGCTGGAGGTGTCTGGACGGGCAAATTTAACTCTCATTTCCCACCAGGAAGAGGAATTAACCAAAGGCTCAGCGAGCCATGCCGGAACCACACTAGGGCCTGAAGCAATCCTGCGGTGTTGCGGCCAGCTCACAAGAAAGCGAGTTGAAGAAAGAAGCTCAGGGGCACTGTCATTCACAAACCTGCAGAGTTATAAATGACAGCTATCGTCCAAAAATTTATTGAAGTAAGGCTGCCAAGAGGACTTGAATGTGGGGCAGAATTGCAGGAAACCGATTTCAGGAGGTAGACTGGAATTGCATGTAAAGCATAGGAAAAGAGGCAGAACGTCCACAATGATGCACTTGGCCAAAAAGGGCGTATGCGTTTTTTCCTGAATATATTCAGGAAAAAACGCATACGCCCTTTTTGGCCAACCAAGCAAGCTTGCAAAGGAAATCTGCACTACAATGAAGTCTCACTGCTCCACGGTCAAAAGGGACATCTGAAAAAAGTGTAAAATCCAGAAAGGCAGGACAGGCCATGGAGAACTGGGAGCCTTCTTATGCTGATGAGCGGGATGTAAATTGCCAACAGCCACTCTGGAGAAGTGTATGGTGTTTCCTGAAACATCTAAAAAACAAAGCAACAGAGCCTAGGGCACTTCTACTTATGGTCCTATAGCTTAGGGAAATTAAAATAAAAAAGACACAGCCACCCCAAAGTTTGGGACGGCTCTGTTTACAAGAACCTCGTTTACGGTACTAGTTCAATATCGCAGAAAGCGAAAAATGGATAAAGAAGTTGTGGTACTTATGTACAATGCAATATCACTCAGCAATGAAATCTATGTAAGCAGGCCCGTAGCAGCATAATGAGTGGATTCAGCTACGATGATTCTAAGTGAAATAAGTCACTCAGAAAAAGAAACATCATAAGATATCACTAATACACGGAATGTAAACTTGGCTACACAGGAACTGAATTACAAAACAGAATAGGGTCTCAAATGTAGAAAACCAACTTATGCTTGCTTAAGGGGAAAGGTGAGGTGGGGTGCTGCATAAAACCAGAGATTGAAATTAACACAGATACCTTTCCATAAGCCAAATATGTAATAGACAAGAGCTACTCCTGGCTCAACAAAGTGGACCCAACACCCCATATTAAACGCCTAAGAATATACCTGACTAGTAAGAATCTTAAAACCTATGCATTTATATGTCTCCGAAAGAGAATCAAGCGTGTGAACAGCGGAATAAATGCAGCAGTGATAGGATTGGTGAGGTTCGGTGAGCAAATGCAGACCCTTTGAAGTCATATTGCATGGTACACATTCCATGCGTCTCAACTCTCCAGGTTTAAGGGATTCTTCCTTCAGCTAAAACATGCATGTGGAACCCAGAGTATGATCCACCGTGTGATCGGGAAACGTGTTCAAATGTGTCTCAGTTTTCGACCCCTGGTACTCGGGTGCAACATTCCAGACGCTTTACTAACACTCTCCCCACTTGGAGAGTCAGTGCCTTTAACCTCCTGTTTGGCCCAGTTTGCAATTTCTGAGGAAAATGAACAGGAATAGGGAGAACCAATGAGAGACTAGCTGGAGGTGTCTGGATGGTCAAATTTAACTCTCATTTCCCAGTAGGAAGTGGAATTAACCAAAGGCTAAGCGTGCCATGCCGGAACCACACTAAGGCCTGAAGCAATCCTGCGGTGTTGCGGCCAGCTCACAAGAAAGCGAATTGAAGAAAGGAGCTCAGGGGCACTGTAATTCACAAAACTGCAGAGTTATAAATGACAGCTATCGTCCAAAAATATATTGAAGTATGGCTGCCAAGAAGAATTGAAAGTGGGGCAGAATTGCAGGAAACCGATTTCAGGAGGTAGAGTGGAATTGCATGTAAAGCATAGGAAAAGAGGCAGAACATCTACAATGATGCACTTGACCAAAAAGGGCATATGCGTTTTTTCCTGAATATATTCAGGAAAAAACGCATACGCCCTTTTTGGCCAACCAAGCAAGCTTGCAATGGAAATCTGCACTACAATGAAGTCTCACTGCTCCCTGTTCAAAAGGGCCATCTGAAAAAAGTGTAAAATCCAGAAAGGCAGGACAGGCCATGGAGAACTGGGAGCCTTGTTATGCTGATGGGCGGGATGTAAATTGCCAACAGCCACTCTGGAGAAGTGTATGGTGTTTCCTGAAGCATCTATAAAACAAAGCAACAGAGCCTAGGGCACTTCTACTTATGGTCCTATAGCTTAGGGAAATTAAAATCAAAAAGACACAGCCACCCCAAAGTTTGGGACGGCTCTGTTTACAAGAACCTCGTTTACGGTACAAGTTCAATATCGCAGAATGCGAAAAATGGATAGAGAAGTTGTGGGACTTACGTACAATGCAATATCATTCAGCAATGAAATCTATGTCATCAGGCCAGTAGCAGCATAATGAGTGGATTCAGGTACGATGATTCTAAGTGAAATAAGTCACACAGAAAAAGAAACATCATAAGATATCACTAATACACGGAATGTAAACTTGGCTACACAGGAACTGAATTACAAAACAGAATAGGGTCTCAAATGTAGAAAACCAACTTATGCTTGCTTAAGGGGAAAGGTGAGTTGGGGTGCTGCATAAAACCAGAGATTGAAATTAGCACAGATACCTTTCCATAAGCCAAATGTGTAATAGACAAGAGCTACTGCTTGCTCAACGAAGTGGACTCAACACCCCATATTAAACGCCTAAGAATATACCTGACTAGTAAGAATCTTAAAACCTATGGATTTATATGTCTCCGAAAGAGAATCAAGCATGTGTACAGCGGCATAAACGCAGCAGTGATAGGATTGGTGAGGTTCGGTGAGCAAATGCAGACCCTTTGAAGTCATATTGCATGGTACCCATTCCATGGTTCTCAACTCTCCAGGTTTAAGGGATTCTTCCTTCAGCTAAAACATGCATGTGGAACCCAGAGTATGATCCACCGTGTGATCGGGAAACGTGTTCAAATGTGTCTCAGTTTTCGTCCCCTGGTACTCGGGTGCAACATTCCAGACGCTTTACTAACACTCTCCCCACTTGGACAGTCAGCGCCTTTAACCTCCTGTTTGGCCCAGTTTGCAATTTCTGCGGAAAATGAACAGGAATAGGGAGAACTAATGAGAGACTAGCTGGAGGTGTCTGGACGGGCAAATTTAACTCTCATTTCCCACCAAGAAGAGGAATTAACCAAAGGCTCAGCGAGCCATGCCGGAACCACACTAGGGCCTGAAGCAATCCTGCGGTGTTGCGGCCAGCTCACAAGAAAGCGAGTTGAAGAAAGGAGCTCAGGGGCCCTGTAATTCACAAACCTGCAGAGTTATAAATGACAGCTATCGTCCAAAAATATATTGAAGTAAGGCTGCCAAGAGGACTTGAAAGCGGGGCAGAATTCCAGGAAACCGATTTCAGGAGGTAGACTGGAATTGCATGTAAAGCATAGGAAAAGAGGCAGAACGTCCACAATGATGCACTTGGCCAAAAAGGGCGTATGCGTTTTTTCCTGAATATATTCAGGAAAAAACGCATACGCCCTTTTTGGCCAACCAAGCAAGCTTGCAAAGGAAATCTGCACTACAATGAAGTCTCACTGCCCCCCGGTCAAAAGGGACATCTGAAAAAAGTGTAAAATCCAGAAAGGCAGGACAGCCCATGGAGAACTGGGAGCCTTGTTATGCTGATGGGCGGGATGTAAATTGCCAACAGCCACTCTGGGGAAGTGTATGGTGTTTCCTGAAACATCTAAAAAACAAAGCAACAGAGCCTAGGGCACTTCCACTTATGGTCCTATAGATTAGGGAAATTAAAATAAAAAAGACACAGCCACCCCAAAGTTTGGGACGGCTCTGTTTACAAGAACCTCGTTTACGGTACAAGTTCAATATCGCAGAAAGCGAAAAATGGATAAAGAAGTTGTGGTACTTACGTACAATGCAATATCACTCAGCAATGAAATCTATGTCATCAGGCCCATAGCAGGATAATGAGTGGATTCAGGTACGATGATTCTAAGTGAAATAAGTCACACAGAAAAAGAAACATCATAAGATATCACTAATACACGGAATGTAAACTTGGCTACACAGGAACTGAAGTACAAAACAGAATAGGGTCTCAAATGTAGAAAACCAACTTATGCTTGCTTAAGGGGAAAGGTGAGTTGGGGTGCTGCATAAAACCAGAGATTGAAATTAGCACAGATACCTTTCCATAAGACAAATATGTAATAGACAAGAGCTACTGCTTGCTCAACGAAGTGGACTCAACACCCCATATTAAACGCTTAAGAATATACCTGACTAGTAAGAATCTTAAAACCTATGGATTTATATGTCTCCGAAAGAGAATCAAGCGTGTGTACAGCGGCATAAACACAGCAGAGAAAGGATTCTTGAGGTTCGGTGAACAAATGCAGACCCTTTGAAGTCATATTGCATGGTACCCATTCCATGGTTCTCAACTCTCCAGGTTTAAGGGATTCTTCCTTCAGCTAAAACATGCATGTGGAACCCAGAGTATGATCCAACATGTAATCGGGAAACGTGTTCAAATGTGTCTCAGTTTTCGTCCCCTGGTACTCGGGTGGAACATTCCAGACGCTTTACTAACACTCTCCCCACTTGGAGAGTCAGTGCCTTTAACCTCCTGTTTGGCCCAGTTTGCAATTTCTGCAGAAAATGAACAGGAATAGGGAGAACCAATGAGAGACTAGCTGTAGGTGTCTGGACGGGCAAATTTAACTCTCATTTCCCACCAAGAAGAGGAATTAACCAAAGGCTCAGCGTGCCATGCCAGTACCAAACTAGAGCTTGAAGCAATCCTGCACTGTTGCGGCCAGCTCACGAGAAAGCGAGTTGAAGAAAGGAGCTCAGGGGCACTGTAATTCACAAACCTGCAGAGTTCTAAATGACAGCTATCGTCCAAAAATATATTGAAGTAAGGCTTCCAAGAGGACTTGAAAGCGGGGCAGAATTGCAGGAAACCGATTTCAGGAGGTAGACTGGAATTCCATGTAAAGCATAGGAAAAGAGTCAGAACGTCCACAATGATGCACTTGGCCAAAAAGGGCGTATACGTTTTTTCCTGAATATATTCAGGAAAAAACACATACGCACTTTTTGGCCAACCAGGCAAGCTTGCAGAAGAAATCTGCACTACAATGAAGTCTCACTGCCCCCGGGTCAAAAGGGCCATCTGAAAAAAGTGTAAAATCCAGAAAGGCAGGACAGGCCATGGAGAACTGGGAGCCTAGTTAGGCTGATGGGCGGGATGTAAATTGCCAACAGCTACTCTGCAGAAGTGTATGGTGTTTCCTGAAACATCTAAAAAACAAAGCAACAGAGCCTAGGGTACTTCCACTTATGGTCCTATAGCTTAGGGAAATTAAAATCAAACAGACACAGCCACCACAAAATTTGGGATGGCTCTGTTTACAAGAACCTCATTTACGGTACAAGTTCAATATCAGAGAAAGCGAAAAATGGATAAAGAAGTTGTGGTACTAACGTACAATGCAATATCACTCAGCAATGAAATCTATGTCATCAGGCCCATAGCAGGATAATGAGTGGATTCAGGTACGATGATTCTAAGTGAAATAAGTCACACAGAAAAAGAAACATCATAAGATACCACTAATACACGGAATGTAAGCTTGGCTACACAGGAACTGAATTAGAAAACAGAACACGGTCTCAAATGCAGAAAACCAACTAATGCTTGCTTAAGGGGAAAGGTGAGTTGGGGTGCTGCATAAAACCAGAGATTGAAATTAGCACAGATACCTTTCCATAAGCCAAATGTGTAATAGACAAGAGCTACTGCTTGCTCAACGAAGTGGACTCAACACCCCATATTAAACGCCTAAGAATATACCTGACTAGTAAGAATCTTAAAACCTATGGATTTATATGTCTCCGAAAGAGAATCAAGCGTGTGTACAGCGGCATAAATGCAGCAGTGATAGGATTGGTGAGGTTCGGTGAGCAAATGCAGACCCTTTGAAGTCATATTGCATGGTACCCATTCCATGGGTCTCAACTCTCCAGGTTTAAGGGATTCTTCCTTCAGCTAAAACATGCATGTGGAACCCAGAGTATGATCCACCATGTGATCGGGAAACGTGTTCAAATGTGTCTCAGTTTTCGTCCCCTGGTACTCGGGTGCAACATTCCAGACGCTTTACTAACACTCTCCCCACTTGGAGAGTCAGCGCCTTTAACCTCCTGTTTGGCCCAGTTTGCAATTTCTGCGGAAAATGAACAGGAATAGGGAGAACTAATGAGAGACTAGCTGGAGGTGTCTGGACGGGCAAATTTAACTCTCATTTCCCACCAAGAAGAGGAATTAACCAAAGGCTCAGCGAGCCATGCCGGAACCACACTTGGGCCTGAAGCAATCCTGCGGTGTTGCGGCCAGCTCACAAGAAAGCGAGTTGAAGAAAGGAGCTCATGGGCCCTGTAATTCACAAACCTGCAGAGTTATAAATGACAGCTATCGTCCAAAAATATATTGAAGTAAGGCTGCCAAGAGGACTTGAAAGCGGGGCAGAATTGCAGGAAACCGATTTCAGGAGGTAGACTGGAATTGCATGTAAAGCATAGGAAAAGAGGCAGAACGTCCACAATGATGCACTTGGCCAAAAAGGGCGTATGCGTTTTTTCCTGAATATATTCAGGAAAAAACGCATACGCCCTTTTTGGCCAAACAAGCAAGCTTGCAAAGGAAATCTGCACTACAATGAAGTCTCACTGCCCCCCGGTCAAAAGGGACATCTGAAAAAAGTGTAAAATCCAGAAAGGCAGGACAGCCCATGGAGAACTGGGAGCCTTGTTATGCTGATGGGCGGGATGTAAATTGCCAACAGCCACTCTGGAGAAGTGTATGGTGTTTCCTGAAACATCTAAAAAACAAAGCAACAGAGCCTAGGGCACTTCCACTTATGGTCCTATAGATTAGGGAAATTAAAATAAAAAAGACACAGCCACCCCAAAGTTTGGGACGGCTCTGTTTACAAGAACCTCGTTTACGGTACAAGTTCAATATCGCAGAAAGCGAAAAATGGATAAAGAAGTTGTGGTACTTACGTACAATGCAATATCACTCAGCAATGAAATCTATGTCATCAGGCCCATAGCAGGATAATGAGTGGATTCAGGTACGATGATTCTAAGTGAAATAAGTCACACAGAAAAAGAAACATCATAAGATATCACTAATACACGGAATGTAAACTTGGCTACACAGGAACTGAATTACAAAACAGAATAGGGTCTCAAATGTAGAAAACCAACTTATGCTTGCTTAAGGGGAAAGGTGAGTTGGGGTGCTGCATAAAACCAGAGATTGAAATTAGCACAGATACCTTTCCATAAGACAAATATGTAATAGACAAGAGCTACTGCTTGCTCAAAGAAGTGGACTCAACACCCCATATTAAACGCCTAAGAATATACCTGACTAGTAAGAATCTTAAAACCTATGGATTTATATGTCTCCGAAAGAGAATCAAGCATGTGTACAGCGGCATAAACGCAGCAGTGATAGGATTGGTGAGGTTCGGTGAGCAAATGCAGACCCTTTGAAGTCATATTGCATGGTACCCATTCCATGGTTCTCAACTCTCCAGGTTTAAGGGATTCTTCCTTCAGCTAAAACATGCATGTGGAACCCAGAGGATGATCCACCGTGTGATCGGGAAACATGTTCAAATGTGTCTCAGTTTTCGTCCCCTGGCACTCGGGTGCAACATTCCAGACGCTTTACTAACACTCTCCCCACTTGGAGAGTCAGTGCCTTAAACCTCCTGTTTGACCCAGTTTGCAATTTCTGCGGAAAATGAACAGGAATAGGGAGAACCAACGAGAGACTAGCTGGAGGTGTCTGGATGGGTAAATTTAACTCTCATTTCCCACCAAGAAGAGGAATTAACCAAAGGCTCAGCGAGCCATGCCGGAACCACACTAGGGCCTGAAGCAATCCTGCGGTGTTGCGGCCAGCTCACAAGAAAGCGAGTTGAAGAAAGGAGCTCAGGGGCCCTGTAATTCACACACCTGCAGAGTTATAAATGACAGCTATCGTCCAAAAATATATTGAAGTAAGGCTTCCAAGAGGACTTGAAAGCGGGGCAGAATTGCAGGAAACCGATTTCAGGAGGTAGACTGGAATTGCATGTAAAGCATAGGAAAAGAGGCAGAACGTCCACAATGATGCACTTGGCCAAAAAGGGCGTATGCGTTTTTTCCTGAATATATTCAGGAAAAAACGCATACGCCCTTTTTGGGCAACCAAGCAAGCTTGCAAAGGAAATCTGCACTACAATGAAGTCTCACTGCCCCCCGGTCAAAAGGGACATCTGAAAAAAGTGTAAAATCCAGAAAGGCAGGACAGCCCATGGAGAACTGGGAGCCTTGTTATGCTGATGGGCGGGATGTAAATTGCCAACAGCCACTCTGGAGAAGTGTATGGTGTTTCCTGAAACATCTAAAAAACAAAGCAACAGAGCCTAGGGCACTTCCAATTATGGTCCTATAGATTAGGGAAATTAAAATAAAAAAGACACAGCCACCCCAAAGTTTGGGACGGCTCTGTTTACAAGAACCTCGTTTACGGTACAAGTTCAATATCGCAGAAAGCGAAAAATGGATAAAGAAGTTGTGGTACTTACGTACAATGCAATATCACTCAGCAATGAAATCTATGTCATCAGGCCCATAGCAGGATAATGAGTGGATTCAGGTACGATGATTCTAAGTGAAATAAGTCACACAGAAAAAGAAACATCATAAGATATCACTAATACACGGAATGTAAACTTGGCTACACAGGAACTGAAGTACAAAACAGAATAGGGTCTCAAATGTAGAAAACCAACTTATGCTTGCTTAAGGGGAAAGGTGAGTTGGGGTGCTGCATAAAACCAGAGATTGAAATTAGCACAGATACCTTTCCATAAGACAAATATGTAATAGACAAGAGCTACTGCTTGCTCAACGAAGTGGACTCAACACCCCATATTAAACGCTTAAGAATATACCTGACTAGTAAGAATCTTAAAACCTATGGATTTATATGTCTCCGAAAGAGAATCAAGCGTGTGTACAGCGGCATAAACACAGCAGAGAAAGGATTCTTGAGGTTCGGTGAACAAATGCAGACCCTTTGAAGTCATATTGCATGGTACCCATTCCATGGTTCTCAACTCTCCAGGTTTAAGGGATTCTTCCTTCAGCTAAAACATGCATGTGGAACCCAGAGTATGATCCAACATGTAATCGGGAAACGTGTTCAAATGTGTCTCAGTTTTCGTCCCCTGGTACTCGGGTGCAACATTCCAGACGCTTTACTAACACTCTCCCCACTTGGAGAGTCAGTGCCTTTAACCTCCTGTTTGGCCCAGTTTGCAATTTCTGCAGAAAATGAACAGGAATAGGGAGAACCAATGAGAGACTAGCTGTAGGTGTCTGGACGGGCAAATTTAACTCTCATTTCCCACCAAGAAGAGGAATTAACCAAAGGCTCAGCGTGCCATGCCAGTACCAAACTAGAGCTTGAAGCAATCCTGCACTGTTGCGGCCAGCTCACGAGAAAGCGAGTTGAAGAAAGGAGCTCAGGGGCACTGTAATTCACAAACCTGCAGAGTTCTAAATGACAGCTATCGTCCAAAAATATATTGAAGTAAGGCTTCCAAGAGGACTTGAAAGCGGGGCAGAATTGCAGGAAACCGATTTCAGGAGGTAGACTGGAATTCCATGTAAAGCATAGGAAAAGAGTCAGAACGTCCACAATGATGCACTTGGCCAAAAAGGGCGTATACGTTTTTTCCTGAATATATTCAGGAAAAAACACATACGCACTTTTTGGCCAACCAGGCAAGCTTGCAGAAGAAATCTGCACTACAATGAAGTCTCACTGCCCCCGGGTCAAAAGGGCCATCTGAAAAAAGTGTAAAATCCAGAAAGGCAGGACAGGCCATGGAGAACTGGGAGCCTAGTTAGGCTGATGGGCGGGATGTAAATTGCCAACAGCCACTCTGCAGAAGTGTATGGTGTTTCCTGAAACATCTAAAAAACAAAGCAACAGAGCCTAGGGCACTTCCACTTATGGTCCTATAGCTTAGGGAAATTAAAATCAAACAGACACAGCCACCACAAAATTTGGGACGGCTCTGTTTACAAGAACCTCATTTACGGTACAAGTTCAATATCAGAGAAAGCGAAAAATGGATAAAGAAGTTGTGGTACTAACGTACAATGCAATATCACTCAGCAATGAAATCTATGTCATCAGGCCCATAGCAGGATAATGAGTGGATTCAGGTACGATGATTCTAAGTGAAATAAGTCACACAGAAAAAGAAACATCATAAGATACCACTAATACACGGAATGTAAGCTTGGCTACACAGGAACTGAATTAGAAAACAGAACACGGTCTCAAATGCAGAAAACCAACTAATGCTTGCTTAAGGGGAAAGGTGAGTTGGGGTGCTGCATAAAACCAGAGATTGAAATTAGCACAGATACCTTTCCATAAGCCAAATGTGTAATAGAGAAGAGCTACTGCTTGCTCAACGAAGTGGACTCAACACCCCATATTAAACGCCTAAGAATATACCTGACTAGTAAGAATCTTAAAACCTATGGATTTATATGTCTCCGAAAGAGAATCAAGCGTGTGTACAGCGGCATAAACGCAGCAGTGATAGGATTGGTGAGGTTCGGTGAGCAAATGCAGACCCTTTGAAGTCATATTGCATGGTACCCATTCCATGGGTCTCAACTCTCCAGGTTTAAGGGATTCTTCCTTCAGCTAAAACATGCATGTGGAACCCAGAGTATGATCCACCATGTGATCGGGAAACGTGTTCAAATGTGTCTCAGTTTTCGTCCCCTGGTACTCGGGTGCAACATTCCAGACGCTTTACTAACACTCTCCCCACTTGGAGAGTCAGCGCCTTTAACCTCCTGTTTGGCCCAGTTTGCAATTTCTGCGGAAAATGAACAGGAATAGGGAGAACTAATGAGAGACTAGCTGGAGGTGTCTGGACGGGCAAATTTAACTCTCATTTCCCACCAAGAAGAGGAATTAACCAAAGGCTCAGCGAGCCATGCCGGAACCACACTAGGGCCTGAAGCAATCCTGCGGTGTTGCGGCCAGCTCACAAGAAAGCGAGTTGAAGAAAGGAGCTCAGGGGCCCTGTAATTCACAAACCTGCAGAGTTATAAATGACAGCTATCGTCCAAAAATATATTGAAGTAAGGCTGCCAAGAGGACTTGAAAACGGGGCAGAATTGCAGGAAACCGATTTCAGGAGGTAGACTGGAATTGCATGTAAAGCATAGGAAAAGAGGCAGAACGTCCACAATGATGCACTTGGCCAAAAAGGGCGTATGCGTTTTTTCCTGAATATATTCAGGAAAAAACGCATACGCCCTTTTTGGCCAACCAAGCAAGCTTGCAAAGGAAATCTGCACTACAATGAAGTCTCACTGCCCCCCGGTCAAAAGGGACATCTGAAAAAAGTGTAAAATCCAGAAAGGCAGGACAGCCCATGGAGAACTGGGAGCCTTGTTATGCTGATGGGCGGGATGTAAATTGCCAACAGCCACTCTGGAGAAGTGTATGGTGTTTCCTGAAACATCTAAAAAACAAAGCAACAGAGCCTAGGGCACTTCCACTTATGGTCCTATAGATTAGGGAAATTAAAATCAAAAAGACACAGCCACCCCAAAGTTTGGGACGGCTCTGTTTACAAGAACCTCGTTTACGGTACAAGTTCAATATCGCAGAAAGCGAAAAATGGATAAAGAAGTTGTGGTACTTACGTACAATGCAATATCACTCAGCAATGAAATCTATGTCATCAGGCCAGTAGCAGCATAATGAGTGGATTCAGGTACGATGATTCTAAGTGAAATAAGTCACACAGAAAAAGAAACATCATAAGATATCACTAATACACGGAATGTAAACTTGGCTACACAGGAACTGAATTACAAAACAGAATAGGGTCTCAAATGTAGAAAACCAACTTATGCTTGCTTAAGGGGAAAGGTGAGTTGGGGTGCTGCATAAAACCAGAGATGGAAATTAGCACAGATACCTTTCCATAAGCCAAATATGTAATAGACAAGAGCTACTGCTTGCTCAACGAAGTGGACTCAACACCCCATATTAAATGCCTAAGAATATACCTGACTAGTAAGAATCTTAAAACCTATGGATTTATATGTCTCCGAAAGAGAATCAAGCGTGTGTACAGCGGCATAAACGCAGCAGTGATAGGATTGGTGAGGTTCGGTGAGCAAATGCAGACCCTTTGAAGTCGTATTGCATGGTACCCATTCCATGGTTCTCAACTCTCCAGGTTTAAGGGATTCTTCCTTCACCTAAAACATGCATGTGGAACCCAGAGTATGATCCACCATGTGATCGGGAAACGTGTTCAAATGTGTCTCAGTTTTCGTCCCCTGGTACTTGGGTGCAACATTCCAGACGCTTTACTAACACTCTCCCCACTTGGAGAGTCAGCGCCTTTAACCTCCTGTTTGGCCCAGTTTGCAATTTCTGCGGAAAATGAACAGGAATAGGGAGAACCAATGAGAGACTAGCTGGAGGTGTCTGGACGGGTAAATTTAACTCTCATTCCCCACCAAGAAGAGGAATTAACCAAAGGCTCAGCGAGCAATGACGGAACCACACTAGGGCCTGAAGCAATCCTGCGGTGTTGCAGCCAGCTCACAAGAAAACGAGTTGAAGAAAGGAGCTCAGGGGCCCTGTAATTCACACACCTGCAGAGTTCTAAATGACAGCTATCGTCCAAAATTATATTGAAGTAAGGCTGCCAAGAGGACTTGAAAGCGGGGCAGAATTGCAGGAAACCGATTTCAGGAGGTAGACTGGAATTGCATGTAAAGCATAGGAAAAGAGGCAGAACGTCCACAATGATGCACTTGGCCAAAAAGGGCGTATGCGTTTTTTCCTGAATATATTCAGGAAAAAACGCATACGCACTTTTTGGCCAACCAAGCAAGCTTGCAAAGGAAATCTGCACTACAATGAAGTCTCACTGCCCCCCGGTCAAAAGGGCCATCTGAAAAAAGTGTAAAATCCAGAAAGGCAGGACAGGCCATGGAGAACTGGGAGCCTTGTTATGCTGATGGGCGGGATGTAAATTGCCAACAGCCACTCTGGAGAAGTGTATGGTGTTTCCTGAAACATCTAAAAAACAAAGCAACAGAGCCTAGGGCACTTCCACTTATGGTCCTATAGATTAGGGAAATTAAAATCAAAAAGACACAGCCACCCCAAAGTTTGGGACGGCTCTGTTTACAAGAACCTCGTTTACGGTAAGAGTTCAATATCACAGAAAGCGAAAAATGGATAAAGAAGTTGTGGTACTAACGTACAATGCAATATCACTCAGCAATGAAATCTATGTCATCAGGCCAGTAGCAGCATAATGAGTGGATTCAGGTACGATGATTCTAAGTGAAATAAGTCACACAGAAAAAGAAACATCATAAGATATCACTAATACACGGAATGTAAACTTGGCTACACAGGAACTGAATTACAAAACAGAATAGGGTCTCAAATGTAGAAAACCAACTTATGCTTGCTTAAGGGGAAAGGTGAGTTGGGGTGCTGCATAAAACCAGAGATGGAAATTAGCAC
The DNA here is from genome assembly GCF_039906515.1 of Pseudorca crassidens. Taxonomy (NCBI): domain Eukaryota; kingdom Metazoa; phylum Chordata; class Mammalia; order Artiodactyla; family Delphinidae; genus Pseudorca; species Pseudorca crassidens. The sequence goes on from NW_027135939.1 coordinate 2,441,905, forward strand.
AGATACCTTTCCATAAGCCAAATATGTAATAGACAAGAGCTACTGCTTGCTCAACGAAGTGGACTCAACACCCCATATTAAACGCCTAAGAATATACCTGACTAGTAAGAATATTAAAACCTATGGATTTATATGTCTTCGAAAGAGAATCAAGCGTGTGTACAGTGGCATAAACGCAGCAGTGATAGGATTGGTGAGGTTCGGTGAGCAAATGCAGACCCTTTGAAGTCATATTGCATGGTACCCATTCCATGGTTCTCAACTCTCCAGGTTTAAGGGATTCTTCCTTCAGCTAAAACATGCATGTGGAACCCAGAGGATGATCCACCGTGTGATCGGGAAACGTGTTCAAATGTGTCTCAGTTTTCGTCCCCTGGTACTCGGGTGCAACATTCCAGACGCTTTACTAACACTCTCCCCACTTGGAGAGTCAGTGCCTTTAACCTCCTGTTTGGCCCAGTTTGCAATTTCTGCGGAAAATGAACAGGGATAGGGAGAACCAATGAGAGACTAGCTGGAGGAGTCTGGACGGGCAAATTTAACTCTCATTTCCCAACAGGAAGAGGAATTAACCAAAGGCTCAGCGAGCCATGCCGGAACCACACTAGGGCCTGAAGCAATCCTGCGGTGTTGCGGCCAGCTCACAAGAAAGCGAGTTGAAGAAAGGAGCTCAAGGGCCCTGTAATTCACACACCTGCAGAGTTCTAAATGACAGCTATCGTCCAAAAATATATTGAAGTAAGGCTGCCAAGAGGACTTGAAAGCGGGGCAGAATTGCAGGAAACCGATTTCAGGAGGTAGACTGGAATTGCATGTAAAGCATAGGAAAAGAGGCAGAACGTCCACAATGATGCACTTGGCCAAAAAGGGCGTATGCGTTTTTTTCTGAATATATTCAGGAAAAAACGCATACGCCCTTTTTGGCCAACCAAGCAAGCTTGCAAAGGAAATCTGCACTACAATGAAGTCTCACTGCCCCCCGCTCAAAAGGGCCATCTGAAAAAAGTGTAAAATCCAGAAAGGCAGGACAGGCCATGGAGAACTGGGAGCCTTGTTATGCTGATGGGCATGATGTAAATTGCCAACAGCCACTCTGGAGAAGTGTATGGTGTTTCCTGAAACATCTAAAAAACAAAGCAACAGAGCCTAGGGCACTTCCACTTATGGTCCTATAGATTAGGGAAATTAAAATCAAAAAGACACAGCCACCAGTAAGTTTGGGACGGCTCTGTTTACAAGAACCTCGTTTACGGTACAAGTTCAATATCGCAGAATGCGAAAAATGGATAGAGAAGTTGTGGGACTTACGTACAATGCAATATCATTCAGCAATGAAATCTATGTCATCATGCCCGTAGCAGCATAATGAGTGGATTCAGGTACGATGATTCTAAGTGAAATAAGTCACACAGAAAAAGAAACATTATAAGATATCACTAATACACGGAATGTAAACTTGGCTACACAGGAACTGATTTACAAAACAGAATAGGGTCTCAAATGTAGAAAACCAACTTATGCTTGCTTAAGGGGAAAGGTGAGTTGAGGTGCTGCATAAAACCAGAGATTGAAATTAGCACAGATACCTTTCCATAAGCCAAATACGTAATAGACAAGAGCTACTGCTTGCTCAACGAAGTGGACTCAACACCCGATATTAAACGCCTAAGAATATACCTGACTAGTAAGAATCTTAAAACCTATGGATTTATACGTCTCCGAAAGAGAATCAAGCGTGTGTACAACGGCATAAAAGCAGCAGTGATAGGATTGGTGAGGTTCGGTGAGCAAATGCAGACCCTTTGAAGTCATATTGCATGGTACCCATTCCATGGGTCTCAACTCTCCAGGTTTAAGGGATTCTTCCTTCAGCTAAAACATGCATGTGGAACCCAGAGGATGATCCACCGTGTGATCGGGAAACGTGTTCAAATGTGTCTCAGTTTTTGTCCCCTGGTACTCGGGTGCAACATTCCAGACGCTTTACTAACACTCTCCCCACTTGGAGAGTCAGTGCCTTTAACCTCCTGTTTGGCCCAGTTTGCAATTTCTGCGGAAAATGAACAGGAATAGGGAGAACCAATGAGAGACTAGCTGGAGGAGTCTGGATGGGTAAATTTAACTCTCATTTCCCACCAGGAAGAGGAATTAACCAAAGGCTCAGCGAGCCATGCCGGAACCACACTAGGGCCTGAAGCAATCCTGCGGTGTTGCGGCCAGCTCACAAGAAAGCGAGTTGAAGAAAGGAGCTCAGGGGCCCTGTAACTCACACACCTGCAGAGTTATAAATGACAGCTATAGTCCAAAAATATATTGAAGTAAGGTTGCCAAGAGGACTTGAAAGCGGGGCAGAATTGCAGGAAACCGATTTCAGGAGTTAGACTGGAATTGCATGTAAAGCATAGGAAAAGAGGCAGAACGTCCACAATGATGCACTTGGCCAAAAAGGGCGTATGCGTTTTTTCCTGAATATATTCAGGAAAAAACGCATACGCCCTTTTTGGCCAACCAAGCAAGCTTGCAAAGGAAATCTGCACTACAATGAAGTCTCACTGCCCCCCGGTCAAAAGGGCCATCTGAAAAAAGTGTAAAATCCAGAAAGGCAGGACAGGCCATGGAGAACTGGGAGCCTTGTTATGCTGATGGGCGTGATGTAAATTGCCAACAGCCACTCTGGAGAAGTGTATGGTGTTTCCTGAAACATCTAAAAAACAAAGCAACAGAGCCTAGGGCACTTCCACTTATGGTCCTATAGCTTAGGGAAATTAAAATAAAGACACAGCCACCCCAAAGTTTGGGACAGCTCTGTTTACAAGAACCTCGTTTACGGTACAAGTTCAATATCGCAGAAAGCAAAAAATGGATAAAGAAGTTGTGGTACTTACGTACAATGCAATATCACTCAGCAATGAAATCTATGTCATCAGGCCAGTAGCAGCATAATGAGTGGATTCAGGTACGATGATTCTAAGTGAAATAAGTCACACAGAAAAAGAAACATCATAAGATATCACTAATACACGGAATGTAAACTTGGCTACACAGGAACTGAATTACAAAACAGAATAGGGTCTCAAATGTAGAAAACCAACTTATGCTTGCTTAAGGGGAAAGGTGAGTTGGGGTGCTGCATAAAACCAGAGATTGAAATTAGCACAGATACCTTTCCATAAGCCAAATATGTAATAGACAAGAGCTACTGCTTGCTCAACGAAGTGGACTCAACACCCCATATTAAACGCCTAAGAATATACCTGACTAGTAAGAATCTTAAAACCTATGGATTTATATGTCTCTGAAAGAGAATCAAGCATGTGTACAGCGGCATAAACGCAGCAGTAATAGGATTGGTGAGGTTCGGTGAGCAAATGCAGACCCTTTGAAGTCGTATTGCATGGTACACATTCCATGGGTGTCAACTCTCCAGGTTTAAGGGATTCTTCCTTCAGCTAAAACATGCATGTGGAACCCAGAGGATGATCCACCGTGTGATCGGGAAACGTGTTCAAATGTGTCTCAGTTTTCGTCCCCTGGTACTCGGGTGCAACATTCCAGACGCTTTACTAACACTCTCCCCACTTGGAGAGTCAGTGCCTTTAACCTCCTGTTTGGCCCAGTTTGCAATTTCTGCGGAAAATGAACAGGAATAGGGAGAACCAATGAGAGACTAGCTGGAGGTGTCTGGACGGGTAAATTTAACTCTCATTTCCCACCAAGAAGAGGAATTAACCAAAGGCTCAGCGAGCCATGCCGGAACCACACTAGGGCCTGAAGCAATCCTGCGGTGTTGCGGCCAGCTCACAAGAAAGCGAGTTGAAGAAAGGAGCTCAGGGGCCCTGTAATTCACACACCTGCAGAGTTATAAATGACAGCTATCATCCAAAAATATATTGAAGTAAGGCTGCCAAGAGGACTTGAAAGCGGGGCAGAATTGCAGGAAACCGATTTCAGGAGGTAGACTGGAATTGCATGTAAAGCATAGGAAAAGAGGCAGAACGTCCACAATGATGCACTTGGCCAAAAAGGGCGTATGCGTTTTTTCCCAGGAAAAAACGCATACGCCCTTTTTGGCCAACCAAGCAAGCTTGCAAAGGAAATCTGCACTACAATGAAGTCTCACTGCCCCCCGGTCAAAAGGGCCATCTGAAAAAAGTGTAAAATCCAGAAAGGCAGGACAGGCCATGGAGAACTGGGAGCCTTGTTATGCTGATGGGCGTGATGTAAATTGCCAAAAGCCACTCTGGAGAAGTGTATGGTGTTTCCTGAAACATCTAAGAAACAAAGCAACAGAGCCTAGGGCACTTCCACTTATGGTCCTATAGATTAGGGAAGTAAAATGAAAAAGACACAGGCACCCCAAAGTTTGGGACGGCTCTGTTTACAAGAACCTCGTTTACGGTACAAGTTCAATATCGCAGAAAGCGAAAAATGGATAAAGAAGTTGTGGTACTTACGTACAATGCAATATCACTCAGCAATGAAATCTATGTCATCAGGCCAGTAGCAGCATAATGAGTGGATTCAGGTACGATGATTCTAAGTGAAATAAGTCACACAGAAAAAGAAACATCATAAGATATCACTAATACACGGAATGTAAACTTGGCTACACAGGAACTGAATTACAAAACAGAATAGGGTCTCAAATGTAGAAAACCAACTTATGCTTGCTTAAGGGGAAAGGTGAGTTGGGGTGCTGCATAAAACCAGAGATTGAAATTAGCACAGATACCTTTCCATAAGCCAAATATGTAATAGACAAGAGCTACTGCTTGCTCAACGAAGTGGACTCAACACCCCATATTAAACGCCTAAGAATATACCTGACTAGTAAGAATCTTAAAACCTATGGATTTATATGTCTCCGAAAGAGAATCAAGCGTGTGTACAGCGGCATAAACGCAGCAGTGATAGGATTGGTGAGGTTCGGTGAGCAAATACAGACCCTTTGAAGTCGTATTGCATGGTACCCATTCCATGGGTCTCAACTCTCCAGGTTTAAGGGATTCTTCCTTCAGCTAAAACATGCATGTGGAACCCAGAGGATGATCCACCATGTGATCGGGAAACGTGTTCAAATGTGTCTCAGTTTTCGTCCCCTGGTACTCGGGTGCAACATTCCAGATGCTTTACTAACACTCTCCCCACTTGGAGAGTCAGTGCCTTTAACCTCCTGTTTGGCCCAGTTTGCAATTTCTGCGGAAAATGAACAGGAATAGGGAGAACCAATGAGAGACTAGCTGGAGGTGTCTGGACGGGTAAATTTAACTCTCATTTCCCACCAAGAAGAGGAATTAACCAAAGGCTCAGCGAGCCATGCCGGAACCACACTAGGGCCTGAAGCAATCCTGCGGTGTTGCGGCCAGCTCACAAGAAAGCGAGTTGAAGAAAGGAGCTCAGGGGCCCTGTAATTCACACACCTGCAGAGTTCTAAATGACAGCTATCGTCCAAAAATATATTGAAGTAAGGCTGCCAAGAGGACTTGAAAGCGGGGCAGAATTGCAGGAAACCGATTTCAGGAGGTAGACTGGAATTGCATGTAAAGCATAGGAAAAGAGGCAGAACGTCCACAATGATGCACTTTGCCAAAAAGAGCGTATGCGTTTTTTCCTGAATATATTCAGGAAAAAACGCATACGCACTTTTTGGCCAACCAAGCAAGCTTGCAAAGGAAATCTGCACTACAATGAAGTCTCACTGCCCCATGGTCAAAAGGGCCATCTGAAAAAAGTGTAAAATCCAGAAAGGCAGGACAGGCCATGGAGAACTGGGAGCCTAGTTATGCTGATGGGTGGGATGTAAATTGCAAAAAGCCACTCTGGAGAAGTGTATGGTGTTTCCTGAAACATCTAAAAAACAAAGCAACAGAGCCTAGGGCACTTCCACTTATGGTCCTATCGATTATGGAAATTAAAATCAAAAAGACACAGCAACCCCAAAGTTTGAGACGGCTCTGTTTACAAGAACCTCATTTACAGTACAAGTCCAATATCACAGAAAGCGAAAAATGGATAAAGAAGTTGTGGTACTTACGTACAATGCAATATCACTCAGCAATGAAATCTATGTCATCAGGCCAGTAGCAGCATAATGAGTGGATTCAGGTACGATGATTCTAAGTGAAATAAGTCACACAGAAAAAGAAACATCATAAGATATCACTAATACACGGAATGTAAACTTGGCTACAGAGGAACTGAATTACAAAACAGAATAGGGTCTCAAATGGAGAAAACCAACTTATGCTTGCTTAAGGGGAAAGGTGAGTTGGGGTGCTGCATAAAACCAGAGATTGAAATTAGCACAGATACCTTTCCATAAGCCAAATATGTAATAGACAAGAGCTACTCCTTGCTCAACGAAGTGAACTCAACACCCCATATTAAACGCCTAAGAATATACCTGACTATTAAGAATCTTAAAACCTATGGATTTATATGTCTCCGAAAGAGTATCAAGCGTGTGTACAGTGGCATAAACGCAGCAGTGATAGGATTGGTGAGGTTTGGTGAGCACATGCAGACCCTTTGAAGTCATATTGCATGGTACCCATTCCATGGTCCTCAACTCTCCAGGTTTAAGGGATTCTTCCTTCAGCTAAAACATGCATGTGGAACCCAGAGTATGATCCACTGTGTGATCGGGAAACGTGTTCAAATGTGTCTCAGTTTTCATCACCTGGTATTCGGGTGCAACATTCCAGACGCTTTACTAACACTCTCCCCACTTGGAGAGTCAGTGCCTTTAACCTCCTGTTTGGCCCAGTTGGCAATTTCTGCGGAAAATGAACAGGAATAGGGAGAACCAATCAGAGACTAGCTGGAGGTGTCTGGACGGGCAAATTTAACTCTCATTTCCCACCAGGAAGAGGAATTAACCAAAGGCTCAGCAAGCCATGCCAGAAACACACTAGGGCCTGAGGCAATTCTGCGGAATTGCGGGCAGCTCACAAGAAAGCGAGTTGAAGAAATGAGCTCAGGGGCACTGTAATTCACAAACCTGCAGAGTTATAAATGACAGCTATCATCCAAAAATATATTGAAGTAAAGCTGTCAAGAGGACTTGAAAGCGGGGCAGAATTACAAGAAACCGATTTCAGGAGGTAGACAGGAATTGCATGTAAAGCATAGGAAAAGAGGCATAACGTCAACAATGATGCACTTGGCCAAAAAGGGCGTATGCGTTTTTTCCTGAATATATTCAGGAAAAAACGCATACGCCCTTTTTGGCCAACCAAGCAAGCTTGCAAAGGAAATCTGCACTAAAATGAAGTCTCACTGCCCCCCGGTCAAAAGGGCCATCTGAAAAAAGTGTAAAATCCAGAAAGGCAGGACAGCCATGGAGAACTGGGAGCCTTCTTATGCTGACGGACGGGATGTAAATTGCCAACAGCCACTCTGGAGAAGTGTATGGTGTTTCCTGAAACATCTAAAAAACAAAGCAACAGAGCCTAGGGCACTTCCACTTATGGTCCTATAGCTTAGGGAAATTAAAATCAAAAAGACACAGCCACCCCAAAGTTTGGGACGGCTCTGTTTACAAGAACCTCGTTTACGGAACAAGTTCAATATCGCAGAATGCGAAAAATGGATAGAGAAGTTGTGGGACTTACGTACAATGCAATATCATTCAGAAATGAAATCTATGTCATCATGCCCGTAGCAGCATAATGAGTGGATTCAGGTACGATGATTCTAAGTGAAATATATCACACAGAAAAAGAAACATCATAAGATATCACTAATACACGGAATGTAAACTTGGCTACACAGGAACTGAATTACAAAACAGAATAGGGTCTCAAATGTAGAAAACCAACTTATGCTTGCTTAAGGGGAAAGGTGAGTTGGGGTGCTGCATAAAACCAGAGATTGAAATTAGCACAGATACCTTTCCATAAGCCAAATATGTAATAGACAAGAGCTACTGCTTGCTCAACGAAGTGGACTCAACACCCCATATTAAACGCCTAAGAATATACTTGACTAGTAAGAATCTTAAAACCTATGGATTTATATGTCTCCGAAGGAGAATCAAGCGTGTGTACAGTGGCATAAACGCAGCAGTGATAGGATTGGTGAGGTTCGGTGAGCACATGCAGACCCTTTGAAGTCATATTGCATGGTACCCATTCCATGGGTCTCAACTCTCCAGGTTTAAGGGATTCTTCCTTCAGCTAAAACATGCATGTGGAACCCAGAGGATGATCCACCGTGTGATCGGGAAACGTGTTCAAATGTGTCTCAGTTTTCGTCCCCTGGTACTCGGGTGCAACATTCCAGATGCTTTACTAACACTCTCCCCACTTGGAGAGTCAGTGCCTTTAACCTCCTGTTTGGCCCAGTTTGCAATTTCTGCGGAAAATGAACAGGAAGAGGGAGAACCAATGAGAGACTAGCTGGAGGTGTCTGGACGGGCAAATTTAACTCTCATTTCCCACCAAGAAGAGGAATTAACCAAAGGCTCAGCGAGCAATGCCGGAACCACACTAGAGCCTGAAGCAATCCTGCGGTTTTGCGGCCAGCTCACAAGAAAGCGAGTTGAAGAAAGGAGCTCAGTGGCCCTGTAATTCACACACCTGCAGAGTTCTAAATGACAGCTATCGTCCAAAAATATATTGAAGTAAGGCTGCCAAGAGGACTTGAAAGCGGGGCAGAATTGCAGGAAACCGATTTCAGGAGGTAGACTGGAATTGCATGTAAAGCATAGGAAAAGAGGCAGAACGTCCACAATGATGCACTTGGCCAAAAAGGGCGTATGCGTTTTTTCCTGAATATATTCAGGAAAAAACGCATACGCCCTTTTTGGACAACCAAGCAAGCTTGCAAAGGAAATCTGCACTACAATGAAGTCTCACTGCCCCCCGGTCAAAAGGGCCATCTGAAAAAAGTGTAAAATCCAGAAAGGCAGGACAGGCCATGGAGAACTGGGAGCCTTGTTATGCTGATGGGCGTGATGTAAATTGCCAACAGTCACTGTGGAGAAGTGTATGGTGTTTCCTGAAACATCTAAAAAACAAAGCAACAGAGCCTAGGGCACTTCCACTTATGGTCCTATAGCTTAGGGAAATTAAAATAAAGACACAGCCACCCCAAAGTTTGGGACAGCTCTGTTTACAAGAACCTCGTTTACGGTACAAGTTCAATATCGCAGAAAGCGAAAAATGGATAAAGAAGTTGTGGTACTTACGTACAATGCAATATCACTCAGCAAAGAAATCTATGTCATCAGGCCAGTAGCAGCATAATGAGTGGATTCAGGTACGATGATTCTAAGTGAAATAAGTCACACAGAAAAAGAAACATCATAAGATATCACTAATACACGGAATGTAAACTTGGCTGCACAGGAACTGAATTACAAAACAGAATAGGGTCTCAAATGTAGAAAACCAACTTATGCTTGCTTAAGGGGAAAGGTGAGTTGGGGTGCTGCATAAAACCAGAGATTGAAATTAGCACGGATACCTTTCCATAAGCCAAATATGTAATAGACAAGAGCTACTGCTTGCTCAACGAAGTGGACTCAACACCCCATATTAAACGCCTAAGAATATACCTGACTAGTAAGAATCTTAAAACCTATGGATTTATATGTCTCCGAAAGAGAATCAAGCGTGTGTACAGCGGCATAAACGCAGCAGTGATAGGATTGGTGAGGTTCGGTGAGCAAATGCAGACCCTTTGAAGTCATATTGCATGGTAAACATTCCATGGTTCTCAACTCTCCAGGTTTAAAGGATTCTTCCTTCAGCTAAAACATGCATGTGGAACCCAGAGTATGATCCACCGTGTGATCGGGAAACGTGTTCAAATGTGTCTCAGTTTTCGTCCCCTGGTACTCGGGTGCAACATTCCAGACGCTTTACTAACACTCTCCCCACTTGGAGAGTCAGTGCCTTTAACCTCCTGTTTGGCCCAGTTTGCAATTTCTGTGGAAAATTAACAGGAATAGGGAGAACGAATGACAGACTAGCTGGAGGAGTCTGGACGGGCAAATTTAACTCTCATTTCCCAACAGGAAGAGGAATTAACCAAAGGCTCAGCGAGCCATGCCGGAACCACACTAGGGCCTGAAGCAATCCTGCGGTGTTGCGGCCAGCTCACAAGAAAGCGAGTTGAAGAAAGGAGCTCAGGGGCCCTGTAATTCACACACCTGCAGAGTTCTAAATGACAGCTATCGTCCAAAAATATATTGAAGTAAGGCTGCCAAGAGGACTTGAAAGCGGGGCAGAATTGCAGGAAACCGATTTCAGGAGGTAGACTGGAATTGCATGTAAAGCATAGGAAAAGAGGCAGAACGTCCACAATGATGCACTTGGCCAAAAAGGGCGTATGCGTTTTTTCCTGAATATATTCAGGAAAAAACGCATACGCCCTTTTTGGCCAACCAAGCAAGCTTGCAAAGGAAATCTGCACTACAATGAAGTCTCACTGCCCCCCGGTCAAAAGGGCCATCTGAAAAAAGTGTAAAATCCAGAAAGGCAGGACAGGCCATGGAGAACTGGGAGCCTTGTTATGCTGATGGGCGTGATGTAAATTGCCAACAGCCACTCTGGAGAAGTGTATGGTGTTTCCTGAAACATCTAAAAAAAAAAGCAACAGAGCCTAGGGCACTTCCACTTATGGTCCTATAGCTTAGGGAAATTAAAATCAAAAAGACACAGCCACCCCAAAGTTTGGGACGTCTCTGTTTACAAGAAACTCGTTTACGGTACAAGTTCAATATCGCAGAAAGCGAAAAATGCATAAAGAAGTTGTGGTACTAACGTACAATGCAATATCACTCAGCAATGAAATCTCTTTCATCAGGCCCATAGCAGCATAATGAGTGGTTTCAGGTACGATGATTCTAAGTGAAATATGTCACACAGAAAAAGAAACATCATAAGATATCACTAATACACGGAATGTAAACTTGCCTACACAGGAACTGAATTACAAAACAGAATAGGGTCTCAAATGTAGAAAACCAACTTATGCTTGCTTAAGGGGAAAGGTGAGTTGGGGTGCTGCATAAAACCAGAGATTGAAATTAGCACAGATACCTTTCCATAAGCCAAATATGTAATAGACAAGAGCTACTGCTTGCTCAACGAAGTGGACTCAACACCCCATATTAAACGCCTAAGAATATACTTGACTAGTAAGAATCTTAAAACCTTTGGATTTATATGTCTCCGAAAGAGAATCAAGCGTGTGTACAGTGGAATAAATGCAGCAGTGATACGATTGGTGAGGTTCGGTGAGCAAATGCAGACCCTTTGAAGTCATATTGCATGGTACCCATTCCATGGGTCTCAACTCTCCAGGTTTAAGGGATTCTTCCTTCAGCTAAAACATGCATGTGGAACCCAGAGGATGATCCACCGTGTGATCGGGAAACGTGTTCAAATGTGTCTCAGTTTTCGTCCCCTGGTACTCGGGTGCAACATTCCAGATGCTTTACTAACACTCTCCCCACTTGGTGAGTCAGTGCCTTTAACCTCCTGTTTGGCCCAGTTTGCAATTTCTGCGGAAAATGAACAGGAATAGGGAGAACCAATGAGAGACTAGCTGGAGGTGTCTGGACGGGTAAATTTAACTCTCATTTCTCACCAAGAAGAGGAATTAACCAAAGGCTCAGCGAGCCATGCCGGAACCACACTAGGGCCTGAAGCAATCCTGCGGTGTTGCGGCCAGCTCACAAGAAAGCGAGTTGAAGAAAGGAGCTCAGGGGCACTGTCATTCACACATCTGCAGAGTTCTAAATGACAGCTATCGTCCAAAAATATATTGAAGTAAGGCTGCCAAGAGGACTTGAAAGCGGGGCAGAATTGCAGGAAACCGATTTCAGGAGGTAGACTGGAATTGCATGTAAAGCATAGGAAAAGAGGCAGAACGTCCACAATGATGCACTTGGCCAAAAAGGGCGTATGCTTTTTTTCCTGAATATATTCAGGAAAAAAAGCATACGCCCTTTTTGGCCAACCAAGCAAGCTTGCAAAGAAATCTGCACAACAATGAAGTCTCACTGCCCACCGGTCAAAAGGGACATCTGAAAAAAGTGTAAAATCCAGAAAGGCAGGACAGGCCATGGAGAAATGGGAGCCTTGTTATGCTGATGGGCGGGATGTAAATTGCCAACAGCCACTCTGGAGAAGTGTATGGTGTTTCCTGAAACATCTAAAAAACAAAGCAACAGAGCCTAGGGCACTTCCACTTATGGTCCTATAGATTAGGGAAATTAAAATCAAAAAGACACAGCCACCCCAAAGTTTGGGACGGCTCTGTTTACAAGAACCTCGTTTATGGTACAAGTTCAATATCGCAGAAAGCGAAAAATGGATAAAGAAGTTGTGGTACTTACGTACAATGCAATATCACTCAGCAATGAAATCTATGTCATCAGGCCAGTAGCAGCATAATGAGTGGATTCAGGTACAATGATTCTAAGTGAAATAAGTCACACAGAAAAAGAAACATCATAAGATATCACTAATACACGGAATGTAAACTTGGCTACACAGGAACTGAATTACAAAACAGAATAGGGTCTCAAATGTAGAAAACCAACTTATGCTTGCTTAAGGGGAAAGGTGAGTTGGGGTGCTGCATAAAACCAGAGATTGAAATTAGCACAGATACCTTTCCATAAGCCAAATATGTAATAGACAAGAGCTACTGCTTGCTCAACGAAGTGGACTCAACACCCCATATTAAACGCCTAAGAATATACCTGACTAGTAAGAATCTTAAAACCTATGGATTTATATGTCTCCGAAAGAGAATCAAGCGTGTGTACAGCGGCATAAACGCAGCAGTGATAGGATTGGTGAGGTTCGGTGAGCAAATGCAGACCCTTTGAAGTCATATTGCATGGTAACCATTCCATGGTTCTGAACTCTCCAGGTTTAAAGGATTCTTCCTTCAGCTAAAACATGCATGTGGAACCCAGAGGATGATCCACCGTGTGATCGGGAAACGTGTTCAAATGTGTCTCAGTTTTCGTCCCCTGGTACTCGGGTGCAACATTCCAGACGCTTTACTAACACTCTCCCCACTTGGAGAGTCAGTGCCTTTAACCTCCTGTTTGGCCCAGTTTGCAATTTCTGTGGAAAATTAACAGGAATAGGGAGAATGAATGACAGACTAGCTGGAGGAGTCTGGACGGGCAAATTTAACTCTCATTTCCCAACAGGAAGAGGAATTAACCAAAGGCTCAGCGAGCCATGCCGGAACCACACTAGGGCCTGAAGCAATCTTGCGGTGTTGCGGCCAGCTCACAAGAAAGCGAGTTGAAGAAAGAAGTTCAGGGGCCCTGTAATTCACACACCTGCAGAGTTATAAATGACAGCTATCGTCCAAAAATATATTGAAGTAAGGTTGCCAAGAGGACTTGAAAGCGGGGCAGAATTGCAGGAAACCGATTTCAGGAGGTAGACTGGAATTGCATGTAAAGCATAGGAAAAGAGGCAGAACGTCCACAATGATGCACTTGGCCAAAAAGGGCGTATGCGTTTTTTCCTGAATATATTCAGGAAAAAACGCATACGCCCTTTTTGGCCAACCAAGCAAGCTTGCAAAGGAAATCTGCACTACAATGAAGTCTCACTGCCCCCCGGTCAAAAGGGCCATCTGAAAAAAGTGTAAAATCCAGAAAGGCAGGACAGGCCATGGAGAACTGGGAGCCTTGTTATGCTGATGGGCGTGATGTAAATTGCCAACAGCCACTCTGGAGAAGTGTATGGTGTTTCCTGAAACATCTAAAAAACAAAGCAACAGAGCCTAGGGCACTTCCACTTATGGTCCTATAGCTTAGGGAAATTAAAATCAAAAAGACACAGCCACCCCAAAGTTTGGGACGGCTCTGTTTACAAGAACCTCGTTTACGGTACAAGTTCAATATCGCAGAAAGCGAAAAATGCATAAAGAAGTTGTGGTACTAACGTACAATGCAATATCACTCAGCAATGAAATCTCTTTCATCAGGCCCATAGCAGCATAATGAGTGGATTCAGGTATGATGATTCTAAGTGAAATATGTCACACAGAAAAAGAAACATCATAAGATATCACTAATACACGGAATATAAACTTGGCTACACAGGAACTGAATTACAAAACAGAATAGGGTCTCAAATGCAGAAAACCAACTTATGCTTGCTTAAGGGGAAAGGTGAGTTGTGGTGCTGCATAAAACCAGAGATTGAAATTAGCACAGATACCTTTCCATAAGCCAAATATGTAATAGACAAGAGCTACTGCTTGCTCAACGAAGTGGACTCAACACCCCATATTAAACGCCTAAGAATATACCTGACTAGTAAGAATCTTAAAACCTATGGATTTATATGTCTCCGAAAGAGAATCAAGCGTGTGTACAGCGGCATAAACACAGCAGTGATAGGATTGGTGAGGTTCGGTGAGCAAATGCAGACCCTTTGAAGTCGTATTGAATGGTACCCATTCCATGGGTCTCAACTCTCCAGGTTTAAGGGATTCTTCCTTCAGCTAAAACATGCATGTGGAACCCAGAGGATGATCCACCGTGTGATCGGGAAACGTGTTCAAATGTGTCTCAGTTTTCGTCCCCTGGTACTCGGGTGCAACATTCCAGACGCTTTACTAACACTCTCCCCACTTGGAGAGTCAGTGCCTTTAACCTCCTGTTTGGCCCAGTTTGCAATTTCTGCGGAAAATGAACAGGAATAGGGAGAACCAATGAGAGACTAGCTGGAGGAGTCTGGACGGGTAAATTTATCTCTCATTTCGCACCCAGAAGAGGAATTAACAAAAGGCTCAGCGAGCCATGCCGGAACCACACTAGGGCCTGAAGCAATCCTGCGGTGTTGCGGCCAGCTCACAAGAAAGCGAGTTGAAGAAAGGAGCTCAGGGGCCCTGTAATTCACACACCTGCAGAGTTGTAAATGACAGCTATCGTCCAAAAATATATTGAAGTAAGGCTGCCAAGAGGACTTGAAAGCGGGGCAGAATTGCAGGAAACCGATTTCAGGAGGTAGACTGGAATTGCATGTAAAGCATAGGAAAAGAGGCAGAACGTCCACAATGATGCACTTGGCCAAAAAGGGCGTATGCGTTTTTTCCTGAATATATTCAGGAAAAAATGCATACGCCCTTTTTGGCCAACCAAGCAAGCTTGCAAAGGAAATCTGCACTACAATGAAGTCTCACTGCCCCCCGGTCAAAAGGGCCATCTGAAAAAAGTGTAAAATCCAGAAAGGCAGGACAGGCCATGGAGAACTGGGAGCCTTGTTATGCTGATGGGCGTGATGTAAATTGCCAACAGCCACTCTGGAGAAGTGTATGGTGTTTCCTGAAACATCTAAAAAACAAAGCAACAGAGCCTAGGGCACTTCCACTTATGGTCCTATAGCTTAGGGAAATTAAAATCAAAAAGACACAGCCACCCCAAAGTTTGGGACCGCTCTGTTTACAAGAACCTCGTTTACGGTACAAGTTCAATATCACAGAAAGCGAAAAATGGATAAAGAAGTTGTGGTACTTACGTACACTGCAATATCACTCAGCAATGAAATCTATGTCATCAGGCCAGTAGCAGCATAATGAGTGGATTCAGGTGCGATGATTCTAAGTGAAATAAGTCACACAGAAAAAGAAACATCATAAGGTATCACTAATACACGGAATGTAAACTTGGCTACACAGGAACTGAATTGCAAAACAGAATAGGGTCTCAAATGTAGAAAACCAACTTATGCTTGCTTAAGGGGAAAGGTGAGTTGGGGTGCTGCATAAAACCAGAGATGGAAATTAGCACAGATACCTTTCCATAAGCCAAATATGTAATAGACAAGAGCTACTGCTTGCTCAACGAAGTGGACTCAACACCCCATATTAAACGCCTAAGAATATACTTGACTAGTAAGAATCTTAAAACCTATGGATTTATATGTCTCCGAAGGAGAATCAAGCGTGTGTACAGTGGCATAAACGCAGCAGTGATAGGATTGGTGAGGTTCGGTGAGCACATGCAGACCCTTTGAAGTCATATTGCATGGTACCCATTCCATGGGTCTCAACTCTCCAGGTTTAAGGGATTCTTCCTTCAGCTAAAACATGCATGTGGAACCCAGAGGATGATCCACCGTGTGATCGGGAAACGTGTTCAAATGTGTCTCAGTTTTCGTCCCCTGGTACTCGGGTGCAACATTCCAGACGCTTTACTAACACTCTCCCCACTTGGAGAGTCAGTGCCTTTAACCTCCTGTTTGGCCCAGTTTGCAATTTCTGCGGAAAATGAACAGGAATAGGGAGAACCAATGAGAGACTAGTTGGAGGTGTCTGGACGGGTAAATTTAACTCTCATTTCCCACCAAGAAGAGGAATTAACCAAAGGCTCAGCGAGCCATGCCGGAACCACACTAGGGCCTGAAGCAATCCTGCGGTGTTGCGGCCAGCTCACAAGAAAGCGAGTTGAAGAAAGGAGCTCAGGGGCCCTGTAATTCACACACCTGCAGAGTTCTAAATGACCTCTATCATCCAAAAATATATTGAAGTAAGGCTGCCAAGAGGACTTGAAAGCGGGGCAGAATTGCAGGAAACCGATTTCAGGAGGTAGACTGGAATTGCATGTAAAGCATAGGAAAAGAGGCAGAACGTCCACAATGATGCACTTGGCCAAAAAGGGCGTATGCGTTTTTTCCTGAATATATTCAGGAAAAAACGCATACGCCCTTTTTGGCCAACCAAGCAAGCTTGCAAAGGAAATCTGCACTACAATGAAGTCTCACTGCCCCCCGGTCAAAAGGGCCATCTGAAAAAAGTGTAAAATCCAGAAAGGCAGGACAGACCATGGAGAACTGGGAGCCTTGTTATGCTGATGGGCGTGATGCAAATTGCAAACAGCCACTCTGGAGAAGTGTATGGTGTTTCCTGAAACATGTAAAAAACAAAGCAACAGAGCCTAGGGCACTTCCACTTATGGTCCTATAGCTTAGGGAAATTAAAATCAAAAAGACACAGCCACCCCAATGTTTGGGTCGGCTCTGTTTACAAGAACCTTGTTTACAGTACAAGTTCAATATCGCAGAAAGCGAAAAATGGATAAAGAAGTTGTGGTACTTACGTACAATGCAATATCACTCAGCAATGAAATCTATGTCATCAGGCCCATAGCAGAATAATGAGTGGATTTAGGTACGATGATTCTAAGTGAAATATGTCACACAGAAAAAGAAACATCATAAGATATCACTAATACACGGAATGTAAACTTGGCTACACAGGAACTGAATTACAAAACAGAATAGGGTCTCAAATGTAGAAAACCAACTTATGCTTGCTTAAGGGGAAAGGTGAGTTGGGGTGCTGCATAAAACCAGAGATTGAAATTAGCACAGATACCTATCCATAAGCCAAATATGTAATAGACAAGAGCTACTGCTTGCTCAACGAAGTGGACTCAACACCCCATATTAAACGCCTAAGAATATACCTGACTAGTAAGAATCTTAAAACCTATGGATTTATATGTCTCCGAAAGAGAATCAAGCGTGTGTACAGCGGCATAAACGCAGCAGTGATAGGATTGGTGAGATTCGGTGAGCAAATGCAGACCCTTTGAAGTCATATTGCATGGTACCCATTCCATGGGTCTCAACTCTCCAGGTTTAAGGGATTCTTCCTTCAGCTAAAACATGCATGTGGAACCCAGAGTATGTTCCACCGTGTGATCGGGAAACGTGTTTAAATATGTCTCAGTTTTCGTCCCCTGGTACTCGGGTGCAACATTCCAGACGCTTTACTAACACTCTCCCCACTTGGAGAGTCAGTGCCTTTAACCTCCTGTTTGGCCCAGTTTGCAATTTCTGCGGAAAATGAACAGGAATAGGGAGAACCAATGAGAGACTAGCTGGAGGTGTCTGCACGGGTAAATTTAACTCTCATTTCCCACCAAGAAGAGGAATTAACCAAAGGCTCAGCGAGCCATGCCGGAACCACACTAGGGCCTGAAGCAATCCTGCGGTGTTGCGGCCAGCTCACAAGAAAGCGAGTTGAAGAAAGGAGCTCAGGGGCCCTGTAATTCACACACCTGCAGAGTTCTAAATGACAGCTATCGTCCAAAAATATATTGAAGTAAGGCTGCCAAGAGGACTTGAAAGCGGGGCAGAATTGCAGGAAACCGATTTCAGGAGGTAGACTGGAATTGCATGTAAAGCATAGGAAAAGAGGCAGAACGTCCACAATGATGCACTTGGCCAAAAAGGGCGTATGCATTTTTTCCTGAATATATTCAGGAAAAAACGCATACGCCCTTTTTGGCCAACCAAGCAAGCTTGCAAAGGAAATCTGCACTACAATGAAGTCTCACTGCCCCCCGGTCAAAAGGGACATCTGAAAAAAGTGTAAAATCCAGAAAGGCAGGACAGGCCATGGAGAAATGGGAGCCTTCTTATGCTGATGGGCGGGATGTAAATTGCCAACAGCCACTCTGGAGAAGTGTATGGTGTTTCCTGAAACATCTAAAAAACAAAGCAACACAGCCTAGGGCACTTGCACTTATGGTCCTATAGCTTAGGGAAATTAAAATTAAAAAGACACAGCCACCCCAAAGTTTGGGACGGCTCTGTTTACAAGAACCTCGTTTCCGGTACAAGTTCAATATCACAGAAAGCGAAAAATGGATAAAGAAGTTGTGGTACTAACGTACAATGCAATATCACTCAGCAATGAAATCTCTTTCATCAGGCTCATAGCAGCATAATGAGTGGATTCAGGTACGATGATTCTAAGTGAGATACGTCACACAGAAAAAGAAACATCATAAGATATCACTAATACACGGAATGTAAACTTGGCTACACAGGAACTGAATTACAAAACAGAATAGGGTCTCAAATGTAGAAAACCAACTTATGCTTGCTTAAGGGGAAAGGTGAGTTGGGGTGCTGCATAAAACCAGAGATTGAAATTAGCACAGATACCTTTCCATAAGCCAAATATGTAATAGACAAGAGCTACTGCTTGCTCAACGAAGTGGACTCAACACCCCATATTAAACGCCTCAGAATATACCTGACTAGTAAGAATCTTAAAACCTATGGATTTATATGTCTCCGAAAGAGAATCAAGCATGTGTACAGCGGCATAAACGCAGCAGTGATAGGATTGGTGAGGTTCGGTGAGCAAATGCAGACCCTTTGAAGTCATATTGCATGGTACCCATTCCATGGTTCTCAACTCTCCAGGTTTAAGGGATTCTTCTTTAAGCTAAAACATGCATGTGGAACCCAGAGTATGATCCACCATGTGATCGGGAAACGTGTTCAAATATGTCTCAGTTTTCGTCCCCTGGTACTCGGGTGCAACATTCCAGACGCTTTACTAACACTCTCCCCACTTGGAGAGTCAGTGCCTTTAACCTCCTGTTTGGCCCAGTTTGCCATTTCTGCGGAAAATGAACAGGAATAGGGAGAACCAATGAGAGACTAGCTGGAGGTGTCTGGACGGGCAAATTTAACTCTCATTTCCCACCAGGAAGAGGAATTAACCAAAGGCTCAGCGTGCCATGCCGGAACCACACTAGGGCCTGAAGCAATCCTGCGGTGTTGCGGCCAGCTCACAAGAAAGCGAGTTGAAGAAAGGAGCTCAGGGGCCCTGTAATTCACACACCTGCAGAGTTCTAAATGACAGCTATCCTCCAAAAATATATTGAAGTAAGGCTGCCAAGAGGACTTGAAAGCGGGGCAGAATTGCAGGAAACCGATTTCAGGAGGTAGACTGGAATTGCATGTAAAGCATAGGAAAAGAGGCAGAACGTCCACAATGATGCACTTGGCCAAAAAGGGCGTATGCGTTTTTTCCTGAATATATTCAGGAAAAAACGCATACGCCCTTTTTGGCCAACCAAGCAAGCTTGCAAAGGAAATCTGCACTACAATGAAGTCTCACTGCCCCCCGGTCAAAAGGGCCATCTGAAAAAAGTGTAAAATCCAGAAAGGCAGGACAGGCCATGGAGAACTGGGAGCCTTCTTATGCTGATGGGCGGGATGTAAATTGCCAACAGCCACTCTGGAGAAGTGTATGGTGTTTCCTGAAACATCTAAAACACAAAGCAACAGAGCCTAGGGCACTTCCACTTATGGTCCTATAGATTAGGGAAATTAAAATCAAAAAGACACAGCCACCCCAAAGTTTGGGACGGCTCTGTTTACTAGAACTTCATTTACGGTACAAGTTCAATATCGCAGAAAGCGAAAAATGGATAAAGAAGTTGTGGTACTTACGTACAATGCAATATCACTCAGCAATGAAATCTATGTCATCAGGCCAGTAGCAGCATAATGAGTGGATTCAGGTACGGTGATTCTAAGTAAAATAAGTCACACAGAAAAAGAAACATCATAAGGTATCACTAATACACGGAATGTAACCTTGGCTACACAGGAACTGAATTACAAAACAGAATAGGGTCTCAAATGTAGAAAACCAACTTATGCTTGCTTAAGGGGAAAGGTGAGTTGGGGTGCTGCATAAAACCAGAGATTGAAATTAGCACAGATACCTTTCCATAAGCCAAATATGTAATAGACAAGATCTACTCCTTGCTCAACGAAGTGGACTCAACACCCCATATTAAAGGCCTAAGAATATACCTGACTAGTAAGAATCTTAAAACCTATGGATTGATATGTCTCCGAAAGAGAATCAAGCGTTTGTACAGCGGCATAAACGCAGCAGTGATAGGATTGGTGAGGTTCGGTGAGCAAATGCAGACCCTTTGAAGTCATATTGCATGGTACCCATTCCATGGTTCTCAACTCTCCAGGTTTAAGGGATTCTTCCTT
Organism: Pseudorca crassidens; assembly: GCF_039906515.1. Classification (NCBI taxonomy): domain Eukaryota; kingdom Metazoa; phylum Chordata; class Mammalia; order Artiodactyla; family Delphinidae; genus Pseudorca; species Pseudorca crassidens. The sequence goes on from NW_027135939.1 coordinate 2,462,715, forward strand.
CAGCTAAAACATTCATGTGGAACCCAGAGTATGATCCACCGTGTGATCGGGAAACGTGTTCAAATGTGTCTCAGTTTTCGTCCCCTGGTACTCGGGTGCAACATTCCAGATGCTTTACTAACACTCTCCCCACTTGGAGAGTCAGTGCCTTTAAACTCCTGTTTGGCCCAGTTTGCAATTTCTGCGGAAAATGAACAGGAATAGGGAGAACCAATGAGAGACTAGCTGGAGGTGTCTGGACGGGCAAATTTAACTCTCATTTCCCACCAGAAAGAGGAATTAACCAAAGGCTCAGCGAGCCGTGCCGGAACCACACTAGGGCCTGAAGCAATCCTGCGGTGTTGCGGCCAGCTCACAAGAAAGCGAGTTGAAGAAAGTAGCTCTGGGGCACTGTAATTCACAAACCTTCAGAGTTCTAAATGACAGCTATCGTCCAAAAATATATTGAAGTAAGGCTGCCAAGAGGACTTGAAAGCGGGGCAGAATTGCAGGAAACCGATTTCAGGAGGTAGACTGGAATTGCATGTAAAGCATAGGAAAAGAGGCAGAACGTCCACAATGATGCACTTGGCCAAAAAGGGCGTATGCGTTTTTTCCTGAATATATTCAGGAAAAAACGCATACGCCCTTTTTGGCCAAGCAAGCAAGCTTGCAAAGGAAATCTGCACTACAATGAAGTCTCACTGCCCCCCGGTCAAAAGGGCCATCTGAAAAAAGTGTAAAATCCAGAAAGGCAGGACAGGCCATGGAGAACTGGGAGCCTACTTAGACTGATGGGTGGGATGTAAATTTCCAACAGCCACTCTGGAGAAGTGTATGGTGTTTCCTGAAACATCTAAAAAACAAAGCAACAGAGCCTAGGGCACTTCCACTTATGGTCCTATAGATTAGGGAAATTAAAATCAAAAAGACACAGCCACCCCAAAGTTTGGGACGGCTCTGTTTACAAGAATCTCGTTTACGGTACAAGTTCAATATCGCAGAAAGCGAAAAATGGATAAAGAAGTTGTGGTACTAACGTACAATGCAATATCACTCAGCAATGAAATCTCTGTCATCAGGCCCATAGCAGCATAATGAGTGGATTCAGGTACGATGATTCTAAGTGAAATATGTCACACAGAAAAAGAAACATCATAAGATATCACTAATACACGGAATGTAAACTTGGCTACACAGGAACTGAATTACAAAACAGAATAGGGTCTCAAATGTAGAAAACCAACTTATGCTTGCTTAAGGGGAAAGGTGAGTTGGGGTGCTGCATAAAACCAGAGATTGAAATTAGCACAGATACCTTTCCATAAGCCAAATATGTAATAGACAAGAGCTATTGCTTGCTCAACGAAGTGGACTCAACACCCCATATTAAAGGCCTAAGAATATACCTGACTAGTAAGAATCTTAAAACCTATGGATTTATATGTCTCCGAAAGAGAATCAAGCGTGTGTACAGCGGCATAAACGCAGCAGTGATAGGATTGGTGAGGTTCGGTGAGCAAATGCAGACCCTTTGAAGTCATATTGCATGGTACCCATTCCATGGGTCTCAACTCTCCAGGTTTAAGGGATTCTTCCTTCAGCTAAAACATGCATGTGGAACCCAGAGTATGATCCACCGTGTGATCGGGAAACGTGTTCAAATGTGTCTCAGTTTTCGTCCCCTGGTACTCGGGTGCAACATTCCAGACGCTTTACTAACACTCTCCCCACTTGGAGAGTCAGTGCCTTTAAACTCCTGTTTGGCCCAGTTTGCAATTTCTGCGGAAAATGAACAGGAATAGGGAGAACCAATGAGAGACTAGCTGGAGGTGTCTGGACGGGCAAATTTAACTCTCATTTCCCAACAAGAAGAGGAATTAACCAAAGGCTCAGCGAGCCATGCCGGAACCACACTAGGGCCTGAAGCAATCCTGCGGTGTTGCTGCCAGCTCACAAGAAAGCGAGTTGAAGACAGGAGCTCAGGGGCACTGTCATTCACAAACCTGCAGAGTTCTAAATGACAGCTATCGTCCAAAAATATATTGAAGTAAGGCTGCCAAGAGGACTTGAAAGCGGGGCAGAATTGCAGGAAACCGATTTCAGGAGGTAGACTGGAATTGCATGTAAAGCATAGGAAAAGAGGCAGAACGTCCACAATGATGCACTTGGCCAAAAAGGGCGTATGCATTTTTTCCTGAATATATTCAGGAAAAAACGCATATGCCCTTTTTGGCCAACCAAGCAAGCTTGCAAAGGAAATCTGCACTACAATGAAGTCTCACTGCCCCCCGGTCAAAAGGGCCATCTGAAAAAAGTGTAAAATCCAGAAAGGCAGGACAGGCCTTGGAGAACTGGGAGCCTTCTTATGTTGATGGGCGGGATGTTAATTGCCAACAGCCACTCTGGAGAAGTGTATGGTGTTTCCTGAAACATCTAAAAAACAAAGCAACAGAGCCTAGGGCACTTCCACTTATGGTCCTATAGCTTAGGGAAATTAAAATCAAAAAGACACAGCCACCCCAAAGTTTGGGACGGCTCTGTTTACAAGAACCTCATTTACGGTACAAGTTCAATATTGCAGAAAGCGAAAAATGGATAAAGAAGTTGTGGTACTTACGTACAATGCAATACCACTCAGCAATGAAATCTATGTCATCAGGCCAGTAGCAGCATAATGAGTGGATTCAGGTACGATGATTCTAAGTGAAATAAGTCACACAGAAAAAGAAACATCATAAGATATCACTAATACACGGAATGTAAACTTGGCTACACAGGAACTGAATTACAAAACAGAATAGGGTCTCAAATGTAGAAAACCAACTTATGCTTGCTTAAGGGGAAAGGTGAGTTGGGGTGCTGCATAAAACCAGAGATTGAAATTAGCACAGATACCTTTCCATAAGCCAAATATGTAATAGACAAGAGCTACTGCTTGCTCAACGAAGTGGACTCAACACCCCATATTAAACGCCTAAGAATATACCTGACTAGTAAGAATCTTAAAACCTATGGATTGATATGTCTACGAAAGAGAATCAAGCGTGTGTACAGCGGCATAAACGCAGCAGTGATAGGATTGGTGAGGTTCGGTGAGCAAATGCAGACCCTTTGAAGTCATATTGCATGGTACCCATTCCATGGGTCTCAACTCTCCAGGTTTAAGGGATTCTTCCTTCAGCTAAAACATGCATGTGGAACCCAGAGTATGATCCACCGTGTGATCGGGAAACGTGTTCAAATGTGTCTCAGTTTTCGTCCCCTGGTACTCGGGTGCAACATTCCAGATGCTTTACTAACACTCTCCCCACTTGGAGAGTCAGTGCCTTTAAACTCCTGTTTGGCCCAGTTTGCAATTTCTGCGGAAAATGAACAGGAATAGGGAGAACCAATGACAGACTAGCTGGAGGTGTCTGGACGGGCAAATTTAACTCTCATTTCCCACCAGAAAGAGGAATTAACCAAAGGCTCAGCGAGCCATGCCGGAACCACGCTAGGGCCTGAAGCAATCCTGCGGTGTTGCGGCCAGCTCACAAGAAAGCCAGTTGAAAAAAGGAGCTCAGGGGCACTGTAATTCACAAAGCTTCAGAGTTATAAATGACAGCTATCATCCAAAAATATATTGAAGTAAGGCTGCCAAGAGGACTTGAAAGCGGGGCAGAATTGCAGGAAACCGATTTCAGGAGGTAGACTGGAATTGCATGTAAAGCATAGGAAAAGAGGCAGAACGTCCACAATGATGCACTTGGCCAAAAAGGGCGTATGCGTTTTTTCCTGAATATATTCAGGAAAAAACGCATACGCACTTTTTGGCCAACCAAGCAAGCTTGCAAAGGAAATCTGCACTACAATGAAGTCTCACTGCCCCCCGGTCAAAAGGGCCATCTGAAAAAAGTGTAAAATCCAGAAAGGCAGGACAGGCCTTGGAGAACTGGGAGCCTTCTTATGCTGATGGGCGGGATGTTAATTGCCAACAGCCACTCTGGAGAAGTGTATGGTGTTTCCTGAAACATCTAAAAAACAAAGCAACAGAGCCTAGGGCACTTCCACTTATGGTCCTATAGCTTAGGGAAATTAAAATCAAAAAGACACAGCCACCCCAAAGTTTGGGACGGCTCTGTTTGCAAGAACCTCATTTACGGTACAAGTTCAATACTGCAGAAAGCGAAAAATGGATAAAGAAGTTGTGGTACTTACGTACAATGCAATACCACTCAGCAATGAAATCTATGTCATCAGGCCAGTAGTAGCATAATGAGTGGATTCAGGTACGATGATTCTAAGTGAAATAAGTCACACAGAAAAAGAAACATCATAAGATATCACTAATACACGGAATGTAAACTTGGCTACACAGGAACTGAATTACAAAACAGAATAGGGTCTCAAATGTAGAAAACCAACTTATGCTGGCTTAAGGGGAAAGGTGAGTTGGGGTGCTGCATAAAACCAGAGATTGAAATTAGCACAGATACCTTTCCATAAGCCAAATATGTAATAGACAAGAGCTACTGCTTGCTCAACGAAGTGGACTCAACACCCCATATTAAACGCCTAAGAATATACCTGACTAGTAAGAATCTTAAAACCTATGGATTGATATGTCTACGAAAGAGAATCAAGCGTGTGTACGGCGGCATAAACGCAGCAGTGATAGGATTGGTGAGGTTCGGTGAGCAAATGCAGACCCTTTGAAATCATATTGCATGGTACCCATTCCATGGTTCTCAACTCTCCAGGTTTAAGGGATTCTTCCTTCAGCTAAAACATGCATGTGGAACCCAGAGTATGATCCACCGTGTGATCGGGAAACGTGTTCAAATGTGTCTCAGTTTTCGTCCCCTGGTACTCGGGTGCAACATTCCAGATGCTTTACTAACACTCTCCCCACTTGGAGAGTCAGTGCCTTTAAACTCCTGTTTGGCCCAGTTTGCAATTTCTGCGGAAAATGAACAGGAATAGGGAGAACCAATGACAGACTAGCTGGAGGTGTCTGGACGGGCAAATTTAACTCTCATTTCCCACCAGAAAGAGGAATTAACCAAAGGCTCAGCGAGCCATGCCGGAACCACGCTAGGGCCTGAAGCAATCATGCGGTGTTGCGGCCAGCTCACAAGAAAGCCAGTTGAAAAAAGGAGCTCAGGGGCACTGTAATTCACAAAGCTTCAGAGTTATAAATGACAGCTATCATCCAAAAATATATTGAAGTAAGGCTGCCAAGAGGACTTGAAAGCGGGGCAGAATTGCAGGAAACCGATTTCAGGAGGTAGACTGGAATTGCATGTAAAGCATAGGAAAAGAGGCAGAACGTCCACAATGATGCACTTGGCCAAAAAGGGCGTATGCGTTTTTTCCTGAATATATTCAGGAAAATACGCATACGCACTTTTTGGCCAACCAAGCAAGCTTGCAAAGGAAATCTGCACTACAATGAAGTCTCACTGCCCCCCGGTCAAAAGGGCCATCTGAAAAAAGTGTAAAATCCAGAAAAGCAGGACAGGCCATGGAGAACTGGGAGCCTAGTTATGCTGATGGGCGGGATGTAAATTGCCAACAGCCACTCTGGAGAAGTGTATGGTGTTTCCTGAAACATCTAAAAAACAAAGCAACAGAGCCTAGGGCACTTCCACTTATGGTCCTATAGATTAGGGAAATTAAAATCAAAAAGACACAGCCACCCCAAAGTTTGGGACGGCTCTGTTTACAACAACCTCATTTACGGTACAAGTTCAATATCGCAGAAAGCGAAAAATGGATAAAGAAGTTGTGGTACTTACGTACAATGCAATATCACTCAGCAATGAAATCTATGTCATCAGGCCAGTAGCAGCATAATAAGTGGATTCAGGTACGATGATTCTAAGTGAAATAAGTCACACAGAAAAAGAAACATCATAAGATATCACTAATACACGGAATGTAAACTTGGCTACACAGGAACTGAATTACAAAACAGAATAGGGTCTCAAATGTAGAAAACCAACTTATGCTTGCTTAAGGGGAAAGGTGAGTTGGGGTGCTGCATAAAACCAGAGATTGAAATTAGCACAGATACCTTTCCATAAGCCAAATATGTAATAGACAAGAGCTACTGCTTGCTCAACGAAGTGGACTCAACACCACATATTAAACGCCTAAGAATATACCTGACTAGTAAGAATCTTAAAACCTATGGATTTATATGTCTCCGAAAGAGAATCAAGCGTGTGTACAGCGGCATAAACGCAGCAGTGATAGGATTGGTGAGGTTCGGTGAGCAAATGCAGACCCTTTGAAGTCATATTGCATGGTACCCATTCCATGGGTCTCAACTCTCCAGGTTTAAGGGATTCTTCCTTCAGCTAAAACATGCATGTGGAACCCAGAGTATGATCCACCGTGTGATCGGGAAACGTGTTCAAATGTGTCTCAGTTTTCGTCCCCTGGTACTCGGGTGCAACATTCCAGACGCTTTACTAACACTCTCCCCACTTGGAGAGTCAGTGCCTTTAACCTCCTGTTTGGCCCAGTTTGCAATTTCTGTGGAAAATTAACAGGAATAGGGAGAACCAATGAGAGACTATCTGGAGGTGTCTGGACGGGCAAATTTAACTCTCATTTCCCACCAGGAAGAGGAATTAACCAAAGGCTCAGCGAGCCATGCCGGAACCACACTAGGGCCTGAAGCAATCCTGCGGTGTTGTGGCCAGCTCACAAGAAAGCGAGTTGAAGAAAGGAGCTCAGGGGCACTGTAATTCACAAACCTGCAGAGTTCTAAATGACAGCTATCGTCCAAAAATATATTGAAGTAAGGCTGCCAAGAGGACTTGAAAGCGGGGCAGAATTGCAGGAAACCGATTTCAGGAGGTAGACTGGAATTGGATGTAAAGCATAGGAAAAGAGGCAGAACGTCCACAATGATGCACTTGGCCAAAAAGGGCGTATGCGTTTTTTCCTGAATATATTCAGGAAAAAACGCATACGCCCTTTTTGGCCAAGGAAGCAAGCTTGCAAAGGAAATCTGCACTACAATGAAGTCTCACTGCCCCCCGGTCAAAAGGGCCATCTGAAAAAAGTGTAAAATCCAGAAAAGCAGGACAGGCCATGGAGAACTGGGAGCCTAGTTATGCTGATGGGCGGGATGTAAATTGCCAACAGCCACTCTGGAGAAGTGTATGGTGTTTCCTGAAACATCTAAAAAACAAAGCAACAGAGCCTAGGGCACTTCCACTTATGGTCCTATAGATTAGGGAAATTAAAATCAAAAAGACACAGCCACCCCAAAGTTTGGGACGGCTCTGTTTACAAGAACCTCATTTACGGTACAAGTTCAATATCGCAGAAAGCGAAAAATGGATAAAGAAGTTGTGGTACTTACGTACAATGCAATATCACTCAGCAATGAAATCTATGTCATCAGGCCAGTAGCAGCATAATAAGTGGATTCAGGTACGATGATTCTAAGTGAAATAAGTCACACAGAAAAAGAAACATCATAAGATATCACTAATACACGGAATGTGAACTTGCCTACACAGGAACTGAATTACAAAACAGAATAGGGTCTCAAATGTAGAAAACCAACTTATGCTTGCTTAAGGGGAAAGGTGAGTTGGGGTGCTGCATAAAACCAGAGATTGAAATTAGCACAGATACCTTTCCATAAGCCAAATATGTAATAGACAAGAGCTACTGCTTGCTCAACGAAGTGGACTCAACACCCCATATTAAACGCCTAAGAATATACCTGACTAGTAAGAATCTTAAAGCCTATGGATTTATATGTCTCCGAAAGAGAATCAAGCGTGTGTACAGCGGCATAAACGCAGCAGTGATAGGATTGGTGAGGTTCGGTGAGCAAATGCAGACCCTTTGAAGTCATATTGCATGGTACCCATTCCATGCGTCTCAACTCTCCAGGTAAGGGATTCTTCCTTCAGCTAAAACATGCATGTGGAACCCAGAGTATGATCCACCGTGTGATCGGGAAACGTGTTCATATGTGTCTCAGTTTTCGTCCCCTGGTACTCGGGTGCAACATTCCAGACGCTTTACTAACACTCTCCCCACTTGGAGAGTCAGTGCCTTTAACCTCCTGTTTGGCCCAGTTTGCAATTTCTGTGGAAAATTAACAGGAATAGGGAGAACAAATGACAGACTAGCTGGAGGTGTCTGGATGGGCAAATTTAACTCTCATTTCCCACCAGGAAGAGGAATTAACCAAAGGCTCAGCGAGCCATGCCGAAACTACACTAGGGCTTGAAGCAATCCTGCGGTGTTGCGGCCAGCTCACAAGAAAGCGAGTTGAAGAAAGAAGCTCAGGGGCACTGTAATTCACAAACCTGCAGAGTTATAAATGACAGCTATCATCCAAAAATATATTGAAGTAAGGCTGCCAAGAGGACTTGAAAGCGGGGCAGAATTGCAGGAAACCGATTTCAGGAGGTAGACTGGAATTGCATGAAAAGCATAGGAAAAGAGGCAGAACGTCCACAATGATGCACTTGGCCAAAAAGGGCGTATGCGTTTTTTCCTGAATATATTCAGGAAAAAACGCATACGCCCTTTTTGGCCAACCAAGCAAGCTTGCAAAGGAAATCTGCACTACAATGAAGTCTCACTGCCCCCCGGTCAAAAGGGCCATCTGAAAAAAGTGTAAAATCCAGAAAGGCAGGACAGGCCATGGAGAACTGGGAGCCTTGTTATGCTGATGGGCGGGATGTAAATTGCCAACAGCCACGCTGGAGAAGTGTATGGTGTTTCCTGAAACATCTAAAAAACCAAAGCAACAGAGCCTAGGGCACTTCCACTTATGGTCCTATAGATTAGGGAAATTAAAATCAAAAAGACACAGCCACCCCAAAGTTTGGGACGGCTCTGTTTACAAGAACCTCTTTTACGGTACAAGTTCAATATCGCAGAAAGCGAAAAATGGATAAAGAAGTTGTGGTACTTACGTACAATGCAATATCACTCAGCAATGAAATCTATGTCATCAGGCCAGTAGCAGCATAATGAGTGGATTCAGGTACGATGATTCTAAGTAAAATAAGTCACACAGAAAAAGAAACATCATAAGGTATCACTAATACACGGAATGTAAACTTGGCTACACAGGAACTGAATTACAAAACAGAATAGAGTCTCAAATGTCGAAAACCAACTTATGCTTGCTTAAGGGGAAAGGTGAGTTGGGGTGCTGCATAAAACCAGAGATTGAAATTAGCACAGATACCTTTCCATAAGCCAAATATGTAATAGACAAGAGCTACTGGTTGCTCAACGAAGTGGACTCAACACCACATATTAAACGCCTAAGAATATACCTGACTAGTAAGAATCTTAAAACCTATGGATTTATATGTCTCCGAAAGAGAATCAAGCGTGTGTACAGCGGCATAAACGCAGCAGTGATAGGATTCGTGAGGTTCGGTGAGCAAATGCAGACCCTTTGAAGTCATATTGCATGGTACCCATTCCATGGGTCTCAACTCTCCAGGTTTAAGGGATTCTTCCTTCAGCTAAAACATGCATGTGGAACCCAGAGTATGATCCACCGTGTGATCGGGAAACGTGTTCAAATGTGTCTCAGTTTTCGTCCCCTGGTACTCGGGTGCAACATTCCAGACGCTTTACTAACACTCTCCCCACTTGGAGAGTCAGTGCCTTTAACCTCCTGTTTGGCCCAGTTTGCAATTTCTGTGGAAAATTAACAGGAATAGGGAGAACCAATGAGAGACTAGCTGGAGGTGTCTGGACGGGCAAATTTAACTCTCATTTCCCACCAGGAAGAGGAATTAACCAGAGGCTCAGCGAGCCATGCCGGAACCACACTAGGGCCTGAAGCAATCCTGCGGTGTTGTGGCCAGCTCACAAGAAAGCGAGTTGAAGAAAGGAGCTCAGGGGCACTGTAATTCACAAACCTGCAGAGTTATAAATGACAGCTATTGTCCAAAAATATATTGAAGTAAGGCTGCCAAGAGGACTTGAAAGCGGGGCAGAATTGCAGGAAACCGATTTCAGGAGGTAGACTGGAATTGGATGTAAAGCATAGGAAAAGAGGCAGAACGTCCACAATGATGCACTTGGCCAAAAAGGGCGTATGCGTTTTTTCCTGAATATATTCAGGAAAATACGCATACGCACTTTTTGGCCAACCAAGCAAGCTTGCAAAGGAAATCTGCACTACAATGAAGTCTCACTGCCCCCCGGTCAAAAGGGCCATCTGAAAAAAGTGTAAAATCCAGAAAAGCAGGACAGGCCATGGAGAACTGGGAGCCTAGTTATGCTGATGGGCGGGATGTAAATTGCCAACAGCCACTCTGGAGAAGTGTATGGTGTTTCCTGAAACATCTAAAAAACAAAGCAACAGAGCCTAGGGCACTTCCACTTATGGTCCTATAGATTAGGGAAATTAAAATCAAAAAGACACAGCCACCCCAAAGTTTGGGACGGCTCTGTTTACAAGAACCTCATTTACGGTACAAGTTCAATATCGCAGAAAGCGAAAAATGGATAAAGAAGTTGTGGTACTTACGTACAATGCAATATCACTCAGCAATGAAATCTATGTCATCAGGCCAGTAGCAGCATAATAAGTGGATTCAGGTACGATGATTCTAAGTGAAATAAGTCACACAGAAAAAGAAACATCATAAGATATCACTAATACACGGAATGTAAACTTGGCTACACAGGAACTGAATTACAAAACAGAATAGGGTCTCAAATGTAGAAAACCAACTTATGCTTGCTTAAGGGGAAAGGTGAGTTGGGGTGCTGCATAAAACCAGAGATTGAAATTAGCACAGATACCTTTCCATAAGCCAAATATGTAATAGACAAGAGCTACTGCTTGCTCAACGAAGTGGACTCAACACCACATATTAAACGCCTAAGAATATACCTGACTAGTAAGAATATTAAAACCTATGGATTTATATGTCTCCGAAAGAGAATAAAGCGTGTGTACAGCGGCATAAACGCAGCAGTGATAGGATTGGTGAGGTTCGGTGAGCAAATGCAGACCCTTTGAAGTCATATTGCATGGTACCCATTCCATGGTTCTCAACTCTCCAGGTTTAAGGGATTCTTCCTTCAGCTAAAACATGCATGTGGAACCCAGAGTATGATCCACCGTGTGATCGGGAAACGTGTTCAAATGTGTCTCAGTTTTCGTCCCCTGGTACTCGGGTGCAACATTCCAGACGCTTTACTAACACTCTCCCCACTTGGAGAGTCAGTGCCTTTAACCTCCTGTTTGGCCCAGTTTGCAATTTCTGTGGAAAATTAACAGGAATAGGGAGAACCAATGACAGACTAGCTGGAGGTGTCTGGACGGGCAAATTTAACTCTCATTTCCCAACAGGAAGAGGAATTAACCAAAGGCTCAGCGAGCCATGCCGGAACCACACTAGGGCCTGAAGCAATCCTGCGGTGTTGTGGCCAGCTCACAAGAAAGCGAGTTGAAGAAAGGAGCTCAGGGGCACTGTAATTCACAAACCTGCAGAGTTATAAATGACAGCTATCGTCCAAAAATATATTGAAGTAAGGCTGCCAAGAGGACTTGAAAGCGGGGCAGAATTGCAGGAAACCGATTTCAGGAGGTAGACTGGAATTGGATGTAAAGCATAGGAAAAGAGGCAGAACGTCCACAATGATGCACTTGGCCAAAAAGGGCGTATGCGTTTTTTCCTGAATATATTCAGGAAAAAACGCATACGCACTTTTTGGCCAACCAAGCAAGCTTGCAAAGGAAATCTGCACTACAATGAAGTCTCACTGCCCCCCGGTCAAAAGGGCCATCTGAATAAAGTGTAAAATCCAGAAAACCAGGACAGGCCATGGAGAACTGGGAGCCTTGTTATGCTGATGGGCGGGATGTAAATTGCCAACAGCCACTCTGGAGAAGTGTATGGTGTTTCCTGAAACATCTAAAAAACAAAGCAACAGAGCCTAGGGCACTTCCACTTATGGTCCTATAGATTAGGGAAATTAAAATCAAAAAGACACAGCCACCCCAAAGTTTGGGACGGCTCTGTTTACAAGAACCTCATTTACGGTACAAGTTCAATATCGCAGAAAGCGAAAAATGGATAAAGAAGTTGTGGTACTTACGTACAATGCAATATCACTCAGCAATGAAATCTATGTCATCAGGCCAGTAGCAGCATAATAAGTGGATTCAGGTACGATGATTCTAAGTGAAATAAGTCACACAGAAAAAGAAACATCATAAGATATCACTAATACACGGAATGTAAACTTGCCTACACAGGAACTGAATTACAAAACAGAATAGGGTCTCAAATGTAGAAAACCAACTTATGCTTGCTTAAGGGGAAAGGTGAGTTGGGGTGCTGCATAAAACCAGAGATTGAAATTAGCACAGATACCTTTCCATAAGCCAAATGTGTAATAGACAAGAGCTACTGCTTGCTCAACGAAGTGGACTCAACACCCCATATTAAACGCCTAAGAATATACCTGACTAGTAAGAATCTTAAAGCCTATGGATTTATATGTCTCCGAAAGAGAATCAAGCGTGTGTACAGCGGCATAAACGCAGCAGTGATAGGATTGGTGAGGTTCGGTGAGCAAATGCAGACCCTTTGAAGTCATATTGCATGGTACCCATTCCATGCGTCTCAACTCTCCAGGTAAGGGATTCTTCCTTCAGCTAAAACATGCATGTGGAACCCAGAGTATGATCCACCGTGTGATCGGGAAACGTGTTCATATGTGTCTCAGTTTTCGTCCCCTGGTACTCGGGTGCAACATTCCAGACGCTTTACTAACACTCTCCCCACTTGGAGAGTCAGTGCCTTTAACCTCCTGTTTGGCCCAGTTTTCAATTTCTGTGGAAAATTAACAGGAATAGGGAGAACCAATGACAGACTAGCTGGAGGTGTCTGGACGGGCAAATTTAACTCTCATTTCCCACCAGGAAGAGGAATTAACCAAAGGCTCAGCGAGCCATGCCGAAACTACACTAGGGCTTGAAGCAATCCTGCGGTGTTGCGGCCAGCTCACAAGAAAGCGAGTTGAAGAAAGAAGTTCAGGGGCACTGTAATTCACAAACCTGCAGAGTTATAAATGACAGCTATCATCCAAAAATATATTGAAGTAAGGCTGCCAAGAGGACTTGAAAGCGGGGCAGAATTGCAGGAAACCGATTTCAGGAGGTAGACTGGAATTGCATGAAAAGCATAGGAAAAGAGGCAGAACGTCCACAATGATGCACTTGGCCAAAAAGGGCGTATGCGTTTTTTCCTGAATATATTCAGGAAAAAACGCATACGCCCTTTTTGGCCAACCAAGCAAGCTTGCAAAGGAAATCTGCACTACAATGAAGTCTCACTGCCCCCCGGTCAAAAGGGCCATCTGAAAAAAGTGTAATATCCAGAAAGGCAGGACAGGCCATGGAGAACTGGGAGCCTTCTTATGCTGATGGGCGGGATGTAAATTGCAAACAGCCACTCTGGAGAAATGTATGGTGTTTCCAGAAACATCTAAAAAACAAAGCAACAGAGCCTAGGGCACTTCCACTTATGGTCCTATAGCTTAGGGAAATTAAAATCAAAAAGACACAGCCACCACAATGTTTGGGATGGCTCTGTTTACAAGAACCTCGTTTACGGTACAAGTTCAATATCGCAGAAAGCGAAAAATGGATAAAGAAGTTGCGGTATTTACGTACAATGCAATATCACTCAGCAATGAAATCTATGTCATCAGGCCAGTAGCAGCATAATGAGTGGATTCAGGTACGATGATTCTAAGTGAAATAAGTCACACAGAAAAAGAAACATCATAAGGTATCACTAATACACGGAATGTAAACTTGGCTACACAGGAACTGAATTACAAAACAGAATAGGGTCTCAAATGTCGAAAACCAACTTATGCTTGCTTAAGGGGAAAGGTGAGTTGGGGTGCTGCATAAAACCAGAGATTGAAATTAGCACAGATACCTTTCCATAAGCCAAATATGTAATAGACAAGAGCTACTGCTTGCTCAACGAAGTGGACTCAACACCACATATTAAACGCCTAAGAATATACCTGACTAGTAAGAATCTTAAAACCTATGGATTTATATGTCTCCGAAAGAGAATCCAGCATGTGTACAGTGGCATAAACGCAGCAGTGATAGGATTGGTGAGGTTCGGTGAGCAAATGCAGACCCTTTGAAGTCATATTGCATGGTACCCATTCCATGGGTCTCAACTCTCCAGGTTTAAGGGATTCTTCCTTCAGCTAAAACATGCATGTGGAACCCAGAGGATGATCCACCGTGTGATCGGGAAACGTGTTCAAATGTGTCTCAGTTTTCGTCCCCTGGTACTCGGATGCAACATTCCAGACGCTTTACTAACACTCTCCCCACTTGGAGAGTCAGTGCCTTTAACCTCCTGTTTGGCCCAGTTTGCAATTTTTGTGGAAAATGAACAGGAATAGGGAGAACCAATGAGAGACTAGCTGGAGGTGTCTGGACGGGCAAATTTAACTCTCATTTCCCACCAGGAAGAGGAATTAACCAAAGGCTCAGCGAGCCATGCTGGAACCACACTAGGGCCTGAAGCAATCCTGCGGTGTTGTTGCCAGCTCACAAGAAAGCGAGTTGAAGAAAGGAGCTCAGGGGCACTGTAATTCACAAACCTGCAGAGTTATGAATGACAGCTATCGTCCAAAAATATATTGAAGTAAGGCTGCCAAGAGGACTTGAAAGCGGGTCACAATTGCAGGAAACCGATTTCAGGAGGTAGACTGGAATTGCATGTAAAGCATAGGAAAAGAGGCAGAACGTCCACAATGATGCACTTGGCCAAAAAGGGCGTATGCATTTTTTCCTGAATATATTCCTGAATATATTCAGGAAAAAACGCATACGCCCTTTTTGGCCAACCAAGCAAGCTTGCAAAGGAAATCTGCACTACAATGAAGTCTCACTGCCCCCCGGTCAAAAGGGCCATCTGAAAAAAGTGTAAAATCCAGAAAGGCAGGACAGGCCATGGAGAACTGGGAGCCTTCTTATGCTGATGCGCGGGATGTAAATTGCCAACAGCCACTCTGGAGAAATGTATGGTGTTTCCTGAAACATCTAAAAAACAAAGCAACAGAGCCTAGGGCACTTCCACTTATGGTCCTATAGATTAGGGAAATTAAAATCAAAAAGACACAGCCACCCCAAAGTTTGGGACGGCTCTGTTTACAAGAACCTCGTTTACGGTACAAGTTCAATATCGCAGAAAGTGAAAAATGGATAAAGAAGTTGTGGTACTTACGTACAATGCAATATCACTCAGCAATGAAATCTATGTCATCAGGCCAGTAGCAGCATAATGAGTGGATTTAGGTGCGATGATTCTAAGAGAAATAAGTCAAACAGAAAAAGAAACATCATAAGGTATCACTAATACACGGAATGTAAACTTGGCTACACAGGAACTGAAGTACAAAACAGAATAGGGTCTCAAATGTAGAAAACCAACTTATGCTTGCTTAAGGGGAAAGGTGAGTTGGGGTGCTGCATAAAACCAGAGATTGAAATTAGCACAGATACCTTTCCATAAGCCAAATATGTAATAGACAAGAGCTACTGCTTGCTCAACGAAGTGGACTCAACACCCCATATTAAACGCCTAAGAATATACCTGACTAGTAAGAATCTTAAAACCTATGGATTTATATGTCTCCGAAAGAGAATCAAGCGTGTGTACAGCGGCATAAACGCAGCAGTGATAGGATTGGTGAGGTTCGGTGAGCAAATGCAGACCCTTTGAAGTCATATTGCATGGTACCCATTTCATGGTTCTCAACTCTCCTGGATTAAAGGATTCTTCCTTCAGCTAAAACATGCATTTGGAACCCAGAGTATGATCCACCGTGTGATTGGGAAACGTGTTCCAATGTGTCTCAGTTTTCGTCCCCTGGTACTCGGGTGCAACTTTCCAGACGCTTTACTAACACTCTCCCCACTTGGAGAGTCAGTGCCTTTAACCTCCTGTTTGGCCCAGTTTGCAATTTCTGTGGAAAATGAACAGGAATAGGGAGAACCAATGACAGACTAGCTGGAGGTGTCTGGACGGGCAAATTTAACTCTCATTTCCCACCAGGAAGAGGAATTAACCAAAGGCTCAGCGAGCCATGCCGAAACCACACTAGGGCCTGAAGCAATCCTGCGGTGTTGCGGCCAGCTCACAAGAAAGCGAGTTGAAGAAAGAAGCTCAGGGGCACTGTAATTCACAAACCTGCAGAGTTATAAATGACAGCTATCGTCCAAAAATATATAGAAGTAAGGCTGCCAAGAGGACTTGAAAGCGGGGCAGAATTGCAGGAAACCGATTTCAGGAGGTAGACTGGAATTGCATGAAAAGCATAGGAAAAGAGGCAGAACGTCCACAATGATGCACTTGGCCAAAAAGGACGTATGCGTTTTTTCCTGAATATATTCAGGAAAAAACGCATACGCCCTTTTTGGCCAACCAAGCAAGCTTGCAAAGGAAATCTGCACTACAATGAAGTCTCACTGCCCCCCGGTCAAAAGGGCCATCTGAAAAAAGTGTAAAATCCAGAAAGGCAGGACAGGCCATGGAGAACTGGGAGCCTTCTTATGCTGATGGGCGGGATGTAAATTGCCAACAGCCACTCTGGAGAAGTGTATGGTGTTTCCTGTAACATCTAAAAAACAAAGCAACAGAGCCTAGGGCACTTCCACTTATGGTCCTATAGATTAGGGAAATTAAAATCAAAAAGACACAGCCACCCCAGAGTTTGGGACGGCTCTGTTTACAAGAACCTCATTTACGGTACAAGTTCAATATCGCAGAAAGTGAAAAATGGATAAAGAAGTTGTGGTACTTACGTACAATGCAATATCACTCAGCAATGAAATCTATGTCATCAGGCCAGTAGCAGCATAATGAGTGGATTTAGGTGCGATGATTCTAAGAGAAATAAGTAAAACAGAAAAAGAAACATCATAAGGTATCACTAATACACGGAATGTAAACTTGGCTACACAGGAACTGAAGTACAAAACAGAATAGGGTCTCAAATGTAGAAAACCAACTTATGCTTGCTTAAGGGGAAAGGTGAGTTGGGGTGCTGCATAAAACCAGAGATTGAAATTAGCACAGATACCTTTCCATAAGCCAAATATGTAATAGACAAGAGCTACTGCTTGCTCAACGAAGTGGACTCAACACCCCATATTAAACGCCTAAGAATATACCTGACTAGTAAGAATCTTAAAACCTATGGATTTATATGTCTCCGAAAGAGAATCAAGCGTGTGTACAGCGGCATAAACGCAGCAGTGATAGGATTGGTGAGGTTCGGTGAGCAAATGCAGACCCTTTGAAGTCATATTGCATGGTACCCATTCCATGGTTCTCAACTCTCCTGGATTAAAGGATTCTTCCTTCAGCTAAAACATGCATTTGGAACCCAGAGTATGATCCACCATGTGATCGGGAAACGTGTTCCAATGTGTCTCAGTTTTCGTCCCCTGGTACTCGGGTGCAACTTTCCAGACGCTTTACTAACACTCTCCCCACTTGGAGAGTCAGTGCCTTTAACCTCCTGTTTGGCCCAGTTTGCAATTTCTGCGGAAAATGAACAGGAATAGGGAGAACCAATGAGAGACTAGCTGGAGGTGTCTGGACCGGCAAATTTAACTCTCATTTCCCACCAGGAAGAGGAATTAACCAAAGGCGCAGCGAGATATGCCGGAACCACACTAGGGCCTGAAGCAATCCTGCGGTGTTGCGGCCAGCTCACAAGAAAGCGAGGTGAAGAAAGAAGCTCAGGGGCACTGTAATTCACAAACCTGCAGAGTTATAAATGACAGCTATCGTCCAAAAATATATTGAAGTTAGGCTGCCAAGAGGACTTGAAAGTGGGGCAGAATTGCAGGAAACCGATTTCAGGAGGTAGACAGGAATTGCATGTAAAGCATAGGAAAAGAGGCAGAACGTCCACAATGATGCACTTGGCCAAAAGGGCGTATGCGTTTTATCCTGAATATATTCAGGAAAAAACGCATACGCCCTTTTTGGCCAACCAAGGAAGCTTGCAAAGGAAATCTGCACTACAATGAAGTCTCACTGCCCCCCGGTTAAAAGGGCTATCTGAAAAAAGTGTAAAATCCAGAAAGGCAGGACAGGCCATGGAGAACTGGGAGCCTTCTTATGCTGATGGGCGGGATGTAAATTGCCAACAGCCACTCTGGAGAAGTGTATGGTGTTTCCTGAAACATCTAAAAAACAAAGCAACAGAGCCTAGGGCTCTTCCACTTATGGTCCTATAGATTAGGGAAATTAAAATCAAAAAGACACAGCCACCCCAAAGTTTGGGACGGCTCTGTTTACAAGAACCTCGTTTACGGTACAAGTTCAATATCGCAGAAAGCGAAAAATGGATAAAGTAGTTGTGGTACTTACGTACAATGCAATATCACTCAGCAATGAAATCTATGTCATCAGGCCAGTAGCAGCATAATGAGTGGATTCAGGTACAATGATTCTAAGTGAAATAAGTCACAGAGAAAAAGAAACATCATAAGGTATCACTAATACACGGAATGTAAACTTGGCTACACAGGAACTGAATTACAAAACAGAATAGGGTCTCAAATGTCGAAAACCAACTTATGCTTGCTTAAGGGGAAAGGTGAGTTGGGGTGCTGCATAAAACCAGAGATTGAAATTAGCACAGATACCTTTCCATAAGCCAAATATGTAATAGACAAGAGCTACTGCTTGCTCAACGAAGTGGACTCAACACCCCATATTAAACGCCTAAGAATATACCTGACTAGTAAGAATCTTAAAACCTATGGATTGATATGTCTCCGAAAGAGAATCAAGCGTGTGTACAGCGGCATAAACGCAGCAGTGATAGGATTCGTGAGGTTCGGTGAGCAAATGCAGACCCTTTGAAGTCATATTGCATGGTACCCATTCCATGGGTCTCAACTCTCCAGGTTTAAGGGATTCTTCCTTCAGCTAAAACATGCATGTGGAACCCAGAGTATGATCCACCGTGTGATCGGGAAACGTGTTCAAATGTGTCTCAGTTTTCGTCCCCTGATACTCGGGTGCAACATTCCAGACGCTTTACTAACACTCTCCCCACTTGGAGAGTCAGTGCCTTTAACCTCCTGTTTGGCCCAGTTTGCAATTTCTGTGGAAAATGAACAGGAATAGGGAGAACCAATGAGAGACTAGCTGGAGGTGTCTGGACGGGCAAATTTAACTCTCATTTCCCACCAGGAAGAGGAATTAACCAAAGGCTCAGCGAGCCATGCCGAAAGCACTCTAGGGCCTGAAGCAATCCTGCGGTGTTGCGGCCAGCTCACAAGAAAGCGAGTTGAAGAAAGGAGCTCAGGGGCACTGTCATTCACAAACCTGCAGAGTTATACATGACAGCTATCGTCCAAAAATATATTGAAGTAAGGCTGCCAAGAGGACTTGAAAGCGGGGCAGAATTGCAGGAAACCGATTTCAGGAGGTAGACTGGAATTGCATGTAAAGCATAGGAAAAGAGGCAGAACGTCCACAATGATGCACTTGGCCAAAAAGGGCGTATGCGTTTTTTCCTGAATACATTCAGGAAAAAACGCATACGCCCTTTTTGCCCAAGGAAGCAAGCTTGCAAAGGAAATCTGCACTACAATGAAGTCTCACTGCCCCCCGGTCAAAAGGGCCATCTGAAAAAAGTGTAAAATCCAGAAAGGCAGGACAGGCCATGGAGAACTGAGAGCCTAGTTAGACTGATGGGCGGGATGTAAATTTCCAACAGCCACTCTGGAGAAGTGTATGGTGTTTCCTGAAACATCTAAAAAACAAAGCAACAGAGCCTAGGGCACTTCCACTTATGGTCCTATAGCTTAGGGAAATTAAAATCAAAAAGACACAGCCACCCCAAAGTTTGGGACGGCTCTGTTTACAAGAACCTCATTTACGGTACAAGTTCAATATTGCAGAAAGCGAAAAATGGATAAAGAAGTTGTGGTACTTACGTACAATGCAATACCACTCAGCAATGAAATCTATGTCATCAGGCCAGTAGCAGCATAATGAGTGGTTTCAGGTACGATGATTCTAAGTGAAATAAGTCACACAGAAACAGAAACATCATAAGATATCTCTAATACACGGAATGTAAACTTGGCTACACAGGAACTGAATTACAAAACAGAATAGGGTCTCAAATGTAGAAAACCAACTTATGCTTGCTTAAGGGGAAAGGTGAGTTGGGGTGCTGCATAAAACCAGAGATTGAAATTAGCACAGATACCTTTCCATAAGCCAAATATGTAATAGACAAGAGCTACTGCTTTCTCAACGAAGTGGACTCAACACCCCATATTAAACGCCTAAGAATATACCTGACTAGTAAGAATCTTAAAACCTATGGATTGATATGTCTACGAAAGAGAATCAAGCGTGTGTACAGCGGCATAAACGCAGCAGTGATAGGATTCGTGAGGTTCGGTGAGCAAATGCAGACCCTTTGAAGTCATATTGCATGGTACCCATTCCATGGTTCTCAACTCTCCAGGTTTAAGGGATTCTTCCTTCAGCTAAAACATGCATGTGGAACCCAGAGTATGATCCACCGTGTGATCGGGAAACGTGTTCAAATGTGTCTCAGTTTTCGTCCCCTGGTACTTGGGTGCAACATTCCAGATGCTTTACTAACACTCTCCCCACTTGGAGAGTCAGTGCCTTTAAACTCCTGTTTGGCCCAGTTTGCAATTTCTGCGGAAAATGAACAGGAATAGGGAGAACCAATGAGAGACTAGCTGGAGGTGTCTGGACGGGCAAATTTTAGTCTCATTTCCCACCAGGAAGAGGAATTAACCAAAGGCTCAGCGAGCCGTGCCGGAACCACACTAGGGCCTGAAGCAATCCTGCGGTGTTGCGGCCAGCTCACAAGAAAGCGAGTTGAAGAAAGGAGCTCAGGGGCACTGTAATTCACAAACCTTCAGAGTTCTAAATGACAGCTATCGTCCAAAAATATATTGAAGTATGGCTGCCAAGAGGACTTGAAAGCGGGGCAGAATTGCAGGAAACCGTTTTCAGGAGGTAGACTGGAATTGCATGTAAAGCATAGGAAAAGTGGCAGAACGTCCACAATGATGCACTTGGCCAAAAAGGGCATATGCGTTTTTTCCTGAATATATTCAGGAAAAAACGCATACGCCCTTTTTGGCCAAGGAAGCAAGCTTGCAAAGGAAATCTGCACTACAATGAAGTCTCACTGCCCCCCGGTCAAAAGGGCCATCTGAAAAAAGTGTAAAATCCAGAAAGGCAGGACAGACCATGGAGAACTGGGAGCCTACTTAGGCTGATGGGCGGGATGTAAATTGCCAACAGCCACTCTGGAGAAGTGTATGGTGTTTCCTGAAACATCTGAAAAACAAAGCAACAGAGCCTAGGGCACTTCCATTTTTAGTCCTATAGATTAGGGAAATTAAAATCAAAAAGACACAGCCATCCCAAAGTTTGGGACGGCTCTGTTTACAAGAACCTCGTTTACGGTACAAGTTCAATATCGCAGAAAGCGAAAAATGGATAAAGAAGTTGTGGTACTTACGCACAATGCAATATCACTCAGCAATGAAATCTATGTCATCAGGCCAGTAGCAGCATAATGAGTGGATTCAGGTACGATGATTCTAAGTGAAATAAGTCACACAGAAAAAGAAACATCATAAGGTATCACTAATACACGGAATGTAAACTTGGCTACACAGGAACTGAATTACAAAACAGAATAGGGTCTCAAATGTCGAAAACCAACTTATGCTTGCTTAAGGGGAAAGGTGAGTTGGGGTGCTGCATAAAACCAGAGATTGAAATTAGCACAGATACCTTTCCATAAGCCAAATATGTAATAGACAAGAGCTACTGCTTGCTCAACGAAGTGGACTCAACACCCCATATTAAACGCCTAAGAATATACCTGACTAGTAAGAATCTTAAAACCTATGGATTGATATGTCTACGAAAGAGAATCAAGCGTGTGTACAGCGGCATAAACGCAGCAGTGATAGGATTGGTGAGGTTCGGTGAGCAAATGCAGACCCTTTGAAGTCATATTGCATGGTACCCATTCCATGGGTCTCAACTCTCCAGGTTTAAGGGATTCTTCCTTCAGCTAAAACATGCATGTGGAACCCAGAGTATGATCCACCGTGTGATCGGGAAACGTGTTCAAATGTGTCTCAGTTTTCGTCCCCTGATACTCGGGTGCAACATTCCAGACGCTTTACTAACACTCTCCCCACTTGGAGAGTCAGTGCCTTTAACCTCCTGTTTGGCCCAGTTTGCAATTTCTGTGGAAAATGAACAGGAATAGGGAGAACCAATGAGAGACTAGCTGGAGGTGTCTGGACGGGCAAATTTAACTCTCATTTCCCACCAGGAAGAGGAATTAACCAAAGGCTCAGCGAGCCATGCCGAAAGCACTCTAGGGCCTGAAGCAATCCTGCGGTGTTGCGGCCAGCTCACAAGAAAGCGAGTTGAAGAAAGGAGCTCAGGGGCACTGTCATTCACAAACCTGCAGAGTTATACATGACAGCTATCGTCCAAAAATATATTGAAGTAAGGCTGCCAAGAGGACTTGAAAGCGGGGCAGAATTGCAGGAAACCGATTTCAGGAGGTAGACTGGAATTGCATGTAAAGCATAGGAAAAGAGGCAGAACGTCCACAATGATGCACTTGGCCAAAAAGGGCGTATGCGTTTTTTCCTGAATACATTCAGGAAAAAACGCATACGCCCTTTTTGCCCAAGGAAGCAAGCTTGCAAAGGAAATCTGCACTACAATGAAGTCTCACTGCCCCCCGGTCAAAAGGGCCATCTGAAAAAAGTGTAAAATCCAGAAAGGCAGGACAGGCCATGGAGAACTGAGAGCCTAGTTAGACTGATGGGCGGGATGTAAATTTCCAACAGCCACTCTGGAGAAGTGTATGGTGTTTCCTGAAACATCTAAAAAACAAAGCAACAGAGCCTAGGGCACTTCCACTTATGGTCCTATAGCTTAGGGAAATTAAAATCAAAAAGACACAGCCACCCCAAAGTTTGGGACGGCTCTGTTTACAAGAACCTCATTTACGGTACAAGTTCAATATTGTAGAAAGCGAAAAATGGATAAAGAAGTTGTGGTACTTACGTACAATGCAATACCACTCAGCAATGAAATCTATGTCATCAGGCCAGTAGCAGCATAATGAGTGGTTTCAGGTACGATGATTCTAAGTGAAATAAGTCACACAGAAACAGAAACATCATAAGATATCTCTAATACACGGAATGTAAACTTGGCTACACAGGAACTGAATTACAAAACAGAATAGGGTCTCAAATGTAGAAAACCAACTTATGCTTGCTTAAGGGGAAAGGTGAGTTGGGGTGCTGCATAAAACCAGAGATTGAAATTAGCACAGATACCTTTCCATAAGCCAAATATGTAATAGACAAGAGCTACTGCTTGCTCAACGAAGTGGACTCAACACCCCATATTAAACGCCTAAGAATATACCTGACTAGTAAGAATCTTAAAACCTATGGATTGATATGTCTACGAAAGAGAATCAAGCGTGTGTACAGCGGCATAAACGCAGCAGTGATAGGATTCGTGAGGTTCGGTGAGCAAATGCAGACCCTTTGAAGTCATATTGCATGGTACCCATTCCATGGTTCTCAACTCTCCAGGTTTAAGGGATTCTTCCTTCAGCTAAAACATGCATGTGGAACCCAGAGTATGATCCACCGTGTGATCGGGAAACGTGTTCAAATGTGTCTCAGTTTTCGTCCCCTGGTACTTGGGTGCAACATTCCAGATGCTTTACTAACACTCTCCCCACTTGGAGAGTCAGTGCCTTTAAACTCCTGTTTGGCCCAGTTTGCAATTTCTGCGGAAAATGAACAGGAATAGGGAGAACCAATGAGAGACTAGCTGGAGGTGTCTGGACGGGCAAATTTTAGTCTCATTTCCCACCAGGAAGAGGAATTAACCAAAGGCTCAGCGAGCCGTGCCGGAACCACACTAGGGCCTGAAGCAATCCTGCGGTGTTGCGGCCAGCTCACAAGAAAGCGAGTTGAAGAAAGGAGCTCAGGGGCACTGTAATTCACAAACCTTCAGAGTTCTAAATGACAGCTATCGTCCAAAAATATATTGAAGTATGGCTGCCAAGAGGACTTGAAAGCGGGGCAGAATTGCAGGAAACCGTTTTCAGGAGGTAGACTGGAATTGCATGTAAAGCATAGGAAAAGAGGCAGAACGTCCACAATGATGCACTTGGCCAAAAAGGGCATATGCGTTTTTTCCTGAATATATTCAGGAAAAAACGCATACGCCCTTTTTGGCCAACCAAGGAAGCTTGCAAAGGAAATCTGCACTACAATGAAGTCTCACTGCCCCCCGGTCAAAAGGGCCATCTGAAAAAAGTGTAAAATCCAGAAAGGCAGGACAGACCATGGAGAACTGGGAGCCTACTTAGGCTGATGGGCGGGATGTAAATTGCCAACAGCCACTCTGGAGAAGTGTATGGTGTTTCCTGAAACATCTGAAAAACAAAGCAACAGAGCCTAGGGCACTTCCATTTTTAGTCCTATAGATTAGGGAAATTAAAATCAAAAAGACACAGCCACCCCAAAGTTTGGGACGGCTCTGTTTACAAGAACCTCGTTTACGGTACAAGTTCAATATCGCAGAAAGCGAAAAATGGATAAAGAAGTTGTGGTACTTACGTACAATGCAATATCACTCAGCAATGAAATCTATGTCATCAGGCCAGTAGCAGCATAATGAGTGGATTCAGGTACGATGATTCTAAGTGAAATAAGTCACACAGAAAAAGAAACATCATAAGGTATCACTAATACACGGAATGTAAACTTGGCTACACAGGAACTGAATTACAAAACAGAATAGGGTCTCAAATGTAGAAAACCAACTTATGCTTGCTTAAGGGGAAAGGTGAGTTGGGGTGCTGCATAAAACCAGAGATTGAAATTAGCACAGATACCTTTCCATAAGCCAAATATGTAATAGACAAGAGCTACTGCTTGCTCAACGAAGTGGACTCAACACCCCATATTAAACGCCTAAGAATATACCTGACTAGTAAGAATCTTAAAACCTATGGATTGATATGTCTACGAAAGAGAATCAAGCGTGTGTACAGCGGCATAAACGCAGCAGTGATAGGATTGGTGAGGTTCGGTGAGCAAATGCAGACCCTTTGAAGTCATATTGCATGGTACCCATTCCATGGTTCTCAACTCTCCAGGTTTAAGGGATTCTTCCTTCAGCTAAAACATGCATGTGGAACCCAGAGTATGATCCACCGTGTGATCGGGAAACGTGTTCAAATGTGTCTCAGTTTTCGTCCCCTGGTACTCGGGTGCAACATTCCAGATGCTTTACTAACACTCTCCCCACTTGGAGAGTCAGTGCCTTTAAACTCCTGTTTGGCCCAGTTTGCAATTTCTGCGGAAAATGAACAGGAATAGGGAGAACCAATGAGAGACTAGCTGGAGGTGTCTGGACGGGCAAATTTTACTCTCATTTCCCACCAGGAAGAGGAATTAACCAAAGGCTCAGCGAGCCGTGCCGGAACCACACTAGGGCCTGAAGCAATCCTGCGGTGTTGCGGCCAGCTCACAAGAAAGCGAGTTGAAGAAAGGAGCTCAGGGGCACTGTAATTCACAAACATTCAGAGTTCTAAATGACAGCTATCGTCCAAAAATATATTGAAGTATGGCTGCCAAGAGGACTTGAAAGCGGGGCAGAATTGCAGGAAACCGTTTTCAGGAGGTAGACTGGAATTGCATGTAAAGCATAGGAAAAGAGGCAGAACGTCCACAATGATGCACTTGGCCAAAAAGGGCGTATGCGTTTTTTCCTGAATATATTCAGGAAAAAACGCATACGCCCTTTTTGGCCAACCAAGCAAGCTTGCAAAGGAAATCTGCACTACAATGAAGTCTCACTGCCCCCCGGTCAAAAGGGCCATCTGAAAAAAGTGTAAAATCCAGAAAGGCAGGACAGGCCATGGAGAACTGGGAGCCTTCTTATGCTGATGGGCGTGATGTAAATTGCCAACAGCCACTCTGGAGAAGTGTATGGTGTTTCCTGAAACATCTAAAAAACAAAGCAACAGAGCCTAGGGCACTTCCACTTATGGTCCTATAGATTAGGGAAATTAAAATCAAAAAGACACAGCCACCCCAAAGTTTGGGACGGCTCTGTTTACAAGAACCTCGTTTACGGTACAAGTTCAATATCGCAGAAAGCGAAAAATGGATAAAGAAGTTGTGGTACTTACGTACAATGCAATATCACTCAGCAATGAAATCTATGTCATCAGGCCAGTAGCAGCATAATGAGTGGATTTAGGTGCGATGATTCTAAGAGAAATAAGTCAAACAGAAAAGGAAACATCATAAGGTATCACTAATACACGGAATGTAAACTTGGCTACACAGTAACTGAATTACAAAAGAGAATAGGGTCTCAAATGTAGAAAACCAACTTATGCTTGCTTAAGGGGAAAGGTGAGTTGGGGTGCTGCATAAAACCAGAGATTGAAATTAGCACAGATACCTTTCCATAAGCCAAATATGTAATAGACAAGAGCTACTGCTTGCTCAACGAAGTGGACTCAACACCCCATATTAAACGCCTAAGAATATACCTGACTAGTAAGAATCTTAAAACCTATGGATTTATATGTCTCCGAAAGAGAATCAAGCGTGTCTACAGCGGCATAAACGCAGCAGTGATAGGATTGGTGAGGTTCGGTGAGCAAATGCAGACCCTTTGAAGTCATATTGCATGGTACCCATTCCATGGGTCTCAACTCTCCAGGTTTAAGGGATTCTTCCTTCAGCTAAAACATGCATGTGGAACCCAGAGTATGATCCACCGTGTGATCGGGAAACGTGTTCAAATGTGTCTCACTTTTCGTCCCCTGGTACTCGGGTGCAACATTCCAGATGCTTTACTAACACTCTCCCCACTTGGAGAGTCAGTGCCTTTAACCTCCTGTTTGGCCCAGATTGCAATTTCTGCGGAAAATGAACAGGAATAGGGAGAACCAATGAGAGACTAGCTGGAGGTGTCTGGACGGGCAAATTTAACTCTCATTTCCCACCAGGAAGAGGAATTAACCAAAGGCTCACTGAGATATGCCGGAACCACACTAGGGCCTGAAGCAATCCTGCGGTGTTGCGGCCAGCTCACAAGAAAGCGAGTTGAAGAAAGGAGCTCAGGGGCACTGTCATTCACAAACCTGCAGAGTTATACATGACAGCTATCGTCCAAAAATATATTGAAGTAAGGCTGCCAAGAGGACTTGAAAGCGGGGCAGAATTGCAGGAAACCGTTTTCAGGAGGTAGACTGGAATTGCATGTAAAGCATAGGAAAAGAGGCAGAACGTCCACAATGATGCACTTGGCCAAAAAGGGCATATGCGTTTTTTCCTGAATATATTCAGGAAAAAACGCATACGCCCTTTTTGGCCAACCAAGCAAGCTTGCAAAGGAAATCTGCACTACAATGAAGTCTCACTGCCCCCCGGTCAAAAGGGCCATCTGAAAAAAGTGTAAAATCCAGAAAGGCAGGACAGACCATGGAGAACTGGGAGCCTACTTAGGCTGATGGGCGGGATGTAAATTGCCAACAGCCACTCTGGAGAAGTGTATGGTGTTTCCTGAAACATCTGAAAAACAAAGCAACAGAGCCTAGGGCACTTCCATTTTTAGTCCTATAGATTAGGGAAATTAAAATCAAAAAGACACAGCCACCCCAAAGTTTGGGACGGCTCTGTTTACAAGAACCTCGTTTACGGTACAAGTTCAATATCGCAGAAAGCGAAAAATGGATAAAGAAGTTGTGGTACTTACGTACAATGCAATATCACTCAGCAATGAAATCTATGTCATCAGGCCAGTAGCAGCATAATGAGTGGATTCAGGTACGATGATTCTAAGTGAAATAAGTCACACAGAAAAAGAAACATCATAAGGTATCACTAATACACGGAATGTAAACTTGGCTACACAGGAACTGAATTACAAAACAGAATAGGGTCTCAAATGTAGAAAACCAACTTATGCTTGCTTAAGGGGAAAGGTGAGTTGGGGTGCTGCATAAAACCAGAGATTGAAATTAGCACAGATACCTTTCCATAAGCCAAATATGTAATAGACAAGAGCTACTGCTTGCTCAACGAAGTGGACTCAACACCCCATATTAAACGCCTAAGAATATACCTGACTAGTAAGAATCTTAAAACCTATGGATTGATATGTCTACGAAAGAGAATCAAGCGTGTGTACAGCGGCATAAACGCAGCAGTGATAGGATTGGTGAGGTTCGGTGAGCAAATGCAGACCCTTTGAAGTCATATTGCATGGTACCCATTCCATGGGTCTCAACTCTCCAGGTTTAAGGGATTCTTCCTTCAGCTAAAACATGCATGTGGAACCCAGAGTATGATCCAACGTGTGATCGGGAAACGTGTTCAAATGTGTCTCAGTTTTCGTCCCCTGGTACTCGGGTGCAACATTCCAGATGCTTTACTAACACTCTCCCCACTTGGAGAGTCAGTGCCTTTAACCTCCTGTTTGGCCCAGTTTGCAATTTTTGTGGAAAATGAACAGGAATAGGGAGAACCAATGAGAGACTAGCTGGAGGTGTCTGGACCGGCAAATTTAACTCTCATTTCCCACCAGGAAGAGGAATTAACCAAAGGCTCAGCGAGATATGCCGGAACCACACTAGGGCCTGAAGCAATCCTGTGGTGTTGCGGCCAGCTCACAAGAAAGCGAGGTGAAGAAAGAAGCTCAGGGGCACTGTAATTCACAAACCTGCAGAGTTATAAATGACAGCTATCGTCCAAAAATATATTGAAGTAAGGCTGCCAAGAGGACTTGAAAGTGGGGCAGAATTGCAGGAAACCGATTTCAGGATGTAGACAGGAATTGCATGTAAAGCATAGGAAAAGAGGCAGAACGTCCACAATGATGCACTTGGCCAAAAGGGCGTATGCGTTTTATCCTGAATATATTCAGGAAAAAACGCATACGCCCTTTTTGGCCAACCAAGGAAGCTTGCAAAGGAAATCTGCACTACAATGAAGTCTCACTGCCTCCCGGTTAAAAGGGCTATCTGAAAAAAGTGTAAAATCCAGAAAGGCAGGACAGGCCATGGAGAACTGGGAGCCTTCTTATGCTGATGGGCGGGATGTAAATTGCCAACAGCCACTCTGGAGAAGTGTATGGTGTTTCCTGAAACATCTAAAAAACAAAGCAACAGAGCCTAGGGCACTTCCACTTATGGTCCTATAGATTAGGGAAATTAAAATCAAAAAGACACAGGCACCCCAAAGTTTGGGACGGCTCTGTTTACAAGAACCTCGTTTACGGTACAAGTTCAATATCGCAGAAAGCGAAAAATGGATAAAGTAGTTGTGGTACTTACGTACAATGCAATATCACTCAGCAATGAAATCTATGTCATCAGGCCAGTAGCAGCATAATGAGTGGATTCAGGTACAATGATTCTAAGTGAAATAAGTCACAGAGAAAAAGAAACATCATAAGGTATCACTAATACACGGAATGTAAACTTGGCTACACAGGAACTGAATTACAAAACAAAATAGGGTCTCAAATGTCGAAAACCAACTTATGCTTGCTTAAGGGGAAAGGTGAGTTGGGGTGCTGCATAAAACCAGAGATTGAAATTAGCACAGATACCTTTCCATAAGCCAAATATGTAATAGACAAGAGCTACTGCTTGCTCAACGAAGTGGACTCAACACCACATATTAAACGCCTAAGAATATACCTGACTAGTAAGAATCTTAAAACCTATGGATTGATATGTCTACGAAAGAGAATCAAGCATGTGTACAGCGGCATAAATGCAGCAGTGATAGGATTCGTGAGGTTCGGTGAGCAAATGCAGACCCTTTGAAGTCATATTGCATGGTACCCATTCCATGGGTCTCAACTCTCCAGGTTTAAGGGATTCTTCCTTCAGCTAAAACATGCATGTGGAGCCCAGAGTATGATCCACCGTGTGATCGGGAAACGTGTTCAAATGTGTCTCAGTTTTCGTCCCCTGATACTCGGGTGCAACATTCCAGACGCTTTACTAAGACTCTCCCCACTTGGAGAGTCAGTGCCTTTAACCTCCTGTTTGGCCCAGTTTGCAATTTCTGCGGAAAATGAACAGGAATAGGGAGAACCAATGAGAGACTAGCTGGAGGTGTCTGGACGGGCAAATTTAACTCTCATTTCCCACCAGGAAGAGGAATTAACCAAAGGCTCACTGAGATATGCCGGAACCACACTAGGGCCTGAAGCAATCCTGCGGTGTTGCGGCCAGCTCACAAGAAAGCGAGTTGAAGAAAGGAGCTCAGGGGCACTGTCATTCACAAACCTGCAGAGTTATACATGACAGCTATCGTCCAAAAATATATTGAAGTAAGGCTGCCAAGAGGACTTGAAAGCGGGGCAGAATTGCAGGAAACCGATTTCAGGAGGT
Source organism: Pseudorca crassidens (assembly GCF_039906515.1). Taxonomy (NCBI): domain Eukaryota; kingdom Metazoa; phylum Chordata; class Mammalia; order Artiodactyla; family Delphinidae; genus Pseudorca; species Pseudorca crassidens. Next base: position 2,493,252 of record NW_027135939.1, read on the forward strand.
AGACTAGAATTGCATGTAAAGCATAGGAAAAGAGGCAGAACGTCCACAATGATGCACTTGGCCAAAAAGTGCGTATGCGTTTTTTCCTGAATACATTCAGGAAAAAACGCATACGCCCTTTTTGGCCAAGGAAGCAAGCTTGCAAAGGAAATCTGCACTACAATGAAGTCTCACTGCCCCCCGGTCAAAAGGGCCATCTGAAAAAAGTGTAAAATCCAGAAAGGCAGGACAGGCCATGGAGAACTGGGAGCCTTGTTATGCTGATGGGCGTGATGTAAATTGCCAACAGCCACTCTGGAGAAGTGTATGGTGTTTCCTGAAACATCTAAAAAACAAAGCAACAGAGCCTAGGGCACTTCCACTTATGGTCCTATAGATTAGGGAAATTAAAATCAAAAAGACACAGCCACCCCAAAGTTTGGGACGGCTCTGTTTACAAGAACCTCGTTTACGGTACAAGTTCAATATCGCAGAAAGCGAAAAATGGATAAAGAAGTTGTGGTACTTACGTACAATGCAATATCACTCAGCAATGAAATCTATGTCATCAGGCCAGTAGCAGCATAATGAGTGGATTTAGGTGCGATGATTCTAAGAGAAATAAGTCAAACAGAAAAGGAAACATCATAAGGTATCACTAATACATGGAATGTAAACTTGGCTACACAGGAACTGAAGTACAAAACAGAATAGGGTCTCAAATGTAGAAAACCAACTTATGCTTGCTTAAGGGGAAAGGTGAGTTGGGGTGCTGCATAAAACCAGAGATTGAAATTAGCACAGATACCTTTCCATAAGCCAAATATGTAATAGACAAGAGCTACTGCTTGCTCAACGAAGTGGACTCAACACCCCATATTAAACGCCTAAGAATATACCTGACTAGTAAGAATCTTAAAACCTATGGATTTATATGTCTCCGAAAGAGAATCAAGCGTGTGTACAGCGGCATAAACGCAGCAGTGATAGGATTGATGAGGTTCGGTGAGCAAATGCAGACCCTTTGAAGTCATATTGCATGGTACCCATTCCATGGGTCTCAACTCTCCAGGTTTAAGGGATTCTTCCTTCAGCTAAAACATGCATGTGGAACCCAGAGTATGATCCAACGTGTGATCGGGAAACGTGTTCAAATGTGTCTCAGTTTTCGTCCCCTGGTACTCGGGTGCAACATTCCAGATGCTTTACTAACACTCTCCCCACTTGGAGAGTCAGTGCCTTTAACCTCCTGTTTGGCCCAGTTTGCAATTTCTGTGGAAAATGAACAGGAATAGGGAGAACCAATGAGAGACTAGCTGGAGGTGTCTGGACGGGCAAATTTAACTCTCATTTCCCACCAGGAAGAGGAATTAACCAAAGGCTCACTGAGATATGCCGGAACCACACTAGGGCCTGAAGCAATCCTGCGGTGTTGCGGCCAGCTCACAAGAAAGCCAGTTGAAGAAAGGAGCTCAGGGGCACTGTATTTCACAAACCTGCAGAGTTATAAATGACAGCTATCGTCCAAAAATATATTGAAGTAAGGCTCCCAAGAGGACTTGAAAGCGGGGCAGAATTGCAGGAAACCGATTTCAGGAGGTAGACTGGAATTGCATGTAAAGCATAGGAAAAGAGGCAGAACGTCCACAATGATGCACTTGGCCAAAAGGGCGTATGCGTTTTATCCTGAATATATTCAGGAAAAAACGCATACGCACTTTTTGGCCAACCAAGCAAGCTTGCAAAGGAAATCTGCACTACAATGAAGTCTCACTGCCCCCCGGTCAAAAGGGCCATCTGAAAAAAGTGTAAAATCCAGAAAGGCAGGACAGGCCATGGAGAACTGGGAGCCTTCTTATGCTGATGCGCGGGATGTAAATTGCCAACAGCCACTCTGGAGAAGTGTATGGTGTTTCCTGAAACATCTAAAAAACAAAGCAACAGAGCCTAGGGCACTTCCACTTATGGTCCTATAGATTAGGGAAATTAAAATCAAAAAGACACAGCCACCCCAAAGTTTGGGACGGCTCTGTTTACAAGAACCTCGTTTACGGTACAAGTTCAATATCGCAGAAAGCGAAAAATGGATAAAGAAGTTGTGGTACTTACGTACAATGCAATATCACTCAGCAATGAAATCTATGTCATCAGGCCAGTAGCAGCATAATGAGTGGATTTAGGTGCGATGATTCTAAGAGAAATAAGTCAAACAGAAAAGGAAACATCATAAGGTATCACTAATACACGGAATGTAAACTTGGCTACACAGGAACTGAAGTACAAAACAGAATAGGGTCTCAAATGTAGAAAACCAACTTATGCTTGCTTAAGGGGAAAGGTGAGTTGGGGTGCTGCATAAAACCAGAGATTGAAATTAGCACAGATACCTTTCCATAAGCCAAATATGTAATAGACAAGAGCTACTGCTTGCTCAATGAAGTGGACTCAACACCCCATATTAAACGCCTAAGAATATACCTGACTAGTAAGAATCTTAAAACCTATGGATTTATATGTCTCCGAAAGAAAATCAAGCGTGTGTACAGCGGCATAAACGCAGCAGTGATAGGATTGGTGAGGTTCGGTGAGCAAATGCAGACCCTTTGAAGTCATATTGCATGGTACCCATTACATGGTTCTCAACTCTCCTGGATTAAAGGATTCTTCCTTCAGCTAAAACATGCATTTGGAACCCAGAGTATGATCCACCGTGTGATCGGGAAACGTGTTCAAATGTGTCTCAGTTTTCGTCCCCTGGTACTCGGGTGCAACTTTCCAGACGCTTTACTAACACTCTCCCCACTTGGAGAGTCAGTGCCTTTAACCTCCTGTTTGGCCCAGTTTGCAATTTCTGCGGAAAATGAACAGGAATAGGGAGAACCAATGAGAGACTAGCTGGAGGTGTCTGGACGGGCAAATTTAACTCTCATTTCCCACCAGGAAGAGGAATTAACCAAAGGCTCAGCGAGATATGCCGGAACCACACTAGGGCCTGAAGCAATCCTGTGGTGTTGCGGCCAGCTCACAAGAAAGCGAGGTGAAGAAAGAAGCTCAGGGGCACTGTAATTCACAAACCTGCAGAGTTATAAATGACAGCTATCGTCCAAAAATATATTGAAGTAAGGCTGCCAAGAGGACTTGAAAGTGGGGCAGAATTGCAGGAAACCGATTTCAGGATGTAGACAGGAATTGCATGTAAAGCATAGGAAAAGAGGCAGAACGTCCACAATGATGCACTTGGCCAAAAGGGCGTATGCGTTTTATCCTGAATATATTCAGGAAAAAACGCATACGCCCTTTTTGGCCAACCAAGGAAGCTTGCAAAGGAAATCTGCACTACAATGAAGTCTCACTGCCTCCCGGTTAAAAGGGCTATCTGAAAAAAGTGTAAAATCCAGAAAGGCAGGACAGGCCATGGAGAACTGGGAGCCTTCTTATGCTGATGGGCGGGATGTAAATTGCCAACAGCCACTCTGGAGAAGTGTATGGTGTTTCCTGAAACATCTAAAAAACAAAGCAACAGAGCCTAGGGCACTTCCACTTATGGTCCTATAGATTAGGGAAATTAAAATCAAAAAGACACAGGCACCCCAAAGTTTGGGACGGCTCTGTTTACAAGAACCTCGTTTACGGTACAAGTTCAATATCGCAGAAAGCGAAAAATGGATAAAGTAGTTGTGGTACTTACGTACAATGCAATATCACTCAGCAATGAAATCTATGTCATCAGGCCAGTAGCAGCATAATGAGTGGATTCAGGTACAATGATTCTAAGTGAAATAAGTCACAGAGAAAAAGAAACATCATAAGGTATCACTAATACACGGAATGAAAACTTGGCTACACAGGAACTGAATTACAAAACAGAATAGGGTCTCAAATGTCGAAAACCAACTTATGCTTGCTTAAGGGGAAAGGTGAGTTGGGGTGCTGCATAAAACCAGAGATTGAAATTAGCACAGATACCTTTCCATAAGCCAAATATGTAATAGACAAGAGCTACTGCTTGCTCAACGAAGTGGACTCAACACCACATATTAAACGCCTAAGAATATACCTGACTAGTAAGAATCTTAAAACCTATGGATTGATATGTCTCCGAAAGAGAATCAAGCGTGTGTACAGCGGCATAAACGCAGCAGTGATAGGATTCGTGAGGTTCGGTGAGCAAATGCAGACCCTTTGAAGTCATATTGCATGGTACCCATTCCATGGGTCTCAACTCTCCAGGTTTAAGGGATTCTTCCTTCAGCTAAAACATGCATGTGGAGCCCAGAGTATGATCCACCGTGTGATCGGGAAACGTGTTCAAATGTGTCTCAGTTTTCGTCCCCTGATACTCGGGTGCAACATTCCAGACGCTTTACTAAGACTCTCCCCACTTGGAGAGTCAGTGCCTTTAACCTCCTGTTTGGCCCAGTTTGCAATTTCTGCGGAAAATGAACAGGAATAGGGAGAACCAATGAGAGACTAGCTGGAGGTGTCTGGACGGGCAAATTTAACTCTCATTTCCCACCAGGAAGAGGAATTAACCAAAGGCTCACTGAGATATGCCGGAACCACACTAGGGCCTGAAGCAATCCTGCGGTGTTGCGGCCAGCTCACAAGAAAGCGAGTTGAAGAAAGGAGCTCAGGGGCACTGTCATTCACAAACCTGCAGAGTTATACATGACAGCTATCGTCCAAAAATATATTGAAGTAAGGCTGCCAAGAGGACTTGAAAGCGGGGCAGAATTGCAGGAAACCGATTTCAGGAGGTAGACTGGAATTGCATGTAAAGCATAGGAAAAGAGGCAGAACGTCCACAATGATGCACTTGGCCAAAAAGTGCGTATGCGTTTTTTCCTGAATACATTCAGGAAAAAACGCATACGCCCTTTTTGGCCAAGGAAGCAAGCTTGCAAAGGAAATCTGCACTACAATGAAGTCTCACTGCCCCCCGGTCAAAAGGGCCATCTGAAAAAAGTGTAAAATCCAGAAAGGCAGGACAGGCCATGGAGAACTGGGAGCCTTGTTATGCTGATGGGCGTGATGTAAATTGCCAACAGCCACTCTGGAGAAGTGTATGGTGTTTCCTGAAACATCTAAAAAACAAAGCAACAGAGCCTAGGGCACTTCCACTTATGGTCCTATAGATTAGGGAAATTAAAATCAAAAAGACACAGCCACCCCAAAGTTTGGGACGGCTCTGTTTACAAGAACCTCGTTTACGGTACAAGTTCAATATCGCAGAAAGCGAAAAATGGATAAAGAAGTTGTGGTACTTACGTACAATGCAATATCACTCAGCAATGAAATCTATGTCATCAGGCCAGTAGCAGCATAATGAGTGGATTTAGGTGCGATGATTCTAAGAGAAATAAATCAAACAGAAAAGGAAACATCATAAGGTATCACTAATACATGGAATGTAAACTTGGCTACACAGGAACTGAAGTACAAAACAGAATAGGGTCTCAAATGTAGAAAACCAACTTATGCTTGCTTAAGGGGAAAGGTGAGTTGGGGTGCTGCATAAAACCAGAGATTGAAATTAGCACAGATACCTTTCCATAAGCCAAATATGTAATAGACAAGAGCTACTGCTTGCTCAACGAAGTGGACTCAACACCCCATATTAAACGCCTAAGAATATACCTGACTAGTAAGAATCTTAAAACCTATGGATTTATATGTCTCCGAAAGAGAATCAAGCGTGTGTACAGCGGCATAAACGCAGCAGTGATAGGATTGGTGAGGTTCGGTGAGCAAATGCAGACCCTTTGAAGTCATATTGCATGGTACCCATTCCATGGGTCTCAACTCTCCAGGTTTAAGGGATTCTTCCTTCAGCTAAAACATGCATGTGGAACCCAGAGTATGATCCAACGTGTGATCGGGAAACGTGTTCAAATGTGTCTCAGTTTTCGTCCCCTGGTACTCGGGTGCAACATTCCAGATGCTTTACTAACACTCTCCCCACTTGGAGAGTCAGTGCCTTTAACCTCCTGTTTGGCCCAGTTTGCAATTTCTGTGGAAAATGAACAGGAATAGGGAGAACCAATGAGAGACTAGCTGGAGGTGTCTGGACGGGCAAATTTAACTCTCATTTCCCACCAGGAAGAGGAATTAACCAAAGGCTCACTGAGATATGCCGGAACCACACTAGGGCCTGAAGCAATCCTGCGCTGTTGCGGCCAGCTCACAAGAAAGCCAGTTGAAGAAAGGAGCTCAGGGGCACTGTATTTCACAAACCTGCAGAGTTATAAATGACAGCTATCGTCCAAAAATATATTGAAGTAAGGCTCCCAAGAGGACTTGAAAGCGGGGCAGAATTGCAGGAAACCGATTTCAGGAGGTAGACTGGAATTGCATGTAAAGCATAGGAAAAGAGGCAGAACGTCCACAATGATGCACTTGGCCAAAAGGGCGTATGCGTTTTATCCTGAATATATTCAGGAAAAAACGCATACGCACTTTTTGGCCAACCAAGCAAGCTTGCAAAGGAAATCTGCACTACAATGAAGTCTCACTGCCCCCCGGTCAAAAGGGCCATCTGAAAAAAGTGTAAAATCCAGAAAGGCAGGACAGGCCATGGAGAACTGGGAGCCTTCTTATGCTGATGCGCGGGATGTAAATTGCCAACAGCCACTCTGGAGAAGTGTATGGTGTTTCCTGAAACATCTAAAAAACAAAGCAACAGAGCCTAGGGCACTTCCACTTATGGTCCTATAGATTAGGGAAATTAAAATCAAAAAGACACAGCCACCCCAAAGTTTGGGACGGCTCTGTTTACAAGAACCTCGTTTACGGTACAAGTTCAATATCGCAGAAAGCGAAAAATGGATAAAGAAGTTGTGGTACTTACGTACAATGCAATATCACTCAGCAATGAAATCTATGTCATCAGGCCAGTAGCAGCATAATGAGTGGATTTAGGTGCGATGATTCTAAGAGAAATAAGTCAAACAGAAAAGGAAACATCATAAGGTATCACTAATACACGGAATGTAAACTTGGCTACACAGGAACTGAAGTACAAAACAGAATAGGGTCTCAAATGTAGAAAACCAACTTATGCTTGCTTAAGGGGAAAGGTGAGTTGGGGTGCTGCATAAAACCAGAGATTGAAATTAGCACAGATACCTTTCCATAAGCCAAATATGTAATAGACAAGAGCTACTGCTTGCTCAACGAAGTGGACTCAACACCCCATATTAAACGCCTAAGAATATACCTGACTAGTAAGAATCTTAAAACCTATGGATTTATATGTCTCCGAAAGAGAATCAAGCGTGTGTACAGCGGCATAAACGCAGCAGTGATAGGATTGGTGAGGTTCGGTGAGCAAATGCAGACCCTTTGAAGTCATATTGCATGGTACCCATTCCATGGTTCTCAACTCTCCTGGATTAAAGGATTCTTCCTTCAGCTAAAACATGCATGTGGAACCCAGAGTATGATCCACCGTGTGATCGGGAAACGTGTTCAAATGTGTCTCAGTTTTCATTCCCTGATACTCGGGTGCAACATTCCAGACGCTTTACTAACACTCTCCCCACTTGGAGAGTCAGTGCCTTTAACCTCCTGTTTGGCCCAGTTTGCAATTTCTGCGGAAAATGAACAGGAATAGGGAGAACCAATGAGAGACTAGCTGGGGGTGTCTGGACGGGCAAATTTAACTCTCATTTCCCACCAGGAAGAGGAATTAACCAAAGGCTCACTGAGATATGCCGGAACCACACTAGGGCCTGAAGCAATCCTGCGGTGTTGCGGCCAGCTCACAAGAAAGCGAGTTGAAGAAAGGAGCTCAGGGGCACTGTCATTCACAAACCTGCAGAGTTATACATGACAGCTATCGTCCAAAAATATATTGAAGTAAGGCTCCCAAGAGGACTTGAAAGCGGGGCAGAATTGCAGGAAACCGTTTTCAGGAGGTAGACTGGAATTGCATGTAAAGCATAAGAAAAGAGGCAGACCGTCCACAATGATGCACTTGGCCAAAAAGGGCGTATGCGTTTTTTCCTGAATATATTCAGGAAAAAACGCATATGCCCTTTTTGGCCAACCAAGCAAGCTTGCAAAGGAAATCTGCACTACAATGAAGTCTCACTGCCCCCCGGTCAAAAGGGCCATCTGAAAAAAGTGTAAAATCCAGAAAGGCAGGACAGGCCATGGAGAACTGGGAGCCTTCTTATGCTGATGCGCGGGATGTAAATTGCCAACAGCCACTCTGGAGAAGTGTATGGTGTTTCCTGAAACATCTAAAAAACAAAGCAACAGAGCCTAGGGCACTTCCATTTTTGGTCCTATAGATTAGGGAAATTAAAATCAAAAAGACACAGCCACCCCAAAGTTTGGGACAGCTCTGTTTACAAGAACCTCATTTACGATACAAGTTCAATATCGCAGAAAGCGAAAAATGGATAAAGAAGTTGTGGTACTTACGTACAATGAAATATCACTCAGCAATGAAATCTATGTCATCAGGCCAGTAGCAGCATAATGAGTGGATTCAGGTACGATGATTCTAAGTAAAATAAGTCACACAGAAAAAGAAACATCATAAGGTATCACTAATACACGGAATGTAAACTTGGCTACACAGGAACTGAATTACAAAACAGAATAGGGTCTCAAATGTAGAAAACCAACTTATGCTTGCTTAAGGGGAAAGGTGAGTTGGGGTGCTGCATAAAACCAGAGATTGAAATTAACACAGATACCTTTCCATAAGCCAAATATGTAATAGCCAAGAGCTACTGCTTGCTCAACGAAGTGGACTCAACACCCCATATTAAACGCCTAAGAATATACCTGACTAGTAAGAATCTTAAAACCTATGGATTTATATGTCTCCGAAAGAGAATCCAGCGTGTGTACAGCGGCATAAACGCAGCAGTGATAGGATTGGTGAGGTTCGGTGAGCAAATGCAGACCCTTTGAAGTCATATTGCATGGTACCCATTCCATGGTTCTCAACTCTCCAGGTTTAAGGGATTCTTCCTTCAGCTAAAACATGCATGTGGAACCCAGAGTATGATCCACCATGTGATCGGGAAACGTGTTCCAATGTGTCTCAGTTTTCGTCCCCTGGTACTCGGGTGCAACTTTCCAGACGCTTTACTAACACTCTCCCTACTTGGAGAGTCAGCGCCTTTAACCTCCTGTTTGGCCCAGTGTGCAATTTCTGCGGAAAATGAAAAGGAATAGGGAGAACCAATGAGAGACTAGCTGGAGGTGTCTGGACGGGCAAATTTAACTCTCATTTCCCACCAGGAAGAGGAATTAACCAAAGGCTCAGCGAGCCATGCCGGAACCACACTAGGGCCTGAAGCAATCCTGCGGTGTTGCGACCAGCTCACAAGAAAGCCAGTTGAAGAAAGGAGCTCAGGGGCACTGTAATTCACAAACCTTCAGAGTTATAAAGGACAGCTATCGTCCAAAAATATATTGAAGCAAGGCTGCCAAGAGGACTTGAAAGCGGGGAAGAATTGCAGGAAACCGATTTCAGGAGGTAGACTGGAATTGCATGTAAAGCATAGGAAAAGAGGCAGAACGTCCACAATGATGCACTTGGCCAAAAAGGGCGTATGCGTTTTTTCCTGAATATATTCAGGAAAAAACGCATATGCCCTTTTTGGCCAACCAAGCAAGCTTGCAAAGGAAATCTGCACTACAATGAAGTCTCACTGCCCCCCGGTCAAAAGGGCCATCTGAAAAAAGTGTAAAATCCAGAAAGGCAGGACAGGCCATGGAGAACTGGGAGCCTTCTTATGCTGATGCGCGGGATGTAAATTGCCAACAGCCACTCTGGAGAAGTGTATGGTGTTTCCTGAAACATCTAAAAAACAAAGCAACAGAGCCTAGGGCACTTCCACTTATGGTCCTATAGATTAGGGAAATTAAAATCAAAAAGACACAGCCACCCCAAAGTTTGGGACGGCTCTGTTTACAAGAACCTCGTTTACGGTACAAGTTCAATATCGCAGAAAGTGAAAAATGGATAAAGAAGTTGTGGTACTTACGTACAATGCAATATCACTCAGCAATGAAATCTATGTCATCAGGCCAGTAGCAGCATAATGAGTGGATTTAGGTGCGATGATTCTAAGAGAAATAAGTCAAACAGAAAAAGAAACATCATAAGGTATCACTAATACACGGAATGTAAACTTGGCTACACAGGAACTGAAGTACAAAACAGAATAGGGTCTCAAATGTAGAAAACCAACTTATGCTTGCTTAAGGGGAAAGGTGAGTTGGGGTGCTGCATAAAACCAGAGATTGAAATTAGCACAGATACCTTTCCATAAGCCAAATATGTAATAGACAAGAGCTACTGCTTGCTCAACGAAGTGGACTCAACACCCCATATTAAACGCCTAAGAATATACCTGACTAGTAAGAATCTTAAAACCTATGGATTTATATGTCTCCGAAAGAGAATCAAGCGTGTGTACAGCGGCATAAACGCAGCAGTGATAGGATTGGTGAGGTTCGGTGAGCAAATGCAGACCCTTTGAAGTCATATTGCATGGTACCCATTTCATGGTTCTCAACTCTCCTGGATTAAAGGATTCTTCCTTCAGCTAAAACATGCATTTGGAACCCAGAGTATGATCCACCGTGTGATTGGGAAACGTGTTCCAATGTGTCTCAGTTTTCGTCCCCTGGTACTCGGGTGCAACTTTCCAGACGCTTTACTAACACTCTCCCCACTTGGAGAGTCAGTGCCTTTAACCTCCTGTTTGGCCCAGATTGCAATTTCTGTGGAAAATGAACAGGAATAGGGAGAACCAATGAGCTACTAGCTGGAGGTGTCTGGACGGGCAAATTTAACTCTCATTTCCCAACAGGAAGAGGAATTAACCAAAGGCTCAGCGAGCCATGCCGAAACCACACTAGGGCTTGAAGCAATCCTGTGGTGTTGCGGCCAGCTCACAAGAAAGCGAGTTGAAGAAAGGAGCTCAGGGGCACTGTCATTCACAAACCTGCAGAGTTATACATGACAGCTATCGTCCAAAAATATATTGAAGTAAGGCTGCCAAGAGGACTTGAAAGCGGGGCAGAATTGCAGGAAACCGATTTCAGGAGGTAGACTGGAATTGCATGTAAAGCATAGGAAAAGAGGCAGAACGTCCTCAATGATGCACTTGGCCAAAAAGTGCGTATGCGTTTTTTCCTGAATACATTCAGGAAAAAACGCATACGCCCTTTTTGGCCAAGGAAGCAAGCTTGCAAAGGAAATCTGCACTACAATGAAGTCTCACTGCCCCCCGGTCAAAAGGGCCATCTGAAAAAAGTGTAAAATCCAGAAAGGCAGGACAGGCCATGGAGAACTGGGAGCCTTGTTATGCTGATGGGCGTGATGTAAATTGCCAACAGCCACTCTGGAGAAGTGTATGGTGTTTCCTGAAACATCTAAAAAACAAAGCAACAGAGCCTAGGGCACTTCCACTTATGGTCCTATAGATTAGGGAAATTAAAATCAAAAAGACACAGCCACCCCAAAGTTTGGGACGGCTCTGTTTACAAGAACCTCGTTTACGGTACAAGTTCAATATCGCAGAAAGCGAAAAATGGATAAAGAAGTTGTGGTACTTACGTACAATGCAATATCACTCAGCAATGAAATCTATGTCATCAGGCCAGTAGCAGCATAATGAGTGGATTTAGGTGCGATGATTCTAAGAGAAATAAGTCAAACAGAAAAGGAAACATCATAAGGTATCACTAATACATGGAATGTAAACTTGGCTACACAGGAACTGAAGTACAAAACAGAATAGGGTCTCAAATGTAGAAAACCAACTTATGCTTGCTTAAGGGGAAAGGTGAGTTGGGGTGCTGCATAAAACCAGAGATTGAAATTAGCACAGATACCTTTCCATAAGCCAAATATGTAATAGACAAGAGCTACTGCTTGCTCAACGAAGTGGACTCAACACCCCATATTAAACGCCTAAGAATATACCTGACTAGTAAGAATCTTAAAACCTATGGATTTATATGTCTCCGAAAGAGAATCAAGCGTGTGTACAGCGGCATAAACGCAGCAGTGATAGGATTGATGAGGTTCGGTGAGCAAATGCAGACCCTTTGAAGTCATATTGCATGGTACCCATTCCATGGGTCTCAACTCTCCAGGTTTAAGGGATTCTTCCTTCAGCTAAAACATGCATGTGGAACCCAGAGTATGATCCAACGTGTGATCGGGAAACGTGTTCAAATGTGTCTCAGTTTTCGTCCCCTGGTACTCGGGTGCAACATTCCAGATGCTTTACTAACACTCTCCCCACTTGGAGAGTCAGTGCCTTTAACCTCCTGTTTGGCCCAGTTTGCAATTTCTGTGGAAAATGAACAGGAATAGGGAGAACCAATGAGAGACTAGCTGGAGGTGTCTGGACGGGCAAATTTAACTCTCATTTCCCACCAGGAAGAGGAATTAACCAAAGGCTCACTGAGATATGCCGGAACCACACTAGGGCCTGAAGCAATCCTGTGCTGTTGCGGCCAGCTCACAAGAAAGCCAGTTGAAGAAAGGAGCTCAGGGGCACTGTATTTCACAAACCTGCAGAGTTATAAATGACAGCTATCGTCCAAAAATATATTGAAGTAAGGCTCCCAAGAGGACTTGAAAGCGGGGCAGAATTGCAGGAAACCGATTTCAGGAGGTAGACTGGAATTGCATGTAAAGCATAGGAAAAGAGGCAGAACGTCCACAATGATGCACTTGGCCAAAAGGGCGTATGCGTTTTATCCTGAATATATTCAGGAAAAAACGCATACGCACTTTTTGGCCAACCAAGCAAGCTTGCAAAGGAAATCTGCACTACAATGAAGTCTCACTGCCCCCCGGTCAAAAGGGCCATCTGAAAAAAGTGTAAAATCCAGAAAGGCAGGACAGGCCATGGAGAACTGGGAGCCTTCTTATGCTGATGCGCGGGATGTAAATTGCCAACAGCCACTCTGGAGAAGTGTATGGTGTTTCCTGAAACATCTAAAAAACAAAGCAACAGAGCCTAGGGCACTTCCACTTATGGTCCTATAGATTAGGGAAATTAAAATCAAAAAGACACAGCCACCCCAAAGTTTGGGACGGCTCTGTTTACAAGAACCTCGTTTACGGTACAAGTTCAATATCGCAGAAAGCGAAAAATGGATAAAGAAGTTGTGGTACTTACGTACAATGCAATATCACTCAGCAATGAAATCTATGTCATCAGGCCAGTAGCAGCATAATGAGTGGATTTAGGTGCGATGATTCTAAGAGAAATAAGTCAAACAGAAAAGGAAACATCATAAGGTATCACTAATACACGGAATGTAAACTTGGCTACACAGGAACTGAAGTACAAAACAGAATAGGGTCTCAAATGTAGAAAACCAACTTATGCTTGCTTAAGGGGAAAGGTGAGTTGGGGTGCTGCATAAAACCAGAGATTGAAATTAGCACAGATACCTTTCCATAAGCCAAATATGTAATAGACAAGAGCTACTGCTTGCTCAACGAAGTGGACTCAACACCCCATATTAAACGCCTAAGAATATACCTGACTAGTAAGAATCTTAAAACCTATGGATTTATATGTCTCCGAAAGAGAATCAAGCGTGTGTACAGCGGCATAAACGCAGCAGTGATAGGATTGGTGAGGTTCGGTGAGCAAATGCAGACCCTTTGAAGTCATACTGCATGGTACCCATTCCATGGTTCTCAACTCTCCTGGATTAAAGGATTCTTCCTTCAGCTAAAACATGCATGTGGAACCCAGAGTATGATCCACCGTGTGATCGGGAAACGTGTTCAAATGTGTCTCAGTTTTCATTCCCTGATACTCGGGTGCAACATTCCAGACGCTTTACTAACACTCTCCCCACTTGGAGAGTCAGTGCCTTTAACCTCCTGTTTGGCCCAGTTTGCAATTTCTGCGGAAAATGAACAGGAATAGGGAGAACCAATGAGAGACTAGCTGGGGGTGTCTGGACGGGCAAATTTAACTCTCATTTCCCACCAGGAAGAGGAATTAACCAAAGGCTCACTGAGATATGCCGGAACCACACTAGGGCCTGAAGCAATCCTGCGGTGTTGCGGCCAGCTCACAAGAAAGCGAGTTGAAGAAAGGAGCTCAGGGGCACTGTCATTCACAAACCTGCAGAGTTATACATGACAGCTATCGTCCAAAAATATATTGAAGTAAGGCTGCCAAGAGGACTTGAAAGCGGGGCAGAATTGCAGGAAACCGTTTTCAGGAGGTAGACTGGAATTGCATGTAAAGCATAAGAAAAGAGGCAGACCGTCCACAATGATGCACTTGGCCAAAAAGGGCGTATGCGTTTTTTCCTGAATATATTCAGGAAAAAACGCATACGCCCTTTTTGGCCAACCAAGCAAGCTTGCAAAGGAAATCTGCACTACAATGAAGTCTCACTGCCCCCCGGTCAAAAGGGCCATCTGAAAAAAGTGTAAAATCCAGAAAGGCAGGACAGGCCATGGAGAACTGGGAGCCTTCTTATGCTGATGCGCGGGATGTAAATTGCCAACAGCCACTCTGGAGAAGTGTATGGTGTTTCCTGAAACATCTAAAAAACAAAGCAACAGAGCCTAGGGCACTTCCATTTTTGGTCCTATAGATTAGGGAAATTAAAATCAAAAAGACACAGCCACCCCAAAGTTTGGGACAGCTCTGTTTACAAGAACCTCATTTACGATACAAGTTCAATATCGCAGAAAGCGAAAAATGGATAAAGAAGTTGTGGTACTTACGTACAATGAAATATCACTCAGCAATGAAATCTATGTCATCAGGCCAGTAGCAGCATAATGAGTGGATTCAGGTACGATGATTCTAAGTAAAATAAGTCACACAGAAAAAGAAACATCATAAGGTATCACTAATACACGGAATGTAAACTTGGCTACACAGGAACTGAATTACAAAACAGAATAGGGTCTCAAATGTAGAAAACCAACTTATGCTTGCTTAAGGGGAAAGGTGAGTTGGGGTGCTGCATAAAACCAGAGATTGAAATTAACACAGATACCTTTCCATAAGCCAAATATGTAATAGCCAAGAGCTACTGCTTGCTCAACGAAGAGGACTCAACACCCCATATTAAACGCCTAAGAATATACCTGACTAGTAAGAATCTTAAAACCTATGGATTTATATGTCTCCGAAAGAGAATCCAGCGTGTGTACAGCGGCATAAACGCAGCAGTGATAGGATTGGTGAGGTTCGGTGAGCAAATGCAGACCCTTTGAAGTCATATTGCATGGTACCCATTCCATGGTTCTCAACTCTCCAGGTTTAAGGGATTCTTCCTTCAGCTAAAACATGCATGTGGAACCCAGAGTATGATCCACCATGTGATCGGGAAACGTGTTCCAATGTGTCTCAGTTTTCGTCCCCTGGTACTCGGGTGCAACTTTCCAGACGCTTTACTAACACTCTCCCTACTTGGAGAGTCAGCGCCTTTAACCTCCTGTTTGGCCCAGTGTGCAATTTCTGCGGAAAATGAAAAGGAATAGGGAGAACCAATGAGAGACTAGCTGGAGGTGTCTGGACGGGCAAATTTAACTCTCATTTCCCACCAGGAAGAGGAATTAACCAAAGGCTCAGCGAGCCATGCCGGAACCACACTAGGGCCTGAAGCAATCCTGCGGTGTTGCGACCAGCTCACAAGAAAGCCAGTTGAAGAAAGGAGCTCAGGGGCACTGTAATTCACAAACCTTCAGAGTTATAAAGGACAGCTATCGTCCAAAAATATATTGAAGCAAGGCTGCCAAGAGGACTTGAAAGCGGGGAAGAATTGCAGGAAACCGATTTCAGGAGGTAGACTGGAATTGCATGTAAAGCATAGGAAAAGAGGCAGAACGTCCACAATGATGCACTTGGCCAAAAAGGGCGTATGCGTTTTTTCCTGAATATATTCAGGAAAAAACGCATATGCCCTTTTTGGCCAACCAAGCAAGCTTGCAAAGGAAATCTGCACTACAATGAAGTCTCACTGCCCCCCGGTCAAAAGGGCCATCTGAAAAAAGTGTAAAATCCAGAAAGGCAGGACAGGCCATGGAGAACTGGGAGCCTTCTTATGCTGATGCGCGGGATGTAAATTGCCAACAGCCACTCTGGAGAAGTGTATGGTGTTTCCTGAAACATCTAAAAAACAAAGCAACAGAGCCTAGGGCACTTCCACTTATGGTCCTATAGATTAGGGAAATTAAAATCAAAAAGACACAGCCACCCCAAAGTTTGGGACGGCTCTGTTTACAAGAACCTCGTTTACGGTACAAGTTCAATATCGCAGAAAGTGAAAAATGGATAAAGAAGTTGTGGTACTTACGTACAATGCAATATCACTCAGCAATGAAATCTATGTCATCAGGCCAGTAGCAGCATAATGAGTGGATTTAGGTGCGATGATTCTAAGAGAAATAAGTCAAACAGAAAAAGAAACATCATAAGGTATCACTAATACACGGAATGTAAACTTGGCTACACAGGAACTGAAGTACAAAACAGAATAGGGTCTCAAATGTAGAAAACCAACTTATGCTTGCTTAAGGGGAAAGGTGAGTTGGGGTGCTGCATAAAACCAGAGATTGAAATTAGCACAGATACCTTTCCATAAGCCAAATATGTAATAGACAAGAGCTACTGCTTGCTCAACGAAGTGGACTCAACACCCCATATTAAACGCCTAAGAATATACCTGACTAGTAAGAATCTTAAAACCTATGGATTTATATGTCTCCGAAAGAGAATCAAGCGTGTGTACAGCGGCATAAACGCAGCAGTGATAGGATTGGTGAGGTTCGGTGAGCAAATGCAGACCCTTTGAAGTCATATTGCATGGTACCCATTTCATGGTTCTCAACTCTCCTGGATTAAAGGATTCTTCCTTCAGCTAAAACATGCATTTGGAACCCAGAGTATGATCCACCGTGTGATTGGGAAACGTGTTCCAATGTGTCTCAGTTTTCGTCCCCTGGTACTCGGGTGCAACTTTCCAGACGCTTTACTAACACTCTCCCCACTTGGAGAGTCAGTGCCTTTAACCTCCTGTTTGGCCCAGATTGCAATTTCTGTGGAAAATGAACAGGAATAGGGAGAACCAATGAGCTACTAGCTGGAGGTGTCTGGACGGGCAAATTTAACTCTCATTTCCCAACAGGAAGAGGAATTAACCAAAGGCTCAGCGAGCCATGCCGAAACCACACTAGGGCCTGAAGCAATCCTGCGGTGTTGCGGCCAGCTCACAAGAAAGCGAGTTGAAGAAAGGAGCTCAGGGGCACTGTCATTCACAAACCTGCAGAGTTATACATGACAGCTATCGTCCAAAAATATATTGAAGTAAGGCTGCCAAGAGGACTTGAAAGCGGGGCAGAATTGCAGGAAACCGATTTCAGGAGGTAGACTGGAATTGCATGTAAAGCATAGGAAAAGAGGCAGAACGTCCTCAATGATGCACTTGGCCAAAAAGTGCGTATGCGTTTTTTCCTGAATACATTCAGGAAAAAACGCATACGCCCTTTTTGGCCAAGGAAGCAAGCTTGCAAAGGAAATCTGCACTACAATGAAGTCTCACTGCCCCCCGGTCCAAAGGGCCATCTGAAAAAAAGTGTAAAATCCAGAAACGCAGGACAGGCCATGGAGAACTGAGAGCCTAGTTAGACTGATGGGCGGGATGTAAATTTCCAACGGCCACTCTGGAGAAGTGTATGGTGTTTCCTGAAACATCTAAAAAACAAAGCAACAGAGCCTAGGGCACTTCCACTTATGGTCCTATAGATTAGGGAAATTAAAATCAAAAAGACACAGCCACCCCAAAGTTTGGGACGGCTCTGTTTACAAGAACCTCATTTACGGTACAAGTTCAATATCGCAGAAAGCGAAAAATGGATAAAGAAGTTGTGGTACTTACGTACAATGCAATATCACTCAGCAATGAAATCTATGTCATCAGGCCAGTAGCAGCATAATGAGTGAATTCAGGTACGATGATTCTAAGTAAAATAAGTCACACAGAAAAAGAAACATCATGAGGTATCACTAATACACGGAATGTAAACTTGGCTACACAGGAACTGAATTACAAAACAGAATAGGGTCTCAAATGTAGAAAACCAACTTATGCTTGCTTAAGGGGAAAGGTGAGTTGGGGTGCTGCATAAAACCAGAGATTGAAATTAGCACAGATACATTTCCATAAGTCAAATATGTAATAGACAAGAGCTACTGCTTGCTCAACGAAGTGGACTCAACACCCCATATTAAACGCCTAAGAATATACCTGACTAGTAAGAATCTTAAAGCCTATGGATTTATATGTCTCCGAAAGAGAATCAAGCGTGTGTACAGCGGCATAAACGCAACAGTGATAGGATTGGTGAGGTTCGGTGAGCAAATGCAGACCCTTTGAAGTCATATTGCATGGTACCCATTCCATGCGTCTCAACTCTCCAGGTAAGGGATTCTTCCTTCAGCTAAAACATGCATGTGGAACCCAGAGTATGATCCACCGTGTGATCGGGAAACGTGTTCATATGTGTCTCAGTTTTCGTCCCCTGGTACTCGGGTGCAACATTCCAGACGCTTTACTAACACTCTCCCCACTTGGAGAGTCAGTGCCTTTAACCTCCTGTTTGGCCCAGTTTGCAATTTCTGTGGAAAATTAACAAGAATAGGGAGAACCAATGACAGACTAGCTGGAGGTGTCTGGACGGGCAAATTTAACTCTCATTTCCCACCAGGAAGAGGAATTAACCAAAGGCTCAGCGAGCCATGCCGAAACCACCCTAGGGCCTGAAACAATCCTGCGGTGTTGCGGCCAGCTCACAAGAAAGCGAGTTGAAGAAAGAAGCTCAGGGGCACTGTAATTCACAAACCTGCAGAGTTATAAATGACAGCTATCATCCAAAAATATATAGAAGTAAGGCTGCCAAGAGGACTTGAAAGCGGGGCAGAATTGCAGGAAACCGATTTCAGGAGGTAGACTGGAATTGCATGAAAAGCATAGGAAAAGAGGCAGAACGTCCACAATGATGCACTTGGCCAAAAAGGACGTATGCGTTTTTTCCTGAATATATTCAGGAAAAAACGCATACGCCCTTTTTGGTCAACCAAGCAAGCTTGCAAAGGAAATCTGCACTACAATGAAGTCTCACTGCCCCACGGTCAAAAGGGCCATCTGAAAAAAGTGTAAAATCCAGAAAGGCAGGACAGGCCATGGAGAACTGGGAGCCTTCTTATGCTGATGGGCGGGATGTAAATTGCCAACAGCCACTCTGGAGAAGTGTATGGTGTTTCCTGAAACATCTAAAAAACAAAGCAACAGAGCCTAGGGCACTTCCACTTATGGTCCTATAGATTAGGGAAATTAAAATCAAAAAGACACAGCCACCCCAGAGTTTGGGACGGCTCTGTTTACAAGAACCTCATTTACGGTACAAGTTCAATATCGCAGAAAGTGAAAAATGGATAAAGAAGTTGTGGTACTTACGTACAATGCAATATCGCTCAGCAATGAAATCTATGTCATCAGGCCAGTAGCAGCATAATGAGTGGATTTAGGTGCGATGATTCTAAGAGAAATAAATCAAACAGAAAATGAAACATCATAAGGTATCACTAATACACGGAATGTAAACTTGGCTACACAGGAACTGAAGTACAAAACAGAATAGGGTCTCAAATGTAGAAAACCAACTTATGCTTGCTTAAGGGGAAAGGTGAGTTGGGGTGCTGCATAAAACCAGAGATTGAAATTAGCACAGATACCTTTCCATAAGCCAAATATGTAATAGACAAGAGCTACTGCTTGCTCAACGAAGTGGACTCAACACCCCATATTAAACGCCTAAGAATATACCTGACTAGTAAGAATCTTAAAACCTATGGATTTATATGTCTCCGAAAGAGAATCAAGCGTGTGTACAGCGGCATAAACGCAGCAGTGATAGGATTGGTGAGGTTCGGTGAGCAAATGCAGACCCTTTGAAGTCATATTGCATGGTACCCATTCCATGGTTCTCAACTCTCCTGGATTAAAGGATTCTTCCTTCAGCTAAAACATGCATTTGGAACCCAGAGTATGATCCACCATGTGATCGGGAAACGTGTTCCAATGTGTCTCAGTTTTCGTCCCCTGGTACTCGGGTGCAACATTCCAGACGCTTTACTAACACTCTCCCCACTTGGAGAGTCAGTGCCTTTAACCTCCTGTTTGGCCCAGTTTGCAATTTCTGCGGAAAATGAACAGGAATAGGGAGAACCAATGAGAGACTAGCTGGAGGTGTCTGGACCGGCAAATTTAACTCTCATTTCCCACCAGGAAGAGGAATTAACCAAAGGCTCAGCGAGATATGCCGGAACCACACTAGGGCCTGAAGCAATCCTGCGGTGTTGCGGCCAGCTCACAAGAAAGCGAGGTGAAGAAAGAAGCTCAGGGGCACTGTAATTCACAAACCTGCAGAGTTATAAATGACAGCTATCGTCCAAAAATATATTGAAGTAAGGCTGCCAAGAGGACTTGAAAGTGGGGCAGAATTGCAGGAAACCGATTTCAGGAGGTAGACAGGAATTGCATGTAAAGCATAGGAAAAGAGGCAGAACGTCCACAATGATGCACTTGGCCAAAAGGGCGTATGCGTTTTATCCTGAATATATTCAGGAAAAAACGCATACGCCCTTTTTGGCCAAGCAAGCAAGCTTGCAAAGGAAATCTGCACTACAATGAAGTCTCACTGCCCCCCGGTCAAAAGGGCCATCTGAAAAAAGTGTAAAATCCAGAAAGGCAGGACAGGCCATGGAGAACTGGGAGCCTTCTTATGCTGATGGGTGGGATGTAAATTGCCAACAGCCACTCTGGAGAAGTGTATGGTGTTTCCTGAAATATCTAAAAAACAAAGCAACAGAGCCTAGGGCACTTCCACTTATGGTCCTATACCTTAGGGAAATTAAAATCAAAAAGACACAGCCACCCCAAAGTTTGGGACGGCTCTGTTTACAAGAACATCGTTTACGGTACAAGTTCAATATCGCAGAAAGCGAAAAATGGATAAAGAAGTTGTGGTACTTACGTACAATGCAATATCACTCAGCAATGAAATCTATGTCATCAGGCCAGTAGCAGCATAATGAGTGGATTCAGGTACGATGATTCTAAGTGAAATAAATCACACAGAAAAAGAAACATCATAAGGTATCACTAATACACGGAATGTAAACATGGCTACACAGGAACTGAATTACAAAACAGAATAGGGTCTCAAATGAAGAAAACCAACTTACGCTTGCTTAAGAGGAAAGGTTAGTTGGGGTGCTGCATAAAACCAGAGATTGAAATTAACACAGATATATTTCCATAAGCCAAATATGTAATAGACAAGAGCTACTGCTTGCTCAACGAAGTGGACTCAACACCACATATTAAACGCCTAAGAATATACCTGACTAGTAAGAATCTTAAAACCTATGGATTTATATGTCTCCGAAAGAGAATCAAGCGTGTTTACAGCGGCATAAACGCAGCAGTGATAGGATTGGTGAGGTTTGGTGAGCAAATGCAGACCCTTTGAAGTCATATTGCATGGTACCCATTCCATGGTTCTCAACTCTCCAGGTTTAAGGGATTCTTCCTTCAGCTAAAACATGCATTTGGAACCCAGAGGATGATCCACCGTGTGATCGGGAAACGTGTTCAAATGTGTCTCAGTTTTCGTCCCCTGGTACTTGGGTGCAACATTCCAGACGCTTTACTAACACTCTCCCCACTTGGAGAGTCAGTGCCTTTAACCTCCTGTTTGGCCCAGTTTGCAATTTCTGTGGAAAATGAACAGGAATAGGGAGAACCAATGAGAGACTAGCTGGAGGTGTCTGGACCGGCAAATTTAACTCTCATTTCCCACCAGGAAGAGGAATTAACCAAAGGCTCAGCGAGCCATGCCGGAACCACACTAGGGCCTGAAGCAATCCTGCGGTGTTGCGGCCAGCTCACAAGAAAGCCAGTTGAAAAAAGGAGTTCAGGGGCACTGTCATTCACAAACCTGCAGAGTTATACATGACAACTATCGTCCAAAAATATATTGAAGTAAGGCTGCCAAGAGGACTTGAAAGCGGGGCAGAATTGCAGGAAACCGATTTCAGGAGGTAGACTGGAATTGCAAGTAAAGCATAGGAAAAGAGGCAGAACGTCCACAATGATGCACTTGGCCAAAAAGGGCGTATGCGTTTTTTCCTGAATACATTCAGGAAAAAACGCATACGCCCTTTTTGGCCAACCAAGCAAGCTTGCAAAGGAAATCTGCACTACAATGAAGTCTCACTGCCCCCCGGTCAAAAGGGCCATCTAAAAAAAGTGTAAAATCCAGAAAGGCAGGACAGACCATGGAGAACTGGGAGCCTATTTAGGATGATGGGTGGGATGTAAATTGCCAACAGCCACTCTGGAGAATTGTATGGTGTTTCCTGAAACATCTGAAAAACAAAGCAACAGAGCCTAGGGCACTTCCATTTTTAGTCCTATAGATTAGGGAAATTAAAATCAAAAAGACACAGCCATCCCAAAGTTTGGGACGGCTCTGTTTACAAGAACCTCGTTTACGGTACAAGTTCAATATCGCAGAAAGCGAAAAATGGATAAAGAAGTTGTGGTACTTACGTACAATGCAATATCACTCAGCAATGAAATCTATGTCATCAGGCCAGTAGCAGCATAATGAGTGGATTCAGGTACGATGATTCTAAGTGAAATAAGTCACACAGAAAAAGAAACATCATAAGGTATCACTAATACACGGAATGTAAACTTGGCTACACAGGAACTGAATTACAAAACAGAATAGGGTCTCAAATGTAGAAAACCAACTTATGCTTGCTTAAGGGGAAAGGTGAGTTGGGGTGCTGCATAAAACCAGAGATTGAAATTAGCACAGATACCTTTCCATAAGCCAAATATGTAATAGACAAGAGCTACTGCTTGCTCAACGAAGTGGACTCAACACCCCATATTAAACGCCTAAGAATATACCTGACTAGTAAGAATCTTAAAACCTATGGATTGATATGTCTACGAAAGAGAATCAAGCGTGTGTACAGCGGCATAAACGCAGCAGTGATAGGATTGGTGAGGTTCGGTGAGCAAATGCAGACCCTTTGAAGTCATATTGCATGGTACCCATTCCATGGTTCTCAACTCTCCAGGTTTAAGGGATTCTTCCTTCAGCTAAAACATGCATGTGGAACCCAGAGTATGATCCACCGTGTGATCGGGAAACGTGTTCAAATGTGTCTCAGTTTTCGTCCCCTGGTACTCGGGTGCAACATTCCAGATGCTTTACTAACACTCTCCCCACTTGGAGAGTCAGTGCCTTTAACCTCCTGTTTGGCCCAGTTTGCAATTTCTGCGGGAAATGAACAGGAATAGGGAGAACCAATGAGAGACTAGCTGGAGGTGTCTGGACGGGCAAATTTTACTCTCATTTCCCACCAGGAAGAGGAATTAACCAAAGGCTCAGCGAGCCGTGCCGGAACCACACTAGGGCCTGAAGCAATCCTGCGGTGTTGCGGCCAGCTCACAAGAAAGCGAGTTGAAGAAAGGAGCTCAGGGGCACTGTAATTCACAAACCTTCAGAGTTCTAAATGACAGCTATCGTCCAAAAATATATTGAAGTATGGCTGCCAAGAGGACTTGAAAGCGGGGCAGAATTGCAGGAAACCGTTTTCAGGAGGTAGACTGGAATTGCATGTAAAGTATAGGAAAAGAGGCAGAACGTCCACAATGATGCACTTGGCCAAAAAGGGCGTATGCGTTTTTTCCTGAATATATTCAGGAAAAAACGCATACGCACTTTTTGGCCAACCAAGCAAGCTTGCAAAGGAAATCTGCACTACAATGAAGTCTCACTGCCCCCCGGTCAAAAGGGCCATCTGAAAAAAGTGTAAAATCCAGAAAGGCAGGACAGACCATGGAGAACTGGGAGCCTACTTAGGCTGATGGGCGGGATGTAAATTTCCAACAGCCACTCTGGAGAAGTGTATGGTGTTTCCTGAAACATCTGAAAAACAAAGCAACAGAGCCTAGGGCACTTCCATTTTTAGTCCTATAGATTAGGGAAATTAAAATCAAAAAGACACAGCCACCCCAAAGTTTGGGACGGCTCTGTTTACAAGAACCTCGTTTACGGTACAAGTTCAATATCGCAGAAAGCGAAAAATGGATAAAGAAGTTGTGGTACTTACGTACAATGCAATATCACTCAGCAATGAAATCTATGTCATCAGGCCAGTAGCAGCATAATGAGTGGATTTAGGTGCGATGATTCTAAGAGAAATAAGTCAAACAGAAAAAGAAACATCATAAGGTATCACTAATACACGGAATGTAAACTTGGCTACACAGGAACTGAAGTACAAAACAGAATAGGGTCTCAAATGTAGAAAACCAACTTATGCTTGCTTAAGGGGAAAGGTGAGTTGGGGTGCTGCATAAAACCAGAGATTGAAATTAGCACAGATACCTTTCCATAAGCCAAATATGTAATAGACAAGAGCTACTGCTTGCTCAACGAAGTGGACTCAACACCCCATATTAAACGCCTAAGAATATACCTGACTAGTAAGAATCTTAAAACCTATGGATTTATATGTCTCCGAAAGAGAATCAAGCGTGTGTACAGCGGCATAAACGCAGCAGTGATAGGATTCGTGAGGTTCGGTGAGCAAATGCAGACCCTTTGAAGTCATATTGCATGGTACCCATTCCATGGTTCTCAACTCTCCTGGATTAAAGGATTCTTCCTTCAGCTAAAACATGCATTTGGAACCCAGAGTATGATCCACCGTGTGATTGGGAAACGTGTTCCAATGTGACTCAGTTTTCGTCCCCTGGTACTCGGGTGCAACTTTCCAGACGCTTTACTAACACTCTCCCCACTTGGAGAGTCAGTGCCTTTAACCTCCTGTTTGGCCCAGTTTGCAATTTCTGCGGAAAATGAACAGGAATAGGGAGAACCAATGAGAGACTAGGTGGAGGTGTCTGGACGGGCAAATTTAACTCTCATTTCCCACCAGGAAGAGGAATTAACCAAAGGCTCAGCGAGATATGCCGGAACCACACTAGGGCCTGAAGCAATCCTGCGGTGTTGCGGCCAGCTCACAAGAAAGCGAGGTGAAGAAAGAAGCTCAGGGGCACTGTAATTCACAAACCTGCAGAGTTATAAATGACAGCTATCGTCCAAAAATATATTGAAGTAAGGCTGCCAAGAGGACTTGAAAGTGGGGCAGAATTGCAGGAAACCGATTTCAGGAGGTAGACAGGAATTGCATGTAAAGCATAGGAAAAGAGGCAGAACGTCCACAATGATGCACTTGGCCAAAAGGGTGTATGCGTTTTATCCTGAATATATTCAGGAAAAAACGCATACGCCCTTTTTGGCCAACCAAGGAAGCTTGCAAAGGAAATCTGCACTACAATGAAGTCTCACTGCCCCCCGGTTAAAAGGGCTATCTGAAAAAAGAGTAAAATCCAGAAAGGCAGGACAGGCCATGGAGAACTGGGAGCCTTCTTATGCTGATGGGCAGGATGTAAATTGCTAACAGCCACTCTGGAGAAGTGTATGCTGTTTCCTGAAACATCTAAAAAACAAAGCAACAGAGCCTAGGGCACTTCCACTTATGGTCCTATAGATTAGGGAAATTAAAATCAAAAAGACACAGCCACCCCAAAGTTTGGGTCGGCTCTGTTTACAAGAACCTCGTTTACGGTACAAGTTCAATATCGCAGAAAGCGAAAAATGGATAAAGTAGTTGTGGTACTTACGTACAATGCAATATCTCTCAGCAATGAAATCTATGTCATCAGGCCAGTAGCAGCATAATGAGTGGATTCAGGTACAATGATTCTAAGTGAAATAAGTCACAGAGAAAAAGAAACATCATAAGGTATCACTAATACACGGAATGTAAACTTGGCTACACAGGAACTGAATTACAAAACAGAATAGGGTCTCAAATGTCGAAAACCAACTTATGCTTGCTTAAGGGGAAAGGTGAGTTGGGGTGCTGCATAAAACCAGAGATTGAAATTAGCACAGATACCTTTCCATAAGCCAAATATGTAATAGACAAGAGCTACTGCTTGCTCAACGAAGTGGACTCAACACCCCATATTAAACGCCTAAGAATATACCTGACTAGTAAGAATCTTAAAACCTATGGATTTATATGTCTCCGAAAGAGAATCAAGCGTGTGTACAGCGGCATAAACGCAGCAGTGATAGGATTCGTGAGGTTCGGTGAGCAAATGCAGACCCTTTGAAGTCATATTGCATGGTACCCATTCCATGGGTCTCAACTCTCCAGGTTTAAGGGATTCTTCCTTCAGCTAAAACATGCATGTGGAACCCAGAGTATGATCCACCGTGTGATCGGGAAACGTGTTCAAATGTGTCTCAGTTTTCGTCCTCTGATACTCGGGTGCAACATTCCAGACGCTTTACTAACACTCTCCCCACTTGGAGAGTCAGTGCCTTTAACCTCCTGTTTGGCCCAGTTTGCAATTTCTGCGGAAAATGAACAGGAATAGGGAGAACCAATGAGAGACTAGCTGGAGGTGTCTGGACGGGCAAATTTAACTCTCATTTCCCACCAGGAAGAGGAATTAACCAAAGGCTCAGCGAGCCATGCCGGAACCACACTAGGGCCTGAAGCAATCCTGCGGTGTTGCGGCCAGCTCACAAGAAAGCCAGTTGAAAAAAGGAGCCCAGGGGCACTGTAATTCACAAACCTTCAGAGTTATAAATGACAGCTATCGTCCAAAAATATGTTGAAGCAAGGCTGCCAAGAGGACTTGAAAGCGGGGAAGAATTGCAGGAAACCGATTTCAGGAGGTAGACTGGAATTGCATGTAAAGCATAGGAAAAGAGGCAGAACGTCCACAATGATGCACTTGGCCAAAAAGGGCGTATGCGTTTTTTCCTGAATATATTCAGGAAAAAACGCATACGCACTTTTTGGCCAAGCAAGCAAGCTTGCAAAGGAAATCTGCACTACAATGAAGTCTCACTGCCCCCCGGTCAAAAGGGCCATCTGAAAAAAGTGTAAAATCCAGAAAGGCAGGACAGGCCATGGAGAACTGGGAGCCTTCTTATGCTGATGGGTGGGATGTAAATTGCCAACAGCCACTCTGGAGAAGTGTATGGTGTTTCCTGAAATATCTAAAAAACAAAGCAACAGAGCCTAGGGCACTTCCACTTATGGTCCTATAGCTTAGGGAAATTAAAATCAAAAAGACACAGCCACCCCAAAGTTTGGGACGGCTCTGTTTACAAGAACCTCGTTTACGGTACAAGTTCAATATCGCAGAAAGCGAAAAATGGATAAAGAAGTTGTGGTACTTACGTACAATGCAATATCACTCAGCAATGAAATCTATGTCATCAGGCCAGTAGCAGCATAATGAGTGGATTCAGGTACGATGATTCTAAGTGAAATAAATCACACAGAAAAAGAAACATCATAAGGTATCACTAATACACAGAATGTAAACATGGCTACACAGGAACTGAATTACAAAACAGAATAGGGTCTCAAATGAAGAAAACCAACTTACGCTTGCTTAAGAGGAAAGGTTAGTTGGGGTGCTGCATAAAACCAGAGATTGAAATTAACACAGATATATTTCCATAAGCCAAATATGTAATAGACAAGAGCTACTGCTTGCTCAACGAAGTGGACTCAACACCACATATTAAACGCCTAAGAATATACCTGACTAGTAAGAATCTTAAAACCTATGGATTTATATGTCTCCGAAAGAGAATCAAGCGTGTTTACAGCGGCATAAACGCAGCAGTGATAGGATTGGTGAGGTTCGGTGAGCAAATGCAGACCCTTTGAAGTCATATTGCATGGTACCCATTCCATGGTTCTCAACTCTCCAGGTTTAAGGGATTCTTCCTTCAGCTAAAACATGCATGTGGAACCCAGAGGATGATCCACCGTGTGATCGGGAAACGTGTTCAAATGTGTCTCAGTTTTCGTCCCCTGGTACTCGGGTGCAACATTCCAGACGCTTTACTAACACTCTCCCCACTTGGAGAGTCAGTGCCTTTAACCTCCTGTTTGGCCCAGTTTGCAATTTCTGTGGAAAATGAACAGGAATAGGGAGAACCAATGAGAGACTAGCTGGAGGTGTCTGGACGGGCAAATTTAACTCTCATTTCCCACCAGGAAGAGGAATTAACCAAAGGCTCAGCGAGCCATGCCGAAAGCACTCTAGGGCCTGAAGCAATCCTGCGGTGTTGCGGCAAGCTCACAAGAAAGCGAGTTGAAAAAAGGAGCTCAGGGGCACTGTCATTCACAAACCTGCAGAGTTATACATGACAGCTATCGTCCAAAAATATATTGAAGTAAGGCTGCCAAGAGGACTTGAAAGCGGGGCAGAATTGCAGGAAACCGATTTCAGGAGGTAGACTGGAATTGCATGTAAAGCATAGGAAAAGAGGTAGAACGTCCACAATGATGCACTTGGCCAAAAAGGGCGTATGCGTTTTTTCTTGAATACATTCAGGAAAAAACGCATACGCCCTTTTTGCCCAAGGAAGCAAGCTTGCAAAGGAAATCTGCACTACAATGAAGTCTCACTGCCCCCCGGTCAAAAGGGCCATCTGAAAAAAGTGTAAAATCCAGAAAGGCAGGACAGGCCATGGAGAACTGGGAGCCTTCTTATGCTGATGCGCGGGATGTAAATTTCCAACAGCCACTCCGGAGAAGTGTATGGTGTTTCCTGAAACATCTAAAAAACAAAGCAACAGAGCCTAGGGCACTTCCACTTATGGTCCTATAGCTTAGGGAAATTAAAATCAAAAAGACACAGCCACCCCAAAGTTTGGGACGGCTCTGTTTACAAGAACCTCATTTACGGTACAAGTTCAATATTGCAGAAAGCGAAAAATGGATAAAGAAGTTGTGGTACTTACGTACAATGCAATACCACTCAGCAATGAAATCTATGTCATCAGGCCAGTAGCAGCATAATGAGTGGTTTCAGGTACGATGATTCTAAGTGAAATAAGTCACACAGAAAAAGAAACATCATAAGATATCACTAATACACGGAATGTAAACTTGGCTACACAGGAACTGAATTACAAAACAGAATAGGGTCTCAAATGTAGAAAACCAACTTATGCTTGCTTAAGGGGAAAGGTGAGTTGGGGTGCTGCATAAAACCAGAGATTGAAATTAGCACAGATACCTTTCCATAAGCCAAATATGTAATAGACAAGAGCTACTGCTTGCTCAACGAAGTGGACTCAACACCCCATATTAAACGCCTAAGAATATACCTGACTAGTAAGAATCTTAAAACCTATGGATTGATATGTCTACGAAAGAGAATCAAGCGTGTGTACAGCGGCATAAACGCAGCAGTGATAGGATTCGTGAGGTTCGGTGAGCAAATGCAGACCCTTTGAAGTCATATTGCATGGTACCCATTCCATGGTTCTCAACTCTCCAGGTTTAAGGGATTCTTCCTTCAGCTAAAACATGCATGTGGAACCCAGAGTATGATCCACCGTGTGATCGGGAAACGTGTTCAAATGTGTCTCAGTTTTCGTCCCCTGGTATTTGGGTGCAACATTCCAGATGCTTTACTAACACTCTCCCCACTTGGAGAGTCAGTGCCTTTAAACTCCTGTTTGGCCCAGTTTGCAATTTCTGCGGAAAATGAACAAGAATGGGGAGAACCAATGAGAGACTAGCTGGAGGTGTCTGGACGGGCAAATTTTACTCTCATTTCCCACCAGGAAGAGGAATTAACCAAAGGCTCAGCGAGCCGTGCCAGAACCACACTAGGGCCTGAAGCAATCCTGCGGTGTTGCGGCCAGCTCACAAGAAAGCGAGTTGAAGAAAGGAGCTCAGGGGCACTGTAATTCACAAACCTTCAGAGTTATAAATGACAGCTATCGTCCAAAAATATACTGAAGTAAGGCTGCCAAGAGGACTTGAAAGCGGGGCAGAATTGCAGGAAACCGATTTCAGGAGGTAGAGTGGAATTGCATTGAAAGCATAGGAAAAGAGGCAGAACGTCCACAATGATGCACTTGGCCAAAAAGGGCGTATGCGTTTTTTCCTGAATATATTCAGGAGAAAACGCATACGCCCTTTTTGGCCAACCAAGCAAGCTTGCAAAGGAAATCTGCACTACAATGAAGTCTCACTGCCCCCCGGTCAAAAGGGCCATCTGAAAAAAGTGTAAAATCCAGAAAGGCAGGACAGGCCATGGAGAACTGGGAGCCTTGTTATGCTGATGGGCGTGATGTAAATTGCCAACAGCCACTCTGGAGAAGTGTATGGTGTTTCCTGAAACATCTAAAAAACAAAGCAACAGAGCCTAGGGCACTTCCACTTATGGTCCTATAGATTAGGGAAATTAAAATCAAAAAGACACAGCCACCCCAAAGTTTGGGACGGCTCTGTTTACAAGAACCTCGTTTACGGTACAAGTTCAATATCGCAGAAAGCGAAAAATGGATAAAGAAGTTGTGGTACTTACGTACAATGCAATATCACTCAGCAATGAAATCTATGTCATCAGGCCAGTAGCAGCATAATGAGTGGATTTAGGTGCGATGATTCTAAGAGAAATAAGTCAAACAGAAAAGGAAACATCATAAGGGAACACTAATACACGGAATGTAAACTTGGCTACACAGGAACTGAAGTACAAAACAGAATAGGGTCTCAAATGTAGAAAACCAACTTATGCTTGCTTAAGGGGAAAGGTGAGTTGGGGTGCTGCATAAAACCAGAGATTGAAATTAGCACAGATACCTTTCCATAAGCCAAATATGTAATAGACAAGAGCTACTGCTTGCTCAACGAAGTGGACTCAACACCACATATTAAACGCCTAAGAATATACCTGACTAGTAAGAATCTTAAAACCTATGGATTTATATGTCTCCGAAAGAGAATCAAGCGTGTGTACAGCGGCATAAACGCAGCAGTGATAGGATTGGTGAGGTTCGGTGAGCAAATGCAGACCCTTTGAAGTCATATTGCATGGTACCCATTCCATGGGTCTCAACTCTCCAGGTTTAAGGGATTCTTCCTTCAGCTAAAACATGCATGTGGAACCCAGAGTATGATCCAACGTGTGATCGGGAAACGTGTTCAAATGTGTCTCAGTTTTCGTCCCCTGGTACTCGGGTGCAACATTCCAGATGCTTTACTAACACTCTCCCCACTTGGAGAGTCAGTGCCTTTAACCTCCTGTTTGGCCCAGTTTGCAATTTTTGTGGAAAATGAACAGGAATAGGGAGAACCAATGAGAGACTAGCTGGAGGTGTCTGGACGGGCAAATTTAACTCTCATTTCCCACCAGGAAGAGGAATTAACCAAAGGCTCACTGAGATATGCCGGAACCACACTAGGGCCTGAAGCAATCCTGCGGTGTTGCGGCCAGCTCACAAGAAAGCCAGTTGAAGAAAGGAGCTCAGGGGCACTGTATTTCACAAACCTGCAGAGTTATAAATGACAGCTATCGTCCAAAAATATATTGAAGTAAGGCTCCCAAGAGGACTTGAAAGTGGGGCAGAATTGCAGGAAACCGATTTCAGGAGGTAGACTGGAATTGCATGTAAAGCATAGGAAAAGAGGCAGAACGTCCACAATGATGCACTTGGCCAAAAGGGCGTATGCGTTTTATCCTGAATATATTCAGGAAAAAACCCATACGCACTTTTTGGCCAACCAAGCAAGCTTGCAAAGGAAATCTGCACTACAATGAAGTCTCACTGCCCCCCGGTCAAAAGGGCCATCTGAAAAAAGTGTAAAATCCAGAAAGGCAGGACAGGCCATGGAGAACTGGGAGCCTTCTTATGCTGATGCGCGGGATGTAAATTGCCAACAGCCACTCTGGAGAAGTGTATGGTGTTTCCTGAAACATCTAAAAAACAAAGCAACAGAGCCTAGGGCACTTCCACTTATGGTCCTATAGATTAGGGAAATTAAAATCAAAAAGACACAGCC
The DNA here is from genome assembly GCF_039906515.1 of Pseudorca crassidens. NCBI lineage: Eukaryota > Metazoa > Chordata > Mammalia > Artiodactyla > Delphinidae > Pseudorca > Pseudorca crassidens. The sequence continues at coordinate 2,525,252 of NW_027135939.1, forward strand.
ACCCCAAAGTTTGGGATGGCTCTGTTTACAAGAACCTCGTTTACGGTACAAGTTCAATATCGCAGAAAGCGAAAAATGGATAAAGAAGTTGTGGTACTTACGTACAATGCAATATCACTCAGCAATGAAATCTATGTCATCAGGCCAGTAGCAGCATAATGAGTGGATTTAGGTGCGATGATTCTAAGAGAAATAAGTCAAACAGAAAAAGAAACATCATAAGATATCACTAATACACGGAATGTAAACTTGGCTACACAGGAACTGAAGTACAAAACAGAATAGGGTCTCAAATGTAGAAAACCAACTTATGCTTGCTTAAGGGGAAAGGTGAGTTGGGGTGCTGCATAAAACCAGAGATTGAAATTAGCACAGATACCTTTCCATAAGCCAAATATGTAATAGACAAGAGCTACTGCTTGCTCAACGAAGTGGACTCAACACCCCATATTAAACGCCTAAGAATATACCTGACTAGTAAGAATCTTAAAACCTATGGATTGATATGTCTCCGAAAGAGAATCAAGCGTGTGTACAGCGGCATAAACGCAGCAGTGATAGGATTGGTGAGGTTCGGTGAGCAAATGCAGACCCTTTGAAGTCATATTGCATGGTACCCATTACATGGTTCTCAACTCTCCTGGATTAAAGGATTCTTCCTTCAGCTAAAACATGCATTTGGAACCCAGAGTATGATCCACCGTGTGATCGGGAAACGTGTTCCAATGTGTCTCAGTTTTCGTCCCCTGGTACTCGGGTGCAACATTCCAGACGCTTTACTAACACTCTCCCCACTTGGAGAGTCAGTGCCTTTAACCTCCTGTTTGGCCCAGTTTGCAATTTCTGCGGAAAATGAACAGGAATAGGGAGAACCAATGAGAGACTAGCTGGAGGTGTCTGGACGGGCAAATTTAACTCTCATTTCCCACCAGGAAGAGGAATTAACCAAAGGCTCAGCGAGATATGCCGGAACCACACTAGGGCCTGAAGCAATCCTGTGGTGTTGCGGCCAGCTCACAAGAAAGCGAGGTGAAGAAAGAAGCTCAGGGGCACTGTAATTCACAAACCTGCAGAGTTATAAATGACAGCTATCGTCCAAAAATATATTGAAGTAAGGCTGCCAAGAGGACTTGAAAGTGGGGCAGAATTGCAGGAAACCGATTTCAGGATGTAGACAGGAATTGCATGTAAAGCATAGGAAAAGAGGCAGAACGTCCACAATGATGCACTTGGCCAAAAGGGCGTATGCGTTTTATCCTGAATATATTCAGGAAAAAACGCATACGCCCTTTTTGGCCAACCAAGGAAGCTTGCAAAGGAAATCTGCACTACAATGAAGTCTCACTGCCCCCCGGTTAAAAGGGCTATCTGAAAAAAGTGTAAAATCCAGAAAGGCAGGACAGGCCATGGAGAACTGGGAGCCTTCTTATGCTGATGGGCGGGATATAAATTGCCAACAGCCACTCTGGAGAAGTGTATGGTGTTTCCTGAAACATCTAAAAAACAAAGCAACAGAGCCTAGGGCACTTCCACTTATGGTCCTATAGATTAGGGAAATTAAAATCAAAAAGACACAGGCACCCCAAAGTTTGGGACGGCTCTGTTTACAAGAACCTCGTTTACAGTACAAGTTCAATATCGCAGAAAGCGAAAAATGGATAAAGTAGTTGTGGTACTTACGTACAATGCAATATCACTCAGCAATGAAATCTATGTCATCAGGCCAGTAGCAGCATAATGAGTGGATTCAGTTACAATGATTCTAAGTGAAATAAGTCACAGAGAAAAAGAAACATCATAAGGTATCACTAATACACGGAATGTAAACATGGCTACACAGGAACTGAATTACAAAACAGAATAGGGTCTCAAATGTCGAAAACCAACTTATGCTTGCTTAAGGGGAAAGGTGAGTTGGGGTGCTGCATAAAACCAGAGATTGAAATTAGCACAGATACCTTTCCATAAGCCAAATATGTAATAGACAAGAGCTACTGCTTGCTCAACGAAGTGGACTCAACACCCCATATTAAACGCCTAAGAATATACCTGACTAGTAAGAATCTTAAAACCTATGGATTGATATGTCTCCGAAAGAGAATCAAGCGTGTGTACAGCGGCATAAACGCAGCAGTGATAGGATTCGTGAGGTTCGGTGAGCAAATGCAGACCCTTTGAAGTCATATTGCATGGTACCCATTCCATGGGTCTCAACTCTCCAGGTTTAAGGGATTCTTCCTTCAGCTAAAACATGCATGTGGAACCCAGAGTATGATCCACCGTGTGATCGGGAAACGTGTTCAAATGTGTCTCAGTTTTCGTCCCCTGGTACTCGGGTGCAACATTCCAGACGCTTTACTAACACTCTCCCCACTTGGAGAGTCAGTGCCTTTAACCTCCTGTTTGGCCCAGTTTGCAATTTCTGTGGAAAATTAACAGGAATAGGGAGAACCAATGACAGACTAGCTGGAGGTGTCTGGACGGGCAAATTTAACTCTCATTTCCCAACAGGAAGAGGAATTAACCAAAGGCTCAGCGAGCCATGCCGGAACCACACTAGGGCCTGAAGCAATCCTGCGGTGTTGTGGCCAGCTCACAAGAAAGCGAGTTGAAGAAAGGAGCTCAGGGGCACTGTAATTCACAAACCTGCAGAGTTATAAATGACAGCTATCGTCCAAAAATATATTGAAGTAAGGCTGCCAAGAGGACTTGAAAGCGGGGCAGAATTGCAGGAAACCGATTTCAGGAGGTAGACTGGAATTGGATGTAAAGCATAGGAAAAGAGGCAGAACGTCCACAATGATGCACTTGGCCAAAAAGGGCGTATGCGTTTTTTCCTGAATATATTCAGGAAAAAACGCATACGCACTTTTTGGCCAACCAAGCAAGCTTGCAAAGGAAATCTGCACTACAATGAAGTCTCACTGCCCCCCGGTCAAAAGGGCCATCTGAATAAAGTGTAAAATCCAGAAAACCAGGACAGGCCATGGAGAACTGGGAGCCTTGTTATGCTGATGGGCGGGATGTAAATTGCCAACAGCCACTCTGGAGAAGTGTATGGTGTTTCCTGAAACATCTAAAAAACAAAGCAACAGAGCCTAGGGCACTTCCACTTATGGTCCTATAGATTAGGGAAATTAAAATCAAAAAGACACAGCCACCCCAAAGTTTGGGACGGCTCTGTTTACAAGAACCTCATTTACGGTACAAGTTCAATATCGCAGAAAGCGAAAAATGGATAAAGAAGTTGTGGTACTTACGTACAATGCAATATCACTCAGCAATGAAATCTATGTCATCAGGCCAGTAGCAGCATAATAAGTGGATTCAGGTACGATGATTCTAAGTGAAATAAGTCACACAGAAAAAGAAACATCATAAGATATCACTAATACACGGAATGTAAACTTGCCTACACAGGAACTGAATTACAAAACAGAATAGGGTCTCAAATGTAGAAAACCAACTTATGCTTGCTTAAGGGGAAAGGTGAGTTGGGGTGCTGCATAAAACCAGAGATTGAAATTAGCACAGATACCTTTCCATAAGCCAAATGTGTAATAGACAAGAGCTACTGCTTGCTCAACGAAGTGGACTCAACACCCCATATTAAACGCCTAAGAATATACCTGACTAGTAAGAATCTTAAAGCCTATGGATTTATATGTCTCCGAAAGAGAATCAAGCGTGTGTACAGCGGCATAAACGCAGCAGTGATAGGATTGGTGAGGTTCGGTGAGCAAATGCAGACCCTTTGAAGTCATATTGCATGGTACCCATTCCATGCGTCTCAACTCTCCAGGTAAGGGATTCTTCCTTCAGCTAAAACATGCATGTGGAACCCAGAGTATGATCCACCGTGTGATCGGGAAACGTGTTCATATGTGTCTCAGTTTTCGTCCCCTGGTACTCGGGTGCAACATTCCAGACGCTTTACTAACACTCTCCCCACTTGGAGAGTCAGTGCCTTTAACCTCCTGTTTGGCCCAGTTTTCAATTTCTGTGGAAAATTAACAGGAATAGGGAGAACCAATGACAGACTAGCTGGAGGTGTCTGGACGGGCAAATTTAACTCTCATTTCCCACCAGGAAGAGGAATTAACCAAAGGCTCAGCGAGCCATGCCGAAACTACACTAGGGCTTGAAGCAATCCTGCGGTGTTGCGGCCAGCTCACAAGAAAGCGAGTTGAAGAAAGAAGTTCAGGGGCACTGTAATTCACAAACCTGCAGAGTTATAAATGACAGCTATCATCCAAAAATATATTGAAGTAAGGCTGCCAAGAGGACTTGAAAGCGGGGCAGAATTGCAGGAAACCGATTTCAGGAGGTAGACTGGAATTGCATGAAAAGCATAGGAAAAGAGGCAGAACGTCCACAATGATGCACTTGGCCAAAAAGGGCGTATGCGTTTTTTCCTGAATATATTCAGGAAAAAACGCATACGCCCTTTTTGGCCAACCAAGCAAGCTTGCAAAGGAAATCTGCACTACAATGAAGTCTCACTGCCCCCCGGTCAAAAGGGCCATCTGAAAAAAGTGTAATATCCAGAAAGGCAGGACAGGCCATGGAGAACTGGGAGCCTTCTTATGCTGATGGGCGGGATGTAAATTGCAAACAGCCACTCTGGAGAAGTGTATGGTGTTTCCAGAAACATCTAAAAAACAAAGCAACAGAGCCTAGGGCACTTCCACTTATGGTCCTATAGCTTAGGGAAATTAAAATCAAAAAGACACAGCCACCACAATGTTTGGGATGGCTCTGTTTACAAGAACCTCGTTTACGGTACAAGTTCAATATCGCAGAAAGCGAAAAATGGATAAAGAAGTTGCGGTATTTACGTACAATGCAATATCACTCAGCAATGAAATCTATGTCATCAGGCCAGTAGCAGCATAATGAGTGGATTCAGGTACGATGATTCTAAGTGAAATAAGTCACACAGAAAAAGAAACATCATAAGGTATCACTAATACACGGAATGTAAACTTGGCTACACAGGAACTGAAGTACAAAACAGAATAGGGTCTCAAATGTAGAAAACCAACATATGCTTGCTTAAGGGGAAAGGTGAGTTGGGGTGCTGCATAAAACCAGAGATTGAAATTAGCACAGATACCTTTCCATAAGCCAAATATGTAATAGACAAGAGCTACTGCTTGCTCAACGAAGTGGACTCAACACCACATATTAAACGCCTAAGAATATACCTGACTAGTAAGAATCTTAAAACCTATGGATTTATATGTCTCCGAAAGAGAATCCAGCATGTGTACAGTGGCATAAACGCAGCAGTGATAGGATTGGTGAGGTTCGGTGAGCAAATGCAGACCCTTTGAAGTCATATTGCATGGTACCCATTCCATGGGTCTCAACTCTCCAGGTTTAAGGGATTCTTCCTTCAGCTAAAACATGCATGTGGAACCCAGAGGATGATCCACCGTGTGATCGGGAAACGTGTTCAAATGTGTCTCAGTTTTCGTCCCCTGGTACTCGGATGCAACATTCCAGACGCTTTACTAACACTCTCCCCACTTGGAGAGTCAGTGCCTTTAACCTCCTGTTTGGCCCAGTTTGCAATTTTTGTGGAAAATGAACAGGAATAGGGAGAACCAATGAGAGACTAGCTGGAGGTGTCTGGACGGGCAAATTTAACTCTCATTTCCCACCAGGAAGAGGAATTAACCAAAGGCTCAGCGAGCCATGCTGGAACCACACTAGGGCCTGAAGCAATCCTGCGGTGTTGTGGCCAGCTCACAAGAAAGCGAGTTGAAGAAAGGAGCTCAGGGGCACTGTAATTCACAAACCTGCAGAGTTATGAATGACAGCTATCGTCCAAAAATATATTGAAGTAAGGCTGCCAAGAGGACTTGAAAGCGGGTCACAATTGCAGGAAACCGATTTCAGGAGGTAGACTGGAATTGCATGTAAAGCATAGGAAAAGAGGCAGAACGTCCACAATGATGCACTTGGCCAAAAAGGGCGTATGCATTTTTTCCTGAATATATTCCTGAATATATTCAGGAAAAAACGCATACGCCCTTTTTGGCCAACCAAGCAAGCTTGCAAAGGAAATCTGCACTACAATGAAGTCTCACTGCCCCCCGGTCAAAAGGGCCATCTGAAAAAAGTGTAAAATCCAGAAAGGCAGGACAGGCCATGGAGAACTGGGAGCCTTCTTATGCTGATGCGCGGGATGTAAATTGCCAACAGCCACTCTGGAGAAATGTATGGTGTTTCCTGAAACATCTAAAAAACAAAGCAACAGAGCCTAGGGCACTTCCACTTATGGTCCTATAGATTAGGGAAATTAAAATCAAAAAGACACAGCCACCCCAAAGTTTGGGACGGCTCTGTTTACAAGAACCTCGTTTACGGTACAAGTTCAATATCGCAGAAAGTGAAAAATGGATAAAGAAGTTGTGGTACTTACGTACAATGCAATATCACTCAGCAATGAAATCTATGTCATCAGGCCAGTAGCAGCATAATGAGTGGATTTAGGTGCGATGATTCTAAGAGAAATAAGTCAAACAGAAAAAGAAACATCATAAGGTATCACTAATACACGGAATGTAAACTTGGCTACACAGGAACTGAAGTACAAAACAGAATAGGGTCTCAAATGTAGAAAACCAACTTATGCTTGCTTAAGGGGAAAGGTGAGTTGGGGTGCTGCATAAAACCAGAGATTGAAATTAGCACAGATACCTTTCCATAAGCCAAATATGTAATAGACAAGAGCTACTGCTTGCTCAACGAAGTGGACTCAACACCCCATATTAAACGCCTAAGAATATACCTGACTAGTAAGAATCTTAAAACCTATGGATTTATATGTCTCCGAAAGAGAATCAAGCGTGTGTACAGCGGCATAAACGCAGCAGTGATAGGATTGGTGAGGTTCGGTGAGCAAATGCAGACCCTTTGAAGTCATATTGCATGGTACCCATTTCATGGTTCTCAACTCTCCTGGATTAAAGGATTCTTCCTTCAGCTAAAACATGCATTTGGAACCCAGAGTATGATCCACCGTGTGATTGGGAAACGTGTTCCAATGTGTCTCAGTTTTCGTCCCCTGGTACTCGGGTGCAACTTTCCAGACGCTTTACTAACACTCTCCCCACTTGGAGAGTCAGTGCCTTTAACCTCCTGTTTGGCCCAGTTTGCAATTTCTGTGGAAAATGAACAGGAATAGGGAGAACCAATGACAGACTAGCTGGAGGTGTCTGGACGGGCAAATTTAACTCTCATTTCCCACCAGGAAGAGGAATTAACCAAAGGCTCAGCGAGCCATGCCGAAACCACACTAGGGCCTGAAGCAATCCTGCGGTGTTGCGGCCAGCTCACAAGAAAGCGAGTTGAAGAAAGAAGCTCAGGGGCACTGTAATTCACAAACCTGCAGAGTTATAAATGACAGCTATCATCCAAAAATATATAGAAGTAAGGCTGCCAAGAGGACTTGAAAGCGGGGCAGAATTGCAGGAAACCGATTTCAGGAGGTAGACTGGAATTGCATGAAAAGCATAGGAAAAGAGGCAGAACGTCCACAATGATGCACTTGGCCAAAAAGGACGTATGCGTTTTTTCCTGAATATATTCAGGAAAAAACGCATACGCCCTTTTTGGCCAACCAAGCAAGCTTGCAAAGGAAATCTGCACTACAATGAAGTCTCACTGCCCCCCGGTCAAAAGGGCCATCTGAAAAAAGTGTAAAATCCAGAAAGGCAGGACAGGCCATGGAGAACTGGGAGCCTTCTTATGCTGATGGGCGGGATGTAAATTGCCAACAGCCACTCTGGAGAAGTGTATGGTGTTTCCTGTAACATCTAAAAAACAAAGCAACAGAGCCTAGGGCACTTCCACTTATGGTCCTATAGATTAGGGAAATTAAAATCAAAAAGACACAGCCACCCCAGAGTTTGGGACGGCTCTGTTTACAAGAACCTCATTTACGGTACAAGTTCAATATCGCAGAAAGTGAAAAATGGATAAAGAAGTTGTGGTACTTACGTACAATGCAATATCACTCAGCAATGAAATCTATGTCATCAGGCCAGTAGCAGCATAATGAGTGGATTTAGGTGCGATGATTCTAAGAGAAATAAGTAAAACAGAAAAAGAAACATCATAAGGTATCACTAATACACGGAATGTAAACTTGGCTACACAGGAACTGAAGTACAAAACAGAATAGGGTCTCAAATGTAGAAAACCAACTTATGCTTGCTTAAGGGGAAAGGTGAGTTGGGGTGCTGCATAAAACCAGAGATTGAAATTAGCACAGATACCTTTCCATAAGCCAAATATGTAATAGACAAGAGCTACTGCTTGCTCAACGAAGTGGACTCAACACCCCATATTAAACGCCTAAGAATATACCTGACTAGTAAGAATCTTAAAACCTATGGATTTATATGTCTCCGAAAGAGAATCAAGCGTGTGTACAGCGGCATAAACGCAGCAGTGATAGGATTGGTGAGGTTCGGTGAGCAAATGCAGACCCTTTGAAGTCATATTGCATGGTACCCATTCCATGGTTCTCAACTCTCCTGGATTAAAGGATTCTTCCTTCAGCTAAAACATGCATTTGGAACCCAGAGTATGATCCACCATGTGATCGGGAAACGTGTTCCAATGTGTCTCAGTTTTCGTCCCCTGGTACTCGGGTGCAACTTTCCAGACGCTTTACTAACACTCTCCCCACTTGGAGAGTCAGTGCCTTTAACCTCCTGTTTGGCCCAGTTTGCAATTTCTGCGGAAAATGAACAGGAATAGGGAGAACCAATGAGAGACTAGCTGGAGGTGTCTGGACCGGCAAATTTAACTCTCATTTCCCACCAGGAAGAGGAATTAACCAAAGGCGCAGCGAGATATGCCGGAACCACACTAGGGCCTGAAGCAATCCTGCGGTGTTGCGGCCAGCTCACAAGAAAGCGAGTTGAAGAAAGGAGCTCAGGGGCACTGTCATTCACAAACCTGCAGAGTTATACATGACAGCTATCGTCCAAAAATATATTGAAGTAAGGCTGCCAAGAGGACTTGAAAGCGGGGCAGAATTGCAGGAAACCGATTTCAGGAGGTAGACTGGAATTGCATGTAAAGCATAGGAAAAGAGGCAGAACGTCCACAATGATGCACTTGGCCAAAAAGGGCGTATGCGTTTTTCCCTGAATACATTCAGGAAAAAACGCATACGCCCTTTTTGCCCAAGGAAGCAAGCTTGCAAAGGAAATCTGCACTACAATGAAGTCTCACTGCCCCCCGGTCAAAAGGGCCATCTGAAAAAAGTGTAAAATCCAGAAAGGCAGGACAGGCCATGGAGAACTGAGAGCCTAGTTAGACTGATGGGCGGGATGTAAATTTCCAACAGCCACTCTGGAGAAGTGTATGGTGTTTCCTGAAACATCTAAAAAACAAAGCAACAGAGCCTAGGGCACTTCCACTTATGGTCCTATAGCTTAGGGAAATTAAAATCAAAAAGACACAGCCACCCCAAAGTTTGGGACGGCTCTGTTTACAAGAACCTCATTTACGGTACAAGTTCAATATTGCAGAAAGCGAAAAATGGATAAAGAAGTTGTGGTACTTACGTACAATGCAATACCACTCAGCAATGAAATCTATGTCATCAGGCCAGTAGCAGCATAATGAGTGGTTTCAGGTACGATGATTCTAAGTGAAATAAGTCACACAGAAACAGAAACATCATAAGATATCTCTAATACACGGAATGTAAACTTGGCTACACAGGAACTGAATTACAAAACAGAATAGGGTCTCAAATGTAGAAAACCAACTTATGCTTGCTTAAGGGGAAAGGTGAGTTGGGGTGCTGCATAAAACCAGAGATTGAAATTAGCACAGATACCTTTCCATAAGCCAAATATGTAATAGACAAGAGCTACTGCTTGCTCAACGAAGTGGACTCAACACCCCATATTAAACGCCTAAGAATATACCTGACTAGTAAGAATCTTAAAACCTATGGATTGATATGTCTACGAAAGAGAATCAAGCGTGTGTACAGCGGCATAAACGCAGCAGTGATAGGATTCGTGAGGTTCGGTGAGCAAATGCAGACCCTTTGAAGTCATATTGCATGGTACCCATTCCATGGTTCTCAACTCTCCAGGTTTAAGGGATTCTTCCTTCAGCTAAAACATGCATGTGGAACCCAGAGTATGATCCACCGTGTGATCGGGAAACGTGTTCAAATGTGTCTCAGTTTTCGTCCCCTGGTACTTGGGTGCAACATTCCAGATGCTTTACTAACACTCTCCCCACTTGGAGAGTCAGTGCCTTTAAACTCCTGTTTGGCCCAGTTTGCAATTTCTGCGGAAAATGAACAGGAATAGGGAGAACCAATGAGAGACTAGCTGGAGGTGTCTGGACGGGCAAATTTTAGTCTCATTTCCCACCAGGAAGAGGAATTAACCAAAGGCTCAGCGAGCCGTGCCGGAACCACACTAGGGCCTGAAGCAATCCTGCGGTGTTGCGGCCAGCTCACAAGAAAGCGAGTTGAAGAAAGGAGCTCAGGGGCACTGTAATTCACAAACCTTCAGAGTTCTAAATGACAGCTATCGTCCAAAAATATATTGAAGTATGGCTGCCAAGAGGACTTGAAAGCGGGGCAGAATTGCAGGAAACCGTTTTCAGGAGGTAGACTGGAATTGCATGTAAAGCATAGGAAAAGAGGCAGAACGTCCACAATGATGCACTTGGCCAAAAAGGGCATATGCGTTTTTTCCTGAATATATTCAGGAAAAAACGCATACGCCCTTTTTGGCCAAGGAAGCAAGCTTGCAAAGGAAATCTGCACTACAATGAAGTCTCACTGCCCCCCGGTCAAAAGGGCCATCTGAAAAAAGTGTAAAATCCAGAAAGGCAGGACAGACCATGGAGAACTGGGAGCCTACTTAGGCTGATGGGCGGGATGTAAATTGCCAACAGCCACTCTGGAGAAGTGTATGGTGTTTCCTGAAACATCTGAAAAACAAAGCAACAGAGCCTAGGGCACTTCCATTTTTAGTCCTATAGATTAGGGAAATTAAAATCAAAAAGACACAGCCACCCCAAAGTTTGGGACGGCTCTGTTTACAAGAACCTCGTTTACGGTACAAGTTCAATATCGCAGAAAGCGAAAAATGGATAAAGAAGTTGTGGTACTTACGTACAATGCAATATCACTCAGCAATGAAATCTATGTCATCAGGCCAGTAGCAGCATAATGAGTGGATTCAGGTACGATGATTCTAAGTGAAATAAGTCACACAGAAAAAGAAACATCATAAGGTATCACTAATACACGGAATGTAAACTTGGCTACACAGGAACTGAATTACAAAACAGAATAGGGTCTCAAATGTCGAAAACCAACTTATGCTTGCTTAAGGGGAAAGGTGAGTTGGGGTGCTGCATAAAACCAGAGATTGAAATTAGCACAGATACCTTTCCATAAGCCAAATATGTAATAGACAAGAGCTACTGCTTGCTCAACGAAGTGGACTCAACACCCCATATTAAACGCCTAAGAATATACCTGACTAGTAAGAATCTTAAAACCTATGGATTGATATGTCTACGAAAGAGAATCAAGCGTGTGTACAGCGGCATAAACGCAGCAGTGATAGGATTGGTGAGGTTCGGTGAGCAAATGCAGACCCTTTGAAGTCATATTGCATGGTACCCATTCCATGGGTCTCAACTCTCCAGGTTTAAGGGATTCTTCCTTCAGCTAAAACATGCATGTGGAACCCAGAGTATGATCCACCGTGTGATCGGGAAACGTGTTCAAATGTGTCTCAGTTTTCGTCCCCTGATACTCGGGTGCAACATTCCAGACGCTTTACTAACACTCTCCCCACTTGGAGAGTCAGTGCCTTTAACCTCCTGTTTGGCCCAGTTTGCAATTTCTGTGGAAAATGAACAGGAATAGGGAGAACCAATGAGAGACTAGCTGGAGGTGTCTGGACGGGCAAATTTAACTCTCATTTCCCACCAGGAAGAGGAATTAACCAAAGGCTCAGCGAGCCATGCCGAAAGCACTCTAGGGCCTGAAGCAATCCTGCGGTGTTGCGGCCAGCTCACAAGAAAGCGAGTTGAAGAAAGGAGCTCAGGGGCACTGTCATTCACAAACCTGCAGAGTTATACATGACAGCTATCGTCCAAAAATATATTGAAGTAAGGCTGCCAAGAGGACTTGAAAGCGGGGCAGAATTGCAGGAAACCGATTTCAGGAGGTAGACTGGAATTGCATGTAAAGCATAGGAAAAGAGGCAGAACGTCCACAATGATGCACTTGGCCAAAAAGGGCGTATGCGTTTTTTCCTGAATACATTCAGGAAAAAACGCATACGCCCTTTTTGCCCAAGGAAGCAAGCTTGCAAAGGAAATCTGCACTACAATGAAGTCTCACTGCCCCCCGGTCAAAAGGGCCATCTGAAAAAAGTGTAAAATCCAGAAAGGCAGGACAGGCCATGGAGAACTGAGAGCCTAGTTAGACTGATGGGCGGGATGTAAATTTCCAACAGCCACTCTGGAGAAGTGTATGGTGTTTCCTGAAACATCTAAAAAACAAAGCAACAGAGCCTAGGGCACTTCCACTTATGGTCCTATAGCTTAGGGAAATTAAAATCAAAAAGACACAGCCACCCCAAAGTTTGGGACGGCTCTGTTTACAAGAACCTCATTTACGGTACAAGTTCAATATTGCAGAAAGCGAAAAATGGATAAAGAAGTTGTGGTACTTACGTACAATGCAATACCACTCAGCAATGAAATCTATGTCATCAGGCCAGTAGCAGCATAATGAGTGGTTTCAGGTACGATGATTCTAAGTGAAATAAGTCACACAGAAACAGAAACATCATAAGATATCTCTAATACACGGAATGTAAACTTGGCTACACAGGAACTGAATTACAAAACAGAATAGGGTCTCAAATGTAGAAAACCAACTTATGCTTGCTTAAGGGGAAAGGTGAGTTGGGGTGCTGCATAAAACCAGAGATTGAAATTAGCACAGATACCTTTCCATAAGCCAAATATGTAATAGACAAGAGCTACTGCTTGCTCAACGAAGTGGACTCAACACCCCATATTAAACGCCTAAGAATATACCTGACTAGTAAGAATCTTAAAACCTATGGATTGATATGTCTACGAAAGAGAATCAAGCGTGTGTACAGCGGCATAAACGCAGCAGTGATAGGATTCGTGAGGTTCGGTGAGCAAATGCAGACCCTTTGAAGTCATATTGCATGGTACCCATTCCATGGTTCTCAACTCTCCAGGTTTAAGGGATTCTTCCTTCAGCTAAAACATGCATGTGGAACCCAGAGTATGATCCACCGTGTGATCGGGAAACGTGTTCAAATGTGTCTCAGTTTTCGTCCCCTGGTACTTGGGTGCAACATTCCAGATGCTTTACTAACACTCTCCCCACTTGGAGAGTCAGTGCCTTTAAACTCCTGTTTGGCCCAGTTTGCAATTTCTGCGGAAAATGAACAGGAATAGGGAGAACCAATGAGAGACTAGCTGGAGGTGTCTGGACGGGCAAATTTTAGTCTCATTTCCCACCAGGAAGAGGAATTAACCAAAGGCTCAGCGAGCCGTGCCGGAACCACACTAGGGCCTGAAGCAATCCTGCGGTGTTGCGGCCAGCTCACAAGAAAGCGAGTTGAAGAAAGGAGCTCAGGGGCACTGTAATTCACAAACCTTCAGAGTTCTAAATGACAGCTATCGTCCAAAAATATATTGAAGTATGGCTGCCAAGAGGACTTGAAAGCGGGGCAGAATTGCAGGAAACCGTTTTCAGGAGGTAGACTGGAATTGCATGTAAAGCATAGGAAAAGAGGCAGAACGTCCACAATGATGCACTTGGCCAAAAAGGGCATATGCGTTTTTTCCTGAATATATTCAGGAAAAAACGCATACGCCCTTTTTGGCCAAGGAAGCAAGCTTGCAAAGGAAATCTGCACTACAATGAAGTCTCACTGCCCCCCGGTCAAAAGGGCCATCTGAAAAAAGTGTAAAATCCAGAAAGGCAGGACAGACCATGGAGAACTGGGAGCCTACTTAGGCTGATGGGCGGGATGTAAATTGCCAACAGCCACTCTGGAGAAGTGTATGGTGTTTCCTGAAACATCTGAAAAACAAAGCAACAGAGCCTAGGGCACTTCCATTTTTAGTCCTATAGATTAGGGAAATTAAAATCAAAAAGACACAGCCACCCCAAAGTTTGGGACGGCTCTGTTTACAAGAACCTCGTTTACGGTACAAGTTCAATATCGCAGAAAGCGAAAAATGGATAAAGAAGTTGTGGTACTTACGTACAATGCAATATCACTCAGCAATGAAATCTATGTCATCAGGCCAGTAGCAGCATAATGAGTGGATTCAGGTACGATGATTCTAAGTGAAATAAGTCACACAGAAAAAGAAACATCATAAGGTATCACTAATACACGGAATGTAAACTTGGCTACACAGGAACTGAATTACAAAACAGAATAGGGTCTCAAATGTAGAAAACCAACTTATGCTTGCTTAAGGGGAAAGGTGAGTTGGGGTGCTGCATAAAACCAGAGATTGAAATTAGCACAGATACCTTTCCATAAGCCAAATATGTAATAGACAAGAGCTACTGCTTGCTCAACGAAGTGGACTCAACACCCCATATTAAACGCCTAAGAATATACCTGACTAGTAAGAATCTTAAAACCTATGGATTGATATGTCTACGAAAGAGAATCAAGCGTGTGTACAGCGGCATAAACGCAGCAGTGATAGGATTGGTGAGGTTCGGTGAGCAAATGCAGACCCTTTGAAGTCATATTGCATGGTACCCATTCCATGGTTCTCAACTCTCCAGGTTTAAGGGATTCTTCCTTCAGCTAAAACATGCATGTGGAACCCAGAGTATGATCCACCGTGTGATCGGGAAACGTGTTCAAATGTGTCTCAGTTTTCGTCCCCTGGTACTCGGGTGCAACATTCCAGATGCTTTACTAACACTCTCCCCACTTGGAGAGTCAGTGCCTTTAAACTCCTGTTTGGCCCAGTTTGCAATTTCTGCGGAAAATGAACAGGAATAGGGAGAACCAATGAGAGACTAGCTGGAGGTGTCTGGACGGGCAAATTTTACTCTCATTTCCCACCAGGAAGAGGAATTAACCAAAGGCTCAGCGAGCCGTGCCGGAACCACACTAGGGCCTGAAGCAATCCTGCGGTGTTGCGGCCAGCTCACAAGAAAGCGAGTTGAAGAAAGGAGCTCAGGGGCACTGTAATTCACAAACATTCAGAGTTCTAAATGACAGCTATCGTCCAAAAATATATTGAAGTATGGCTGCCAAGAGGACTTGAAAGCGGGGCAGAATTGCAGGAAACCGTTTTCAGGAGGTAGACTGGAATTGCATGTAAAGCATAGGAAAAGAGGCAGAACGTACACAATGATGCACTTGGCCAAAAAGGGCGTATGCGTTTTTTCCTGAATATATTCAGGAAAAAACGCATACGCCCTTTTTGGCCAACCAAGCAAGCTTGCAAAGGAAATCTGCACTACAATGAAGTCTCACTGCCCCCCGGTCAAAAGGGCCATCTGAAAAAAGTGTAAAATCCAGAAAGGCAGGACAGGCCATGGAGAACTGGGAGCCTTCTTATGCTGATGGGCGTGATGTAAATTGCCAACAGCCACTCTGGAGAAGTGTATGGTGTTTCCTGAAACATCTAAAAAACAAAGCAACAGAGCCTAGGGCACTTCCACTTATGGTCCTATAGATTAGGGAAATTAAAATCAAAAAGACACAGCCACCCCAAAGTTTGGGACGGCTCTGTTTACAAGAACCTCGTTTACGGTACAAGTTCAATATCGCAGAAAGCGAAAAATGGATAAAGAAGTTGTGGTACTTACGTACAATGCAATATCACTCAGCAATGAAATCTATGTCATCAGGCCAGTAGCAGCATAATGAGTGGATTTAGGTGCGATGATTCTAAGAGAAATAAGTCAAACAGAAAAGGAAACATCATAAGGTATCACTAATACACGGAATGTAAACTTGGCTACACAGTAACTGAAGTACAAAACAGAATAGGGTCTCAAATGTAGAAAACCAACTTATGCTTGCTTAAGGGGAAAGGTGAGTTGGGGTGCTGCATAAAACCAGAGATTGAAATTAGCACAGATACCTTTCCATAAGCCAAATATGTAATAGACAAGAGCTACTGCTTGCTCAACGAAGTGGACTCAACACCCCATATTAAACGCCTAAGAATATACCTGACTAGTAAGAATCTTAAAACCTATGGATTTATATGTCTCCGAAAGAGAATCAAGCGTGTGTACAGCGGCATAAACGCAGCAGTGATAGGATTGGTGAGGTTCGGTGAGCAAATGCAGACCCTTTGAAGTCATATTGCATGGTACCCATTCCATGGGTCTCAACTCTCCAGGTTTAAGGGATTCTTCCTTCAGCTAAAACATGCATGTGGAACCCAGAGTATGATCCACCGTGTGATCGGGAAACGTGTTCAAATGTGTCTCACTTTTCGTCCCCTGGTACTCGGGTGCAACATTCCAGATGCTTTACTAACACTCTCCCCACTTGGAGAGTCAGTGCCTTTAACCTCCTGTTTGGCCCAGTTTGCAATTTCTGCGGAAAATGAACAGGAATAGGGAGAACCAATGAGAGACTAGCTGGAGGTGTCTGGACGGGCAAATTTAACTCTCATTTCCCACCAGGAAGAGGAATTAACCAAAGGCTCACTGAGATATGCCGGAACCACACTAGGGCCTGAAGCAATCCTGCGGTGTTGCGGCCAGCTCACAAGAAAGCGAGTTGAAGAAAGGAGCTCAGGGGCACTGTCATTCACAAACCTGCAGAGTTATACATGACAGCTATCGTCCAAAAATATATTGAAGTAAGGCTGCCAAGAGGACTTGAAAGCGGGGCAGAATTGCAGGAAACCGTTTTCAGGAGGTAGACTGGAATTGCATGTAAAGCATAGGAAAAGAGGCAGAACGTCCACAATGATGCACTTGGCCAAAAAGGGCATATGCGTTTTTTCCTGAATATATTCAGGAAAAAACGCATACGCACTTTTTGGCCAACCAAGCAAGCTTGCAAAGGAAATCTGCACTACAATGAAGTCTCACTGCCCCCCGGTCAAAAGGGCCATCTGAAAAAAGTGTAAAATCCAGAAAGGCAGGACAGACCATGGAGAACTGGGAGCCTACTTAGGCTGATGGGCGGGATGTAAATTGCCAACAGCCACTCTGGAGAAGTGTATGGTGTTTCCTGAAACATCTGAAAAACAAAGCAACAGAGCCTAGGGCACTTCCATTTTTAGTCCTATAGATTAGGGAAATTAAAATCAAAAAGACACAGCCACCCCAAAGTTTGGGACGGCTCTGTTTACAAGAACCTCGTTTACGGTACAAGTTCAATATCGCAGAAAGCGAAAAATGGATAAAGAAGTTGTGGTACTTACGTACAATGCAATATCACTCAGCAATGAAATCTATGTCATCAGGCCAGTAGCAGCATAATGAGTGGATTCAGGTACGATGATTCTAAGTGAAATAAGTCACACAGAAAAAGAAACATCATAAGGTATCACTAATACACGGAATGTAAACTTGGCTACACAGGAACTGAATTACAAAACAGAATAGGGTCTCAAATGTAGAAAACCAACTTATGCTTGCTTAAGGGGAAAGGTGAGTTGGGGTGCTGCATAAAACCAGAGATTGAAATTAGCACAGATACCTTTCCATAAGCCAAATATGTAATAGACAAGAGCTACTGCTTGCTCAACGAAGTGGACTCAACACCCCATATTAAACGCCTAAGAATATACCTGACTAGTAAGAATCTTAAAACCTATGGATTGATATGTCTACGAAAGAGAATCAAGCGTGTGTACAGCGGCATAAACGCAGCAGTGATAGGATTGGTGAGGTTCGGTGAGCAAATGCAGACCCTTTGAAGTCATATTGCATGGTACCCATTCCATGGGTCTCAACTCTCCAGGTTTAAGGGATTCTTCCTTCAGCTAAAACATGCATGTGGAACCCAGAGTATGATCCAACGTGTGATCGGGAAACGTGTTCAAATGTGTCTCAGTTTTCGTCCCCTGGTACTCGGGTGCAACATTCCAGATGCTTTACTAACACTCTCCCCACTTGGAGAGTCAGTGCCTTTAACCTCCTGTTTGGCCCAGTTTGCAATTTTTGTGGAAAATGAACAGGAATAGGGAGAACCAATGAGAGACTAGCTGGAGGTGTCTGGACGGGCAAATTTAACTCTCATTTCCCACCAGGAAGAGGAATTAACCAAAGGCTCACTGAGATATGCCGGAACCACACTAGGGCCTGAAGCAATCCTGCGGTGTTGCGGCCAGCTCACAAGAAAGCCAGTTGAAGAAAGGAGCTCAGGGGCACTGTATTTCACAAACCTGCAGAGTTATAAATGACAGCTATCGTCCAAAAATATATTGAAGTAAGGCTCCCAAGAGGACTTGAAAGCGGGGCAGAATTGCAGGAAACCGATTTCAGGAGGTAGACTGGAATTGCATGTAAAGCATAGGAAAAGAGGCAGAACGTCCACAATGATGCACTTGGCCAAAAGGGAGTATGCGTTTTATCCTGAATATATTCAGGAAAAAACGCATACGCACTTTTTGGCCAACCAAGCAAGCTTGCAAAGGAAATCTGCACTACAATGAAGTCTCACTGCCCCCCGGTCAAAAGGGCCATCTGAAAAAAGTGTAAAATCCAGAAAGGCAGGACAGGCCATGGAGAACTGGGAGCCTTCTTATGCTGATGCGCGGGATGTAAATTGCCAACAGCCACTCTGGAGAAGTGTATGGTGTTTCCTGAAACATCTAAAAAACAAAGCAACAGAGCCTAGGGCACTTCCACTTATGGTCCTATAGATTAGGGAAATTAAAATCAAAAAGACACAGCCACCCCAAAGTTTGGGACGGCTCTGTTTACAAGAACCTCGTTTACGGTACAAGTTCAATATCGCAGAAAGCGAAAAATGGATAAAGAAGTTGTGGTACTTACGTACAATGCAATATCACTCAGCAATGAAATCTATGTCATCAGGCCAGTAGCAGCATAATGAGTGGATTTAGGTGCGATGATTCTAAGAGAAATAAGTCAAACAGAAAAAGAAACATCATAAGATATCACTAATACACGGAATGTAAACTTGGCTACACAGGAACTGAAGTACAAAACAGAATAGTGTCTCAAATGTAGAAAACCAACTTATGCTTGCTTAAGGGGAAAGGTGAGTTGGGGTGCTGCATAAAACCAGAGATTGAAATTAGCACAGATACCTTTCCATAAGCCAAATATGTAATAGACAAGAGCTACTGCTTGCTCAACGAAGTGGACTCAACACCCCATATTAAACGCCTAAGAATATACCTGACTAGTAAGAATCTTAAAACCTATGGATTTATATGTCTCCGAAAGAGAATCAAGCGTGTGTACAGCGGCATAAACGCAGCAGTGATAGGATTGGTGAGGTTCGGTGAGCAAATGCAGACCCTTTGAAGTCATATTGCATGGTACCCATTACATGGTTCTCAACTCTCCTGGATTAAAGGATTCTTCCTTCAGCTAAAACATGCATTTGGAACCCAGAGTATGATCCACCGTGTGATCGGGAAACGTGTTCCAATGTGTCTCAGTTTTCGTCCCCTGGTACTCGGGTGCAACTTTCCAGACGCTTTACTAACACTCTCCCCACTTGGAGAGTCAGTGCCTTTAACCTCCTGTTTGGCCCAGTTTGCAATTTCTGCGGAAAATGAACAGGAATAGGGAGAACCAATGAGAGACTAGCTGGAGGTGTCTGGACCGGCAAATTTAACTCTCATTTCCCACCAGGAAGAGGAATTAACCAAAGGCTCAGCGAGATATGCCGGAACCACACTAGGGCCTGAAGCAATCCTGTGGTGTTGCGGCCAGCTCACAAGAAAGCGAGGTGAAGAAAGAAGCTCAGGGGCACTGTAATTCACAAACCTGCAGAGTTATAAATGACAGCTATCGTCCAAAAATATATTGAAGTAAGGCTGCCAAGAGGACTTGAAAGTGGGGCAGAATTGCAGGAAACCGATTTCAGGATGTAGACAGGAATTGCATGTAAAGCATAGGAAAAGAGGCAGAACGTCCACAATGATGCACTTGGCCAAAAGGGCGTATGCGTTTTATCCTGAATATATTCAGGAAAAAACGCATACGCCCTTTTTGGCCAACCAAGGAAGCTTGCAAAGGAAATCTGCACTACAATGAAGTCTCACTGCCTCCCGGTTAAAAGGGCTATCTGAAAAAAGTGTAAAATCCAGAAAGGCAGGACAGGCCATGGAGAACTGGGAGCCTTCTTATGCTGATGGGCGGGATGTAAATTGCCAACAGCCACTCTGGAGAAGTGTATGGTGTTTCCTGAAACATCTAAAAAACAAAGCAACAGAGCCTAGGGCACTTCCACTTATGGTCCTATAGATTAGGGAAATTAAAATCAAAAAGACACAGGCACCCCAAAGTTTGGGACGGCTCTGTTTACAAGAACCTCGTTTACGGTACAAGTTCAATATCGCAGAAAGCGAAAAATGGATAAAGTAGTTGTGGTACTTACGTACAATGCAATATCACTCAGCAATGAAATCTATGTCATCAGGCCAGTAGCAGCATAATGAGTGGATTCAGGTACAATGATTCTAAGTGAAATAAGTCACAGAGAAAAAGAAACATCATAAGGTATCACTAATACATGGAATGTAAACTTGGCTACACAGGAACTGAATTACAAAACAAAATAGGGTCTCAAATGTCGAAAACCAACTTATGCTTGCTTAAGGGGAAAGGTGAGTTGGGGTGCTGCATAAAACCAGAGATTGAAATTAGCACAGATACCTTTCCATAAGCCAAATATGTAATAGACAAGAGCTACTGCTTGCTCAACGAAGTGGACTCAACACCACATATTAAACGCCTAAGAATATACCTGACTAGTAAGAATCTTAAAACCTATGGATTGATATGTCTCCGAAAGAGAATCAAGCATGTGTACAGCGGCATAAATGCAGCAGTGATAGGATTCGTGAGGTTCGGTGAGCAAATGCAGACCCTTTGAAGTCATATTGCATGGTACCCATTCCATGGGTCTCAACTCTCCAGGTTTAAGGGATTCTTCCTTCAGCTAAAACATGCATGTGGAGCCCAGAGTATGATCCACCGTGTGATCGGGAAACGTGTTCAAATGTGTCTCAGTTTTCGTCCCCTGATACTCGGGTGCAACATTCCAGACGCTTTACTAAGACTCTCCCCACTTGGAGAGTCAGTGCCTTTAACCTCCTGTTTGGCCCAGTTTGCAATTTCTGCGGAAAATGAACAGGAATAGGGAGAACCAATGAGAGACTAGCTGGAGGTGTCTGGACGGGCAAATTTAACTCTCATTTCCCACCAGGAAGAGGAATTAACCAAAGGCTCACTGAGATATGCCGGAACCACACTAGGGCCTGAAGCAATCCTGCGGTGTTGCGGCCAGCTCACAAGAAAGCGAGTTGAAGAAAGGAGCTCAGGGGCACTGTCATTCACAAACCTGCAGAGTTATACATGACAGCTATCGTCCAAAAATATATTGAAGTAAGGCTGCCAAGAGGACTTGAAAGCGGGGCAGAATTGCAGGAAACCGATTTCAGGAGGTAGACTAGAATTGCATGTAAAGCATAGGAAAAGAGGCAGAACGTCCACAATGATGCACTTGGCCAAAAAGTGCGTATGCGTTTTTTCCTGAATACATTCAGGAAAAAACGCATACGCCCTTTTTGGCCAAGGAAGCAAGCTTGCAAAGGAAATCTGCACTACAATGAAGTCTCACTGCCCCCCGGTCAAAAGGGCCATCTGAAAAAAGTGTAAAATCCAGAAAGGCAGGACAGGCCATGGAGAACTGGGAGCCTTGTTATGCTGATGGGCGTGATGTAAATTGCCAACAGCCACTCTGGAGAAGTGTATGGTGTTTCCTGAAACATCTAAAAAACAAAGCAACAGAGCCTAGGGCACTTCCACTTATGGTCCTATAGATTAGGGAAATTAAAATCAAAAAGACACAGCCACCCCAAAGTTTGGGACGGCTCTGTTTACAAGAACCTCGTTTACGGTACAAGTTCAATATCGCAGAAAGCGAAAAATGGATAAAGAAGTTGTGGTACTTACGTACAATGCAATATCACTCAGCAATGAAATCTATGTCATCAGGCCAGTAGCAGCATAATGAGTGGATTTAGGTGCGATGATTCTAAGAGAAATAAGTCAAACAGAAAAGGAAACATCATAAGGTATCACTAATACATGGAATGTAAACTTGGCTACACAGGAACTGAAGTACAAAACAGAATAGGGTCTCAAATGTAGAAAACCAACTTATGCTTGCTTAAGGGGAAAGGTGAGTTGGGGTGCTGCATAAAACCAGAGATTGAAATTAGCACAGATACCTTTCCATAAGCCAAATATGTAATAGACAAGAGCTACTGCTTGCTCAACGAAGTGGACTCAACACCCCATATTAAACGCCTAAGAATATACCTGACTAGTAAGAATCTTAAAACCTATGGATTTATATGTCTCCGAAAGAGAATCAAGCGTGTGTACAGCGGCATAAACGCAGCAGTGATAGGATTGATGAGGTTCGGTGAGCAAATGCAGACCCTTTGAAGTCATATTGCATGGTACCCATTCCATGGGTCTCAACTCTCCAGGTTTAAGGGATTCTTCCTTCAGCTAAAACATGCATGTGGAACCCAGAGTATGATCCAACGTGTGATCGGGAAACGTGTTCAAATGTGTCTCAGTTTTCGTCCCCTGGTACTCGGGTGCAACATTCCAGATGCTTTACTAACACTCTCCCCACTTGGAGAGTCAGTGCCTTTAACCTCCTGTTTGGCCCAGTTTGCAATTTCTGTGGAAAATGAACAGGAATAGGGAGAACCAATGAGAGACTAGCTGGAGGTGTCTGGACGGGCAAATTTAACTCTCATTTCCCACCAGGAAGAGGAATTAACCAAAGGCTCACTGAGATATGCCGGAACCACACTAGGGCCTGAAGCAATCCTGCGGTGTTGCGGCCAGCTCACAAGAAAGCCAGTTGAAGAAAGGAGCTCAGGGGCACTGTATTTCACAAACCTGCAGAGTTATAAATGACAGCTATCGTCCAAAAATATATTGAAGTAAGGCTCCCAAGAGGACTTGAAAGCGGGGCAGAATTGCAGGAAACCGATTTCAGGAGGTAGACTGGAATTGCATGTAAAGCATAGGAAAAGAGGCAGAACGTCCACAATGATGCACTTGGCCAAAAGGGCGTATGCGTTTTATCCTGAATATATTCAGGAAAAAACGCATACGCACTTTTTGGCCAACCAAGCAAGCTTGCAAAGGAAATCTGCACTACAATGAAGTCTCACTGCCCCCCGGTCAAAAGGGCCATCTGAAAAAAGTGTAAAATCCAGAAAGGCAGGACAGGCCATGGAGAACTGGGAGCCTTCTTATGCTGATGCGCGGGATGTAAATTGCCAACAGCCACTCTGGAGAAGTGTATGGTGTTTCCTGAAACATCTAAAAAACAAAGCAACAGAGCCTAGGGCACTTCCACTTATGGTCCTATAGATTAGGGAAATTAAAATCAAAAAGACACAGCCACCCCAAAGTTTGGGACGGCTCTGTTTACAAGAACCTCGTTTACGGTACAAGTTCAATATCGCAGAAAGCGAAAAATGGATAAAGAAGTTGTGGTACTTACGTACAATGCAATATCACTCAGCAATGAAATCTATGTCATCAGGCCAGTAGCAGCATAATGAGTGGATTTAGGTGCGATGATTCTAAGAGAAATAAGTCAAACAGAAAAGGAAACATCATAAGGTATCACTAATACACGGAATGTAAACTTGGCTACACAGGAACTGAGGTACAAAACAGAATAGGGTCTCAAATGTAGAAAACCAACTTATGCTTGCTTAAGGGGAAAGGTGAGTTGGGGTGCTGCATAAAACCAGAGATTGAAATTAGCACAGATACCTTTCCATAAGCCAAATATGTAATAGACAAGAGCTACTGCTTGCTCAATGAAGTGGACTCAACACCCCATATTAAACGCCTAAGAATATACCTGACTAGTAAGAATCTTAAAACCTATGGATTTATATGTCTCCGAAAGAAAATCAAGCGTGTGTACAGCGGCATAAACGCAGCAGTGATAGGATTGGTGAGGTTCGGTGAGCAAATGCAGACCCTTTGAAGTCATATTGCATGGTACCCATTACATGGTTCTCAACTCTCCTGGATTAAAGGATTCTTCCTTCAGCTAAAACATGCATTTGGAACCCAGAGTATGATCCACCGTGTGATCGGGAAACGTGTTCAAATGTGTCTCAGTTTTCGTCCCCTGGTACTCGGGTGCAACTTTCCAGACGCTTTACTAACACTCTCCCCACTTGGAGAGTCAGTGCCTTTAACCTCCTGTTTGGCCCAGTTTGCAATTTCTGCGGAAAATGAACAGGAATAGGGAGAACCAATGAGAGACTAGCTGGAGGTGTCTGGACGGGCAAATTTAACTCTCATTTCCCACCAGGAAGAGGAATTAACCAAAGGCTCAGCGAGATATGCCGGAACCACACTAGGGCCTGAAGCAATCCTGTGGTGTTGCGGCCAGCTCACAAGAAAGCGAGGTGAAGAAAGAAGCTCAGGGGCACTGTAATTCACAAACCTGCAGAGTTATAAATGACAGCTATCGTCCAAAAATATATTGAAGTAAGGCTGCCAAGAGGACTTGAAAGTGGGGCAGAATTGCAGGAAACCGATTTCAGGATGTAGACAGGAATTGCATGTAAAGCATAGGAAAAGAGGCAGAACGTCCACAATGATGCACTTGGCCAAAAGGGCGTATGCGTTTTATCCTGAATATATTCAGGAAAAAACGCATACGCCCTTTTTGGCCAACCAAGGAAGCTTGCAAAGGAAATCTGCACTACAATGAAGTCTCACTGCCTCCCGGTTAAAAGGGCTATCTGAAAAAAGTGTAAAATCCAGAAAGGCAGGACAGGCCATGGAGAACTGGGAGCCTTCTTATGCTGATGGGCGGGATGTAAATTGCCAACAGCCACTCTGGAGAAGTGTATGGTGTTTCCTGAAACATCTAAAAAACAAAGCAACAGAGCCTAGGGCACTTCCACTTATGGTCCTATAGATTAGGGAAATTAAAATCAAAAAGACACAGGCACCCCAAAGTTTGGGACGGCTCTGTTTACAAGAACCTCGTTTACGGTACAAGTTCAATATCGCAGAAAGCGAAAAATGGATAAAGTAGTTGTGGTACTTACGTACAATGCAATATCACTCAGCAATGAAATCTATGTCATCAGGCCAGTAGCAGCATAATGAGTGGATTCAGGTACAATGATTCTAAGTGAAATAAGTCACAGAGAAAAAGAAACATCATAAGGTATCACTAATACACGGAATGAAAACTTGGCTACACAGGAACTGAATTACAAAACAGAATAGGGTCTCAAATGTCGAAAACCAACTTATGCTTGCTTAAGGGGAAAGGTGAGTTGGGGTGCTGCATAAAACCAGAGATTGAAATTAGCACAGATACCTTTCCATAAGCCAAATATGTAATAGACAAGAGCTACTGCTTGCTCAACGAAGTGGACTCAACACCACATATTAAACGCCTAAGAATATACCTGACTAGTAAGAATCTTAAAACCTATGGATTGATATGTCTCCGAAAGAGAATCAAGCGTGTGTACAGCGGCATAAACGCAGCAGTGATAGGATTCGTGAGGTTCGGTGAGCAAATGCAGACCCTTTGAAGTCATATTGCATGGTACCCATTCCATGGGTCTCAACTCTCCAGGTTTAAGGGATTCTTCCTTCAGCTAAAACATGCATGTGGAGCCCAGAGTATGATCCACCGTGTGATCGGGAAACGTGTTCAAATGTGTCTCAGTTTTCGTCCCCTGATACTCGGGTGCAACATTCCAGACGCTTTACTAAGACTCTCCCCACTTGGAGAGTCAGTGCCTTTAACCTCCTGTTTGGCCCAGTTTGCAATTTCTGCGGAAAATGAACAGGAATAGGGAGAACCAATGAGAGACTAGCTGGAGGTGTCTGGACGGGCAAATTTAACTCTCATTTCCCACCAGGAAGAGGAATTAACCAAAGGCTCACTGAGATATGCCGGAACCACACTAGGGCCTGAAGCAATCCTGCGGTGTTGCGGCCAGCTCACAAGAAAGCGAGTTGAAGAAAGGAGCTCAGGGGCACTGTCATTCACAAACCTGCAGAGTTATACATGACAGCTATCGTCCAAAAATATATTGAAGTAAGGCTGCCAAGAGGACTTGAAAGCGGGGCAGAATTGCAGGAAACCGATTTCAGGAGGTAGACTGGAATTGCATGTAAAGCATAGGAAAAGAGGCAGAACGTCCACAATGATGCACTTGGCCAAAAAGTGCGTATGCGTTTTTTCCTGAATACATTCAGGAAAAAACGCATACGCCCTTTTTGGCCAAGGAAGCAAGCTTGCAAAGGAAATCTGCACTACAATGAAGTCTCACTGCCCCCCGGTCAAAAGGGCCATCTGAAAAAAGTGTAAAATCCAGAAAGGCAGGACAGGCCATGGAGAACTGGGAGCCTTGTTATGCTGATGGGCGTGATGTAAATTGCCAACAGCCACTCTGGAGAAGTGTATGGTGTTTCCTGAAACATCTAAAAAACAAAGCAACAGAGCCTAGGGCACTTCCACTTATGGTCCTATAGATTAGGGAAATTAAAATCAAAAAGACACAGCCACCCCAAAGTTTGGGACGGCTCTGTTTACAAGAACCTCGTTTACGGTACAAGTTCAATATCGCAGAAAGCGAAAAATGGATAAAGAAGTTGTGGTACTTACGTACAATGCAATATCACTCAGCAATGAAATCTATGTCATCAGGCCAGTAGCAGCATAATGAGTGGATTTAGGTGCGATGATTCTAAGAGAAATAAATCAAACAGAAAAGGAAACATCATAAGGTATCACTAATACATGGAATGTAAACTTGGCTACACAGGAACTGAAGTACAAAACAGAATAGGGTCTCAAATGTAGAAAACCAACTTATGCTTGCTTAAGGGGAAAGGTGAGTTGGGGTGCTGCATAAAACCAGAGATTGAAATTAGCACAGATACCTTTCCATAAGCCAAATATGTAATAGACAAGAGCTACTGCTTGCTCAACGAAGTGGACTCAACACCCCATATTAAACGCCTAAGAATATACCTGACTAGTAAGAATCTTAAAACCTATGGATTTATATGTCTCCGAAAGAGAATCAAGCGTGTGTACAGCGGCATAAACGCAGCAGTGATAGGATTGATGAGGTTCGGTGAGCAAATGCAGACCCTTTGAAGTCATATTGCATGGTACCCATTCCATGGGTCTCAACTCTCCAGGTTTAAGGGATTCTTCCTTCAGCTAAAACATGCATGTGGAACCCAGAGTATGATCCAACGTGTGATCGGGAAACGTGTTCAAATGTGTCTCAGTTTTCGTCCCCTGGTACTCGGGTGCAACATTCCAGATGCTTTACTAACACTCTCCCCACTTGGAGAGTCAGTGCCTTTAACCTCCTGTTTGGCCCAGTTTGCAATTTCTGTGGAAAATGAACAGGAATAGGGAGAACCAATGAGAGACTAGCTGGAGGTGTCTGGACGGGCAAATTTAACTCTCATTTCCCACCAGGAAGAGGAATTAACCAAAGGCTCACTGAGATATGCCGGAACCACACTAGGGCCTGAAGCAATCCTGCGCTGTTGCGGCCAGCTCACAAGAAAGCCAGTTGAAGAAAGGAGCTCAGGGGCACTGTATTTCACAAACCTGCAGAGTTATAAATGACAGCTATCGTCCAAAAATATATTGAAGTAAGGCTCCCAAGAGGACTTGAAAGCGGGGCAGAATTGCAGGAAACCGATTTCAGGAGGTAGACTGGAATTGCATGTAAAGCATAGGAAAAGAGGCAGAACGTCCACAATGATGCACTTGGCCAAAAGGGCGTATGCGTTTTATCCTGAATATATTCAGGAAAAAACGCATACGCACTTTTTGGCCAACCAAGCAAGCTTGCAAAGGAAATCTGCACTACAATGAAGTCTCACTGCCCCCCGGTCAAAAGGGCCATCTGAAAAAAGTGTAAAATCCAGAAAGGCAGGACAGGCCATGGAGAACTGGGAGCCTTCTTATGCTGATGCGCGGGATGTAAATTGCCAACAGCCACTCTGGAGAAGTGTATGGTGTTTCCTGAAACATCTAAAAAACAAAGCAACAGAGCCTAGGGCACTTCCACTTATGGTCCTATAGATTAGGGAAATTAAAATCAAAAAGACACAGCCACCCCAAAGTTTGGGACGGCTCTGTTTACAAGAACCTCGTTTACGGTACAAGTTCAATATCGCAGAAAGCGAAAAATGGATAAAGAAGTTGTGGTACTTACGTACAATGCAATATCACTCAGCAATGAAATCTATGTCATCAGGCCAGTAGCAGCATAATGAGTGGATTTAGGTGCGATGATTCTAAGAGAAATAAGTCAAACAGAAAAGGAAACATCATAAGGTATCACTAATACACGGAATGTAAACTTGGCTACACAGGAACTGAAGTACAAAACAGAATAGGGTCTCAAATGTAGAAAACCAACTTATGCTTGCTTAAGGGGAAAGGTGAGTTGGGGTGCTGCATAAAACCAGAGATTGAAATTAGCACAGATACCTTTCCATAAGCCAAATATGTAATAGACAAGAGCTACTGCTTGCTCAACGAAGTGGACTCAACACCCCATATTAAACGCCTAAGAATATACCTGACTAGTAAGAATCTTAAAACCTATGGATTTATATGTCTCCGAAAGAGAATCAAGCGTGTGTACAGCGGCATAAACGCAGCAGTGATAGGATTGGTGAGGTTCGGTGAGCAAATGCAGACCCTTTGAAGTCATATTGCATGGTACCCATTCCATGGTTCTCAACTCTCCTGGATTAAAGGATTCTTCCTTCAGCTAAAACATGCATGTGGAACCCAGAGTATGATCCACCGTGTGATCGGGAAACGTGTTCAAATGTGTCTCAGTTTTCATTCCCTGATACTCGGGTGCAACATTCCAGACGCTTTACTAACACTCTCCCCACTTGGAGAGTCAGTGCCTTTAACCTCCTGTTTGGCCCAGTTTGCAATTTCTGCGGAAAATGAACAGGAATAGGGAGAACCAATGAGAGACTAGCTGGGGGTGTCTGGACGGGCAAATTTAACTCTCATTTCCCACCAGGAAGAGGAATTAACCAAAGGCTCACTGAGATATGCCGGAACCACACTAGGGCCTGAAGCAATCCTGCGGTGTTGCGGCCAGCTCACAAGAAAGCGAGTTGAAGAAAGGAGCTCAGGGGCACTGTCATTCACAAACCTGCAGAGTTATACATGACAGCTATCGTCCAAAAATATATTGAAGTAAGGCTCCCAAGAGGACTTGAAAGCGGGGCAGAATTGCAGGAAACCGTTTTCAGGAGGTAGACTGGAATTGCATGTAAAGCATAAGAAAAGAGGCAGACCGTCCACAATGATGCACTTGGCCAAAAAGGGCGTATGCGTTTTTTCCTGAATATATTCAGGAAAAAACGCATATGCCCTTTTTGGCCAACCAAGCAAGCTTGCAAAGGAAATCTGCACTACAATGAAGTCTCACTGCCCCCCGGTCAAAAGGGCCATCTGAAAAAAGTGTAAAATCCAGAAAGGCAGGACAGGCCATGGAGAACTGGGAGCCTTCTTATGCTGATGCGCGGGATGTAAATTGCCAACAGCCACTCTGGAGAAGTGTATGGTGTTTCCTGAAACATCTAAAAAACAAAGCAACAGAGCCTAGGGCACTTCCATTTTTGGTCCTATAGATTAGGGAAATTAAAATCAAAAAGACACAGCCACCCCAAAGTTTGGGACAGCTCTGTTTACAAGAACCTCATTTACGATACAAGTTCAATATCGCAGAAAGCGAAAAATGGATAAAGAAGTTGTGGTACTTACGTACAATGAAATATCACTCAGCAATGAAATCTATGTCATCAGGCCAGTAGCAGCATAATGAGTGGATTCAGGTACGATGATTCTAAGTAAAATAAGTCACACAGAAAAAGAAACATCATAAGGTATCACTAATACACGGAATGTAAACTTGGCTACACAGGAACTGAATTACAAAACAGAATAGGGTCTCAAATGTAGAAAACCAACTTATGCTTGCTTAAGGGGAAAGGTGAGTTGGGGTGCTGCATAAAACCAGAGATTGAAATTAACACAGATACCTTTCCATAAGCCAAATATGTAATAGCCAAGAGCTACTGCTTGCTCAACGAAGAGGACTCAACACCCCATATTAAACGCCTAAGAATATACCTGACTAGTAAGAATCTTAAAACCTATGGATTTATATGTCTCCGAAAGAGAATCCAGCGTGTGTACAGCGGCATAAACGCAGCAGTGATAGGATTGGTGAGGTTCGGTGAGCAAATGCAGACCCTTTGAAGTCATATTGCATGGTACCCATTCCATGGTTCTCAACTCTCCAGGTTTAAGGGATTCTTCCTTCAGCTAAAACATGCATGTGGAACCCAGAGTATGATCCACCATGTGATCGGGAAACGTGTTCCAATGTGTCTCAGTTTTCGTCCCCTGGTACTCGGGTGCAACTTTCCAGACGCTTTACTAACACTCTCCCTACTTGGAGAGTCAGCGCCTTTAACCTCCTGTTTGGCCCAGTGTGCAATTTCTGCGGAAAATGAAAAGGAATAGGGAGAACCAATGAGAGACTAGCTGGAGGTGTCTGGACGGGCAAATTTAACTCTCATTTCCCACCAGGAAGAGGAATTAACCAAAGGCTCAGCGAGCCATGCCGGAACCACACTAGGGCCTGAAGCAATCCTGCGGTGTTGCGACCAGCTCACAAGAAAGCCAGTTGAAGAAAGGAGCTCAGGGGCACTGTAATTCACAAACCTTCAGAGTTATAAAGGACAGCTATCGTCCAAAAATATATTGAAGCAAGGCTGCCAAGAGGACTTGAAAGCGGGGAAGAATTGCAGGAAACCGATTTCAGGAGGTAGACTGGAATTGCATGTAAAGCATAGGAAAAGAGGCAGAACGTCCACAATGATGCACTTGGCCAAAAAGGGCGTATGCGTTTTTTCCTGAATATATTCAGGAAAAAACGCATATGCCCTTTTTGGCCAACCAAGCAAGCTTGCAAAGGAAATCTGCACTACAATGAAGTCTCACTGCCCCCCGGTCAAAAGGGCCATCTGAAAAAAGTGTAAAATCCAGAAAGGCAGGACAGGCCATGGAGAACTGGGAGCCTTCTTATGCTGATGCGCGGGATGTAAATTGCCAACAGCCACTCTGGAGAAGTGTATGGTGTTTCCTGAAACATCTAAAAAACAAAGCAACAGAGCCTAGGGCACTTCCACTTATGGTCCTATAGATTAGGGAAATTAAAATCAAAAAGACACAGCCACCCCAAAGTTTGGGACGGCTCTGTTTACAAGAACCTCGTTTACGGTACAAGTTCAATATCGCAGAAAGTGAAAAATGGATAAAGAAGTTGTGGTACTTACGTACAATGCAATATCACTCAGCAATGAAATCTATGTCATCAGGCCAGTAGCAGCATAATGAGTGGATTTAGGTGCGATGATTCTAAGAGAAATAAGTCAAACAGAAAAAGAAACATCATAAGGTATCACTAATACACGGAATGTAAACTTGGCTACACAGGAACTGAAGTACAAAACAGAATAGGGTCTCAAATGTAGAAAACCAACTTATGCTTGCTTAAGGGGAAAGGTGAGTTGGGGTGCTGCATAAAACCAGAGATTGAAATTAGCACAGATACCTTTCCATAAGCCAAATATGTAATAGACAAGAGCTACTGCTTGCTCAACGAAGTGGACTCAACACCCCATATTAAACGCCTAAGAATATACCTGACTAGTAAGAATCTTAAAACCTATGGATTTATATGTCTCCGAAAGAGAATCAAGCGTGTGTACAGCGGCATAAACGCAGCAGTTATAGGATTGGTGAGGTTCGGTGAGCAAATGCAGACCCTTTGAAGTCATATTGCATGGTACCCATTTCATGGTTCTCAACTCTCCTGGATTAAAGGATTCTTCCTTCAGCTAAAACATGCATTTGGAACCCAGAGTATGATCCACCGTGTGATTGGGAAACGTGTTCCAATGTGTCTCAGTTTTCGTCCCCTGGTACTCGGGTGCAACTTTCCAGACGCTTTACTAACACTCTCCCCACTTGGAGAGTCAGTGCCTTTAACCTCCTGTTTGGCCCAGATTGCAATTTCTGTGGAAAATGAACAGGAATAGGGAGAACCAATGAGCTACTAGCTGGAGGTGTCTGGACGGGCAAATTTAACTCTCATTTCCCAACAGGAAGAGGAATTAACCAAAGGCTCAGCGAGCCATGCCGAAACCACACTAGGGCTTGAAGCAATCCTGTGGTGTTGCGGCCAGCTCACAAGAAAGCGAGTTGAAGAAAGGAGCTCAGGGGCACTGTCATTCACAAACCTGCAGAGTTATACATGACAGCTATCGTCCAAAAATATATTGAAGTAAGGCTGCCAAGAGGACTTGAAAGCGGGGCAGAATTGCAGGAAACCGATTTCAGGAGGTAGACTGGAATTGCATGTAAAGCATAGGAAAAGAGGCAGAACGTCCTCAATGATGCACTTGGCCAAAAAGTGCGTATGCGTTTTTTCCTGAATACATTCAGGAAAAAACGCATACGCCCTTTTTGGCCAAGGAAGCAAGCTTGCAAAGGAAATCTGCACTACAATGAAGTCTCACTGCCCCCCGGTCAAAAGGGCCATCTGAAAAAAGTGTAAAATCCAGAAAGGCAGGACAGGCCATGGAGAACTGGGAGCCTTGTTATGCTGATGGGCGTGATGTAAATTGCCAACAGCCACTCTGGAGAAGTGTATGGTGTTTCCTGAAACATCTAAAAAACAAAGCAACAGAGCCTAGGGCACTTCCACTTATGGTCCTATAGATTAGGGAAATTAAAATCAAAAAGACACAGCCACCCCAAAGTTTGGGACGGCTCTGTTTACAAGAACCTCGTTTACGGTACAAGTTCAATATCGCAGAAAGCGAAAAATGGATAAAGAATTTGTGGTACTTACGTACAATGCAATATCACTCAGCAATGAAATCTATGTCATCAGGCCAGTAGCAGCATAATGAGTGGATTTAGGTGCGATGATTC
Source organism: Pseudorca crassidens (assembly GCF_039906515.1). NCBI lineage: Eukaryota > Metazoa > Chordata > Mammalia > Artiodactyla > Delphinidae > Pseudorca > Pseudorca crassidens. The sequence continues at coordinate 2,558,620 of NW_027135939.1, forward strand.
TAAGAGAAATAAGTCAAACAGAAAAGGAAACATCATAAGGTATCACTAATACATGGAATGTAAACTTGGCTACACAGGAACTGAAGTACAAAACAGAATAGGGTCTCAAATGTAGAAAACCAACTTATGCTTGCTTAAGGGGAAAGGTGAGTTGGGGTGCTGCATAAAACCAGAGATTGAAATTAGCACAGATACCTTTCCATAAGCCAAATATGTAATAGACAAGAGCTACTGCTTGCTCAACGAAGTGGACTCAACACCCCATATTAAACGCCTAAGAATATACCTGACTAGTAAGAATCTTAAAACCTATGGATTTATATGTCTCCGAAAGAGAATCAAGCGTGTGTACAGCGGCATAAACGCAGCAGTGATAGGATTGATGAGGTTCGGTGAGCAAATGCAGACCCTTTGAAGTCATATTGCATGGTACCCATTCCATGGGTCTCAACTCTCCAGGTTTAAGGGATTCTTCCTTCAGCTAAAACATGCATGTGGAACCCAGAGTATGATCCAACGTGTGATCGGGAAACGTGTTCAAATGTGTCTCAGTTTTCGTCCCCTGGTACTCGGGTGCAACATTCCAGATGCTTTACTAACACTCTCCCCACTTGGAGAGTCAGTGCCTTTAACCTCCTGTTTGGCCCAGTTTGCAATTTCTGTGGAAAATGAACAGGAATAGGGAGAACCAATGAGAGACTAGCTGGAGGTGTCTGGACGGGCAAATTTAACTCTCATTTCCCACCAGGAAGAGGAATTAACCAAAGGCTCACTGAGATATGCCGGAACCACACTAGGGCCTGAAGCAATCCTGTGCTGTTGCGGCCAGCTCACAAGAAAGCCAGTTGAAGAAAGGAGCTCAGGGGCACTGTATTTCACAAACCTGCAGAGTTATAAATGACAGCTATCGTCCAAAAATATATTGAAGTAAGGCTCCCAAGAGGACTTGAAAGCGGGGCAGAATTGCAGGAAACCGATTTCAGGAGGTAGACTGGAATTGCATGTAAAGCATAGGAAAAGAGGCAGAACGTCCACAATGATGCACTTGGCCAAAAGGGCGTATGCGTTTTATCCTGAATATATTCAGGAAAAAACGCATACGCACTTTTTGGCCAACCAAGCAAGCTTGCAAAGGAAATCTGCACTACAATGAAGTCTCACTGCCCCCCGGTCAAAAGGGCCATCTGAAAAAAGTGTAAAATCCAGAAAGGCAGGACAGGCCATGGAGAACTGGGAGCCTTCTTATGCTGATGCGCGGGATGTAAATTGCCAACAGCCACTCTGGAGAAGTGTATGGTGTTTCCTGAAACATCTAAAAAACAAAGCAACAGAGCCTAGGGCACTTCCACTTATGGTCCTATAGATTAGGGAAATTAAAATCAAAAAGACACAGCCACCCCAAAGTTTGGGACGGCTCTGTTTACAAGAACCTCGTTTACGGTACAAGTTCAATATCGCAGAAAGCGAAAAATGGATAAAGAAGTTGTGGTACTTACGTACAATGCAATATCACTCAGCAATGAAATCTATGTCATCAGGCCAGTAGCAGCATAATGAGTGGATTTAGGTGCGATGATTCTAAGAGAAATAAGTCAAACAGAAAAGGAAACATCATAAGGTATCACTAATACACGGAATGTAAACTTGGCTACACAGGAACTGAAGTACAAAACAGAATAGGGTCTCAAATGTAGAAAACCAACTTATGCTTGCTTAAGGGGAAAGGTGAGTTGGGGTGCTGCATAAAACCAGAGATTGAAATTAGCACAGATACCTTTCCATAAGCCAAATATGTAATAGACAAGAGCTACTGCTTGCTCAACGAAGTGGACTCAACACCCCATATTAAACGCCTAAGAATATACCTGACTAGTAAGAATCTTAAAACCTATGGATTTATATGTCTCCGAAAGAGAATCAAGCGTGTGTACAGCGGCATAAACGCAGCAGTGATAGGATTGGTGAGGTTCGGTGAGCAAATGCAGACCCTTTGAAGTCATACTGCATGGTACCCATTCCATGGTTCTCAACTCTCCTGGATTAAAGGATTCTTCCTTCAGCTAAAACATGCATGTGGAACCCAGAGTATGATCCACCGTGTGATCGGGAAACGTGTTCAAATGTGTCTCAGTTTTCATTCCCTGATACTCGGGTGCAACATTCCAGACGCTTTACTAACACTCTCCCCACTTGGAGAGTCAGTGCCTTTAACCTCCTGTTTGGCCCAGTTTGCAATTTCTGCGGAAAATGAACAGGAATAGGGAGAACCAATGAGAGACTAGCTGGGGGTGTCTGGACGGGCAAATTTAACTCTCATTTCCCACCAGGAAGAGGAATTAACCAAAGGCTCACTGAGATATGCCGGAACCACACTAGGGCCTGAAGCAATCCTGCGGTGTTGCGGCCAGCTCACAAGAAAGCGAGTTGAAGAAAGGAGCTCAGGGGCACTGTCATTCACAAACCTGCAGAGTTATACATGACAGCTATCGTCCAAAAATATACTGAAGTAAGGCTGCCAAGAGGACTTGAAAGCGGGGCAGAATTGCAGGAAACCGTTTTCAGGAGGTAGACTGGAATTGCATGTAAAGCATAAGAAAAGAGGCAGACCGTCCACAATGATGCACTTGGCCAAAAAGGGCGTATGCGTTTTTTCCTGAATATATTCAGGAAAAAACGCATACGCCCTTTTTGGCCAACCAAGCAAGCTTGCAAAGGAAATCTGCACTACAATGAAGTCTCACTGCCCCCCGGTCAAAAGGGCCATCTGAAAAAAGTGTAAAATCCAGAAAGGCAGGACAGGCCATGGAGAACTGGGAGCCTTCTTATGCTGATGCGCGGGATGTAAATTGCCAACAGCCACTCTGGAGAAGTGTATGGTGTTTCCTGAAACATCTAAAAAACAAAGCAACAGAGCCTAGGGCACTTCCATTTTTGGTCCTATAGATTAGGGAAATTAAAATCAAAAAGACACAGCCACCCCAAAGTTTGGGACAGCTCTGTTTACAAGAACCTCATTTACGATACAAGTTCAATATCGCAGAAAGCGAAAAATGGATAAAGAAGTTGTGGTACTTACGTACAATGAAATATCACTCAGCAATGAAATCTATGTCATCAGGCCAGTAGCAGCATAATGAGTGGATTCAGGTACGATGATTCTAAGTAAAATAAGTCACACAGAAAAAGAAACATCATAAGGTATCACTAATACACGGAATGTAAACTTGGCTACACAGGAACTGAATTACAAAACAGAATAGGGTCTCAAATGTAGAAAACCAACTTATGCTTGCTTAAGGGGAAAGGTGAGTTGGGGTGCTGCATAAAACCAGAGATTGAAATTAACACAGATACCTTTCCATAAGCCAAATATGTAATAGCCAAGAGCTACTGCTTGCTCAACGAAGAGGACTCAACACCCCATATTAAACGCCTAAGAATATACCTGACTAGTAAGAATCTTAAAACCTATGGATTTATATGTCTCCGAAAGAGAATCCAGCGTGTGTACAGCGGCATAAACGCAGCAGTGATAGGATTGGTGAGGTTCGGTGAGCAAATGCAGACCCTTTGAAGTCATATTGCATGGTACCCATTCCATGGTTCTCAACTCTCCAGGTTTAAGGGATTCTTCCTTCAGCTAAAACATGCATGTGGAACCCAGAGTATGATCCACCATGTGATCGGGAAACGTGTTCCAATGTGTCTCAGTTTTCGTCCCCTGGTACTCGGGTGCAACTTTCCAGACGCTTTACTAACACTCTCCCTACTTGGAGAGTCAGCGCCTTTAACCTCCTGTTTGGCCCAGTGTGCAATTTCTGCGGAAAATGAAAAGGAATAGGGAGAACCAATGAGAGACTAGCTGGAGGTGTCTGGACGGGCAAATTTAACTCTCATTTCCCACCAGGAAGAGGAATTAACCAAAGGCTCAGCGAGCCATGCCGGAACCACACTAGGGCCTGAAGCAATCCTGCGGTGTTGCGACCAGCTCACAAGAAAGCCAGTTGAAGAAAGGAGCTCAGGGGCACTGTAATTCACAAACCTTCAGAGTTATAAAGGACAGCTATCGTCCAAAAATATATTGAAGCAAGGCTGCCAAGAGGACTTGAAAGCGGGGAAGAATTGCAGGAAACCGATTTCAGGAGGTAGACTGGAATTGCATGTAAAGCATAGGAAAAGAGGCAGAACGTCCACAATGATGCACTTGGCCAAAAAGGGCGTATGCGTTTTTTCCTGAATATATTCAGGAAAAAACGCATATGCCCTTTTTGGCCAACCAAGCAAGCTTGCAAAGGAAATCTGCACTACAATGAAGTCTCACTGCCCCCCGGTCAAAAGGGCCATCTGAAAAAAGTGTAAAATCCAGAAAGGCAGGACAGGCCATGGAGAACTGGGAGCCTTCTTATGCTGATGCGCGGGATGTAAATTGCCAACAGCCACTCTGGAGAAGTGTATGGTGTTTCCTGAAACATCTAAAAAACAAAGCAACAGAGCCTAGGGCACTTCCACTTATGGTCCTATAGATTAGGGAAATTAAAATCAAAAAGACACAGCCACCCCAAAGTTTGGGACGGCTCTGTTTACAAGAACCTCGTTTACGGTACAAGTTCAATATCGCAGAAAGTGAAAAATGGATAAAGAAGTTGTGGTACTTACGTACAATGCAATATCACTCAGCAATGAAATCTATGTCATCAGGCCAGTAGCAGCATAATGAGTGGATTTAGGTGCGATGATTCTAAGAGAAATAAGTCAAACAGAAAAAGAAACATCATAAGGTATCACTAATACACGGAATGTAAACTTGGCTACACAGGAACTGAAGTACAAAACAGAATAGGGTCTCAAATGTAGAAAACCAACTTATGCTTGCTTAAGGGGAAAGGTGAGTTGGGGTGCTGCATAAAACCAGAGATTGAAATTAGCACAGATACCTTTCCATAAGCCAAATATGTAATAGACAAGAGCTACTGCTTGCTCAACGAAGTGGACTCAACACCCCATATTAAACGCCTAAGAATATACCTGACTAGTAAGAATCTTAAAACCTATGGATTGATATGTCTCCGAAAGAGAATCAAGCGTGTGTACAGCGGCATAAACGCAGCAGTGATAGGATTGGTGAGGTTCGGTGAGCAAATGCAGACCCTTTGAAGTCATATTGCATGGTACCCATTCCATGGTTCTCAACTCTCCTGGATTAAAGGATTCTTCCTTCAGCTAAAACATGCATTTGGAACCCAGAGTATGATCCACCGTGTGATTGGGAAACGTGTTCCAATGTGTCTCAGTTTTCGTCCCCTGGTACTCGGGTGCAACTTTCCAGACGCTTTACTAACACTCTCCCCACTTGGAGAGTCAGTGCCTTTAACCTCCTGTTTGGCCCAGATTGCAATTTCTGTGGAAAATGAACAGGAATAGGGAGAACCAATGAGCTACTAGCTGGAGGTGTCTGGACGGGCAAATTTAACTCTCATTTCCCAACAGGAAGAGGAATTAACCAAAGGCTCAGCGAGCCATGCCGAAACCACACTAGGGCCTGAAGCAATCCTGCGGTGTTGCGGCCAGCTCACAAGAAAGCGAGTTGAAGAAAGGAGCTCAGGGGCACTGTCATTCACAAACCTGCAGAGTTATACATGACAGCTATCGTCCAAAAATATATTGAAGTAAGGCTGCCAAGAGGACTTGAAAGCGGGGCAGAATTGCAGGAAACCGATTTCAGGAGGTAGACTGGAATTGCATGTAAAGCATAGGAAAAGAGGCAGAACGTCCTCAATGATGCACTTGGCCAAAAAGTGCGTATGCGTTTTTTCCTGAATACATTCAGGAAAAAACGCATACGCCCTTTTTGGCCAAGGAAGCAAGCTTGCAAAGGAAATCTGCACTACAATGAAGTCTCACTGCCCCCCGGTCAAAAGGGCCATCTGAAAAAAAGTGTAAAATCCAGAAACGCAGGACAGGCCATGGAGAACTGAGAGCCTAGTTAGACTGATGGGCGGGATGTAAATTTCCAACGGCCACTCTGGAGAAGTGTATGGTGTTTCCTGAAACATCTAAAAAACAAAGCAACAGAGCCTAGGGCACTTCCACTTATGGTCCTATAGATTAGGGAAATTAAAATCAAAAAGACACAGCCACCCCAAAGTTTGGGACGGCTCTGTTTACAAGAACCTCATTTACGGTACAAGTTCAATATCGCAGAAAGCGAAAAATGGATAAAGAAGTTGTGGTACTTACGTACAATGCAATATCACTCAGCAATGAAATCTATGTCATCAGGCCAGTAGCAGCATAATGAGTGAATTCAGGTACGATGATTCTAAGTAAAATAAGTCACACAGAAAAAGAAACATCATGAGGTATCACTAATACACGGAATGTAAACTTGGCTACACAGGAACTGAATTACAAAACAGAATAGGGTCTCAAATGTAGAAAACCAACTTATGCTTGCTTAAGGGGAAAGGTGAGTTGGGGTGCTGCATAAAACCAGAGATTGAAATTAGCACAGATACATTTCCATAAGTCAAATATGTAATAGACAAGAGCTACTGCTTGCTCAACGAAGTGGACTCAACACCCCATATTAAACGCCTAAGAATATACCTGACTAGTAAGAATCTTAAAGCCTATGGATTTATATGTCTCCGAAAGAGAATCAAGCGTGTGTACAGCGGCATAAACGCAACAGTGATAGGATTGGTGAGGTTCGGTGAGCAAATGCAGACCCTTTGAAGTCATATTGCATGGTACCCATTCCATGCGTCTCAACTCTCCAGGTAAGGGATTCTTCCTTCAGCTAAAACATGCATGTGGAACCCAGAGTATGATCCACCGTGTGATCGGGAAACGTGTTCATATGTGTCTCAGTTTTCGTCCCCTGGTACTCGGGTGCAACATTCCAGACGCTTTACTAACACTCTCCCCACTTGGAGAGTCAGTGCCTTTAACCTCCTGTTTGGCCCAGTTTGCAATTTCTGTGGAAAATTAACAAGAATAGGGAGAACCAATGACAGACTAGCTGGAGGTGTCTGGACGGGCAAATTTAACTCTCATTTCCCACCAGGAAGAGGAATTAACCAAAGGCTCAGCGAGCCATGCCGAAACCACCCTAGGGCCTGAAGCAATCCTGCGGTGTTGCGGCCAGCTCACAAGAAAGCGAGTTGAAGAAAGAAGCTCAGGGGCACTGTAATTCACAAACCTGCAGAGTTATAAATGACAGCTATCATCCAAAAATATATAGAATTAAGGCTGCCAAGAGGACTTGAAAGCGGGGCAGAATTGCAGGAAACCGATTTCAGGAGGTAGACTGGAATTGCATGAAAAGCATAGGAAAAGAGGCAGAACGTCCACAATGATGCACTTGGCCAAAAAGGACGTATGCGTTTTTTCCTGAATATATTCAGGAAAAAACGCATACGCCCTTTTTGGTCAACCAAGCAAGCTTGCAAAGGAAATCTGCACTACAATGAAGTCTCACTGCCCCACGATCAAAAGGGCCATCTGAAAAAAGTGTAAAATCCAGAAAGGCAGGACAGGCCATGGAGAACTGGGAGCCTTCTTATGCTGATGGGCGGGATGTAAATTGCCAACAGCCACTCTGGAGAAGTGTATGGTGTTTCCTGAAACATCTAAAAAACAAAGCAACAGAGCCTAGGGCACTTCCACTTATGGTCCTATAGATTAGGGAAATTAAAATCAAAAAGACACAGCCACCCCAGAGTTTGGGACGGCTCTGTTTACAAGAACCTCATTTACGGTACAAGTTCAATATCGCAGAAAGTGAAAAATGGATAAAGAAGTTGTGGTACTTACGTACAATGCAATATCGCTCAGCAATGAAATCTATGTCATCAGGCCAGTAGCAGCATAATGAGTGGATTTAGGTGCGATGATTCTAAGAGAAATAAATCAAACAGAAAATGAAACATCATAAGGTATCACTAATACACGGAATGTAAACTTGGCTACACAGGAACTGAAGTACAAAACAGAATAGGGTCTCAAATGTAGAAAACCAACTTATGCTTGCTTAAGGGGAAAGGTGAGTTGGGGTGCTGCATAAAACCAGAGATTGAAATTAGCACAGATACCTTTCCATAAGCCAAATATGTAATAGACAAGAGCTACTGCTTGCTCAACGAAGTGGACTCAACACCCCATATTAAACGCCTAAGAATATACCTGACTAGTAAGAATCTTAAAACCTATGGATTTATATGTCTCCGAAAGAGAATCAAGCGTGTGTACAGCGGCATAAACGCAGCAGTGATAGGATTGGTGAGGTTCGGTGAGCAAATGCAGACCCTTTGAAGTCATATTGCATGGTACCCATTCCATGGTTCTCAACTCTCCTGGATTAAAGGATTCTTCCTTCAGCTAAAACATGCATTTGGAACCCAGAGTATGATCCACCATGTGATCGGGAAACGTGTTCCAATGTGTCTCAGTTTTCGTCCCCTGGTACTCGGGTGCAACATTCCAGACGCTTTACTAACACTCTCCCCACTTGGAGAGTCAGTGCCTTTAACCTCCTGTTTGGCCCAGTTTGCAATTTCTGCGGAAAATGAACAGGAATAGGGAGAACCAATGAGAGACTAGCTGGAGGTGTCTGGACCGGCAAATTTAACTCTCATTTCCCACCAGGAAGAGGAATTAACCAAAGGCTCAGCGAGATATGCCGGAACCACACTAGGGCCTGAAGCAATCCTGCGGTGTTGCGGCCAGCTCACAAGAAAGCGAGGTGAAGAAAGAAGCTCAGGGGCACTGTAATTCACAAACCTGCAGAGTTATAAATGACAGCTATCGTCCAAAAATATATTGAAGTAAGGCTGCCAAGAGGACTTGAAAGTGGGGCAGAATTGCAGGAAACCGATTTCAGGAGGTAGACAGGAATTGCATGTAAAGCATAGGAAAAGAGGCAGAACGTCCACAATGATGCACTTGGCCAAAAGGGCGTATGCGTTTTATCCTGAATATATTCAGGAAAAAACGCATACGCCCTTTTTGGCCAACCAAGGAAGCTTGCAAAGGAAATCTGCACTACAATGAAGTCTCACTGCCCCCCGGTTAAAAGGGCTATCTGAAAAAAGTGTAAAATCCAGAAAGGCAGGACAGGCCATGGAGAACTGGGAGCCTTCTTATGCTGATGGGCGGGATGTAAATTGCCAACAGCCACTCTGGAGAAGTGTATGGTGTTTCCTGAAACATCTAAAAAACAAAGCAACAGAGCCTAGGGCTCTTCCACTTATGGTCCTATAGATTAGGGAAATTAAAATCAAAAAGACACAGCCACCCCAAAGTTTGGGACGGCTCTGTTTACAAGAACCTCGTTTACGGTACAAGTTCAATATCGCAGAAAGCGAAAAATGGATAAAGTAGTTGTGGTACTTACGTACAATGCAATATCACTCAGCAATGAAATCTATGTCATCAGGCCAGTAGCAGCATAATGAGTGGATTCAGGTACAATGATTCTAAGTGAAATAAGTCACAGAGAAAAAGAAACATCATAAGGTATCACTAATACACGGAATGTAAACTTGGCTACACAGGAACTGAATTACAAAACAGAATAGGGTCTCAAATGTCGAAAACCAACTTATGCTTGCTTAAGGGGAAAGGTGAGTTGGGGTGCTGCATAAAACCAGAGATTGAAATTAGCACAGATACCTTTCCATAAGCCAAATATGTAATAGACAAGAGCTACTGCTTGCTCAACGAAGTGGACTCAACACCACATATTAAACGCCTAAGAATATACCTGACTAGTAAGAATCTTAAAACCTATGGATTGATATGTCTCCGAAAGAGAATCAAGCGTGTGTACAGCGGCATAAACGCAGCAGTGATAGGATTCGTGAGGTTCGGTGAGCAAATGCAGACCCTTTGAAGTCATATTGCATGGTACCCATTCCATGGGTCTCAACTCTCCAGGTTTAAGGGATTCTTCCTTCAGCTAAAACTTCCATGTGGAACCCAGAGTATGATCCACCGTGTGATCGGGAAACGTGTTCAAATGTGTCTCAGTTTTCGTCCCCTGATACTCGGGTGCAACATTCCAGACGCTTTACTAACACTCTCCCCACTTGGAGAGTCAGTGCCTTTAACCTCCTGTTTGGCCCAGTTTGCAATTTCTGCGGAAAATGAACAGGAATAGGGAGAACCAATGAGAGACTAGCTGGAGGTGTCTGGACGGGCAAATTTAACTCTCATTTCCCACCAGGAAGAGGAATTAACCAAAGGCTCAGCGAGCCATGCCGGAACCACACTAGGGCCTGAAGCAATCCTGCGGTGTTGCGGCCAGCTCACAAGAAAGCCAGTTGAAAAAAGGAGCCCAGGGGCACTGTAATTCACAAACCTTCAGAGTTATAAATGACAGCTATCGTCCAAAAATATGTTGAAGCAAGGCTGCCAAGAGGACTTGAAAGCAGGGAAGAATTGCAGGAAACCGATTTCAGGAGGTAGACTGGAATTGCATGTAAAGCATAGGAAAAGAGGCAGAACGTCCACAATGATGCACTTGGCCAAAAAGGGCGTATGCGTTTTTTCCTGAATATATTCAGGAAAAAACGCATACGCCCTTTTTGGCCAAGCAAGCAAGCTTGCAAAGGAAATCTGCACTACAATGAAGTCTCACTGCCCCCCGGTCAAAAGGGCCATCTGAAAAAAGTGTAAAATCCAGAAAGGCAGGACAGGCCATGGAGAACTGGGAGCCTTCTTATGCTGATGGGTGGGATGTAAATTGCCAACAGCCACTCTGGAGAAGTGTATGGTGTTTCCTGAAATATCTAAAAAACAAAGCAACAGAGCCTAGGGCACTTCCACTTATGGTCCTATACCTTAGGGAAATTAAAATCAAAAAGACACAGCCACCCCAAAGTTTGGGACGGCTCTGTTTACAAGAACATCGTTTACGGTACAAGTTCAATATCGCAGAAAGCGAAAAATGGATAAAGAAGTTGTGGTACTTACGTACAATGCAATATCACTCAGCAATGAAATCTATGTCATCAGGCCAGTAGCAGCATAATGAGTGGATTCAGGTACGATGATTCTAAGTGAAATAAATCACACAGAAAAAGAAACATCATAAGGTATCACTAATACACGGAATGTAAACATGGCTACACAGGAACTGAATTACAAAACAGAATAGGGTCTCAAATGAAGAAAACCAACTTACGCTTGCTTAAGAGGAAAGGTTAGTTGGGGTGCTGCATAAAACCAGAGATTGAAATTAACACAGATATATTTCCATAAGCCAAATATGTAATAGACAAGAGCTACTGCTTGCTCAACGAAGTGGACTCAACACCACATATTAAACGCCTAAGAATATACCTGACTAGTAAGAATCTTAAAACCTATGGATTTATATGTCTCCGAAAGAGAATCAAGCGTGTTTACAGCGGCATAAACGCAGCAGTGATAGGATTGGTGAGGTTTGGTGAGCAAATGCAGACCCTTTGAAGTCATATTGCATGGTACCCATTCCATGGTTCTCAACTCTCCAGGTTTAAGGGATTCTTCCTTCAGCTAAAACATGCATTTGGAACCCAGAGGATGATCCACCGTGTGATCGGGAAACGTGTTCAAATGTGTCTCAGTTTTCGTCCCCTGGTACTTGGGTGCAACATTCCAGACGCTTTACTAACACTCTCCCCACTTGGAGAGTCAGTGCCTTTAACCTCCTGTTTGGCCCAGTTTGCAATTTCTGTGGAAAATGAACAGGAATAGGGAGAACCAATGAGAGACTAGCTGGAGGTGTCTGGACCGGCAAATTTAACTCTCATTTCCCACCAGGAAGAGGAATTAACCAAAGGCTCAGCGAGCCATGCCGGAACCACACTAGGGCCTGAAGCAATCCTACGGTGTTGCGGCCAGCTCACAAGAAAGCCAGTTGAAAAAAGGAGTTCAGGGGCACTGTCATTCACAAACCTGCAGAGTTATACATGACAACTATCGTCCAAAAATATATTGAAGTAAGGCTGCCAAGAGGACTTGAAAGCGGGGCAGAATTGCAGGAAACCGATTTCAGGAGGTAGACTGGAATTGCAAGTAAAGCATAGGAAAAGAGGCAGAACGTCCACAATGATGCACTTGGCCAAAAAGGGCGTATGCGTTTTTTCCTGAATACATTCAGGAAAAAACGCATACGCCCTTTTTGGCCAACCAAGCAAGCTTGCAAAGGAAATCTGCACTACAATGAAGTCTCACTGCCCCCCGGTCAAAAGGGCCATCTGAAAAAAGTGTAAAATCCAGAAAGGCAGGACAGACCATGGAGAACTGGGAGCCTACTTAGGCTGATGGGCGGGATGTAAATTTCCAACAGCCACTCTGGAGAAGTGTATGGTGTTTCCTGAAACATCTGAAAAACAAAGCAACAGAGCCTAGGGCACTTCCATTTTTAGTCCTATAGATTAGGGAAATTAAAATCAAAAAGACACAGCCACCCCAAAGTTTGGGACGGCTCTGTTTACAAGAACCTCGTTTACGGTACAAGTTCAATATCGCAGAAAGCGAAAAATGGATAAAGAAGTTGTGGTACTTACGTACAATGCAATATCACTCAGCAATGAAATCTATGTCATCAGGCCAGTAGCAGCATAATGAGTGGATTTAGGTGCGATGATTCTAAGAGAAATAAGTCAAACAGAAAAAGAAACATCATAAGGTATCACTAATACACGGAATGTAAACTTGGCTACACAGGAACTGAAGTACAAAACAGAATAGGGTCTCAAATGTAGAAAACCAACTTATGCTTGCTTAAGGGGAAAGGTGAGTTGGGGTGCTGCATAAAACCAGAGATTGAAATTAGCACAGATACATTTCCATAAGCCAAATATGTAATAGACAAGAGCTACTGCTTGCTCAACGAAGTGGACTCAACACCCCATATTAAACGCCTAAGAATATACCTGACTAGTAAGAATCTTAAAACCTATGGATTTATATGTCTCCGAAAGAGAATCAAGCGTGTGTACAGCGGCATAAACGCAGCAGTGATAGGATTCGTGAGGTTCGGTGAGCAAATGCAGACCCTTTGAAGTCATATTGCATGGTACCCATTCCATGGTTCTCAACTCTCCTGGATTAAAGGATTCTTCCTTCAGCTAAAACATGCATTTGGAACCCAGAGTATGATCCACCGTGTGATTGGGAAACGTGTTCCAATGTGACTCAGTTTTCGTCCCCTGGTACTCGGGTGCAACTTTCCAGACGCTTTACTAACACTCTCCCCACTTGGAGAGTCAGTGCCTTTAACCTCCTGTTTGGCCCAGTTTGCAATTTCTGCGGAAAATGAACAGGAATAGGGAGAACCAATGAGAGACTAGGTGGAGGTGTCTGGACGGGCAAATTTAACTCTCATTTCCCACCAGGAAGAGGAATTAACCAAAGGCTCAGCGAGATATGCCGGAACCACACTAGGGCCTGAAGCAATCCTGCGGTGTTGCGGCCAGCTCACAAGAAAGCGAGGTGAAGAAAGAAGCTCAGGGGCACTGTAATTCACAAACCTGCAGAGTTATAAATGACAGCTATCGTCCAAAAATATATTGAAGTAAGGCTGCCAAGAGGACTTGAAAGTGGGGCAGAATTGCAGGAAACCGATTTCAGGAGGTAGACAGGAATTGCATGTAAAGCATAGGAAAAGAGGCAGAACGTCCACAATGATGCACTTGGCCAAAAGGGTGTATGCGTTTTATCCTGAATATATTCAGGAAAAAACGCATACGCCCTTTTTGGCCAACCAAGGAAGCTTGCAAAGGAAATCTGCACTACAATGAAGTCTCACTGCCCCCCGGTTAAAAGGGCTATCTGAAAAAAGAGTAAAATCCAGAAAGGCAGGACAGGCCATGGAGAACTGGGAGCCTTCTTATGCTGATGGGCGGGATGTAAATTGCTAACAGCCACTCTGGAGAAGTGTATGCTGTTTCCTGAAACATCTAAAAAACAAAGCAACAGAGCCTAGGGCACTTCCACTTATGGTCCTATAGATTAGGGAAATTAAAATCAAAAAGACACAGCCACCCCAAAGTTTGGGTCGGCTCTGTTTACAAGAACCTCGTTTACGGTACAAGTTCAATATCGCAGAAAGCGAAAAATGGATAAAGTAGTTGTGGTACTTACGTACAATGCAATATCTCTCAGCAATGAAATCTATGTCCTCAGGCCAGTAGCAGCATAATGAGTGGATTCAGGTACAATGATTCTAAGTGAAATAAGTCACAGAGAAAAAGAAACATCATAAGGTATCACTAATACACGGAATGTAAACTTGGCTACACAGGAACTGAATTACAAAACAGAATAGGGTCTCAAATGTCGAAAACCAACTTATGCTTGCTTAAGGGGAAAGGTGAGTTGGGGTGCTGCATAAAACCAGAGATTGAAATTAGCACAGATACCTTTCCATAAGCCAAATATGTAATAGACAAGAGCTACTGCTTGCTCAACGAAGTGGACTCAACACCCCATATTAAACGCCTAAGAATATACCTGACTAGTAAGAATCTTAAAACCTATGGATTTATATGTCTCCGAAAGAGAATCAAGCGTGTGTACAGCGGCATAAACGCAGCAGTGATAGGATTCGTGAGGTTCGGTGAGCAAATGCAGACCCTTTGAAGTCATATTGCATGGTACCCATTCCATGGGTCTCAACTCTCCAGGTTTAAGGGATTCTTCCTTCAGCTAAAACATGCATGTGGAACCCAGAGTATGATCCACCGTGTGATCGGGAAACGTGTTCAAATGTGTCTCAGTTTTCGTCCCCTGATACTCGGGTGCAACATTCCAGACGCTTTACTAACACTCTCCCCACTTGGAGAGTCAGTGCCTTTAACCTCCTGTTTGGCCCAGTTTGCAATTTCTGCGGAAAATGAACAGGAATAGGGAGAACCAATGAGAGACTAGCTGGAGGTGTCTGGACGGGCAAATTTAACTCTCATTTCCCACCAGGAAGAGGAATTAACCAAAGGCTCAGCGAGCCATGCCGGAACCACACTAGGGCCTGAAGCAATCCTGCGGTGTTGCGGCCAGCTCACAAGAAAGCCAGTTGAAAAAAGGAGCCCAGGGGCACTGTAATTCACAAACCTTCAGAGTTATAAATGACAGCTATCGTCCAAAAATATGTTGAAGCAAGGCTGCCAAGAGGACTTGAAAGCGGGGAAGAATTGCAGGAAACCGATTTCAGGAGGTAGACTGGAATTGCATGTAAAGCATAGGAAAAGAGGCAGAACGTCCACAATGATGCACTTGGCCAAAAAGGGCGTATGCGTTTTTTCCTGAATATATTCAGGAAAAAACGCATACGCACTTTTTGGCCAAGCAAGCAAGCTTGCAAAGGAAATCTGCACTACAATGAAGTCTCACTGCCCCCCGGTCAAAAGGGCCATCTGAAAAAAGTGTAAAATCCAGAAAGGCAGGACAGGCCATGGAGAACTGGGAGCCTTCTTATGCTGATGGGTGGGATGTAAATTGCCAACAGCCACTCTGGAGAAGTGTATGGTGTTTCCTGAAATATCTAAAAAACAAAGCAACAGAGCCTAGGGCACTTCCACTTATGGTCCTATAGCTTAGGGAAATTAAAATCAAAAAGACACAGCCACCCCAAAGTTTGGGACGGCTCTGTTTACAAGAACCTCGTTTACGGTACAAGTTCAATATCGCAGAAAGCGAAAAATGGATAAAGAAGTTGTGGTACTTACGTACAATGCAATATCACTCAGCAATGAAATCTATGTCATCAGGCCAGTAGCAGCATAATGAGTGGATTCAGGTACGATGATTCTAAGTGAAATAAATCACACAGAAAAAGAAACATCATAAGGTATCACTAATACACAGAATGTAAACATGGCTACACAGGAACTGAATTACAAAACAGAATAGGGTCTCAAATGAAGAAAACCAACTTACGCTTGCTTAAGAGGAAAGGTTAGTTGGGGTGCTGCATAAAACCAGAGATTGAAATTAACACAGATATATTTCCATAAGCCAAATATGTAATAGACAAGAGCTACTGCTTGCTCAACGAAGTGGACTCAACACCACATATTAAACGCCTAAGAATATACCTGACTAGTAAGAATCTTAAAACCTATGGATTTATATGTCTCCGAAAGAGAATCAAGAGTGTTTACAGCGGCATAAACGCAGCAGTGATAGGATTGGTGAGGTTCGGTGAGCAAATGCAGACCCTTTGAAGTCATATTGCATGGTACCCATTCCATGGTTCTCAACTCTCCAGGTTTAAGGGATTCTTCCTTCAGCTAAAACATGCATGTGGAACCCAGAGGATGATCCACCGTGTGATCGGGAAACGTGTTCAAATGTGTCTCAGTTTTCGTCCCCTGGTACTCGGGTGCAACATTCCAGACGCTTTACTAACACTCTCCCCACTTGGAGAGTCAGTGCCTTTAACCTCCTGTTTGGCCCAGTTTGCAATTTCTGTGGAAAATGAACAGGAATAGGGAGAACCAATGAGAGACTAGCTGGAGGTGTCTGGACGGGCAAATTTAACTCTCATTTCCCACCAGGAAGAGGAATTAACCAAAGGCTCAGCGAGCCATGCCGAAAGCACTCTAGGGCCTGAAGCAATCCTGCGGTGTTGCGGCAAGCTCACAAGAAAGCGAGTTGAAAAAAGGAGCTCAGGGGCACTGTCATTCACAAACCTGCAGAGTTATACATGACAGCTATCGTCCAAAAATATATTGAAGTAAGGCTGCCAAGAGGACTTGAAAGCGGGGCAGAATTGCAGGAAACCGATTTCAGGAGGTAGACTGGAATTGCATGTAAAGCATAGGAAAAGAGGTAGAACGTCCACAATGATGCACTTGGCCAAAAAGGGCGTATGCGTTTTTTCTTGAATACATTCAGGAAAAAACGCATACGCCCTTTTTGCCCAAGGAAGCAAGCTTGCAAAGGAAATCTGCACTACAATGAAGTCTCACTGCCCCCCGGTCAAAAGGGCCATCTGAAAAAAGTGTAAAATCCAGAAAGGCAGGACAGGCCATGGAGAACTGGGAGCCTTCTTATGCTGATGCGCGGGATGTAAATTTCCAACAGCCACTCCGGAGAAGTGTATGGTGTTTCCTGAAACATCTAAAAAACAAAGCAACAGAGCCTAGGGCACTTCCACTTATGGTCCTATAGCTTAGGGAAATTAAAATCAAAAAGACACAGCCACCCCAAAGTTTGGGACGGCTCTGTTTACAAGAACCTCATTTACGGTACAAGTTCAATATTGCAGAAAGCGAAAAATGGATAAAGAAGTTGTGGTACTTACGTACAATGCAATACCACTCAGCAATGAAATCTATGTCATCAGGCCAGTAGCAGCATAATGAGTGGTTTCAGGTACGATGATTCTAAGTGAAATAAGTCACACAGAAAAAGAAACATCATAAGATATCACTAATACACGGAATGTAAACTTGGCTACACAGGAACTGAATTACAAAACAGAATAGGGTCTCAAATGTAGAAAACC